>NC_045447.1:14021141-14091542 GCF_002776525.5 Piliocolobus tephrosceles
CTCCAGCCCAGGCAACAGAGCAAGACTCCGTCTCAAAAAAAAAAAAAAAAAACAAAAAAACAAAAAAACAAAAAAAAAAAAACACTTTTTCTTGCATTAATTTTGTATTTTGATTTTAAAAGATTGTATTAAAATATTTATATTGATTGAGTGTTTTGGCACCTGCTTAAATTTTGCAGTGGCAGTAAGTAGTCCCAGTTCTGCCTTTTGCTTTGTCCCTCAGCCTGTTCTCAGTTCCTAGCCTCAGTTTCTCCATACTGTTGACTGCTGTCTATTTAGTACAGCTCTTTGTTTCCTTTACTTCCCTGGCATTGTACTGTCCATATTTTCCTTTGCTCCTAAGGTACCTTTTTTCTATCTCTTGTTCTTCCTGATCTCTAAATATAGATAGACTTTCGTTAAGGTTTGTCATGGTCAATTTTTTTTTTTTATGGTAAGTAAGAGAAACTCATCAAACTTAACTAGCTCAAGCCCTGAGTGGAAGTTATTGGAAAGAAACTGGGTTAGAGCATGGGACATAGAGAAACATGGAAGAGTTGGGATTCAGGAGGGATGGCAGGAGTCATCAGGAGCCACAGAAACTACTCTCAGCCCCTCTGAAGTCATGAAGCATAGTACCTCTGCTCTACCTCATCCCCTAACCCTCATCCTAACCACTACCACCTAGTCAAATATCCTCTGCTTTTCAGGAACAAAACCATCTCACTAGTCACCTCACAGCTCATTCTCATCAGAAGTTAGCAAGCCCTGTGTTTTCATTACAAAATCTTGGCAATAGAGAGAACTGCATTAAACCAGTGCCTTTTTCCAGTCCCATCAGCAGCGGCCAGTATCTGTCCCTGGTCCAGTCAACTTGTCTAGCAGTGTAAACATAGTACCCACAGGCGGGGCAGTGGCTGCTCTCAAAGAAAAGATTGGTGTGGGCTGAGCAGACAGCCAGGAAGATATCTACTGCAGATTCCAGTCTCTCTTCATATCCTGTCCTCTGCAATCGCATCCATGCCTACAGATTCCCTACAGAAGGACTCCTCAGGTCAATCTGACTCCAGAATTGCATGTTTACGTTCATTGTGGCTCTCCTCATCTCCTACTACCTCAACTACCACACTCCTAAGACACAGTTAAATACCCACAGCCAGCAAGCCCTTTGTCTATACTCTTCCCTCTGGCTGAAATTCTTTTTGACATACTTCTACTCTAAGGCTCAGTTCAGGTGATACCTCTTCTAGATAATCTTTCCTTCCGCCTCCCCATCTATCTCCAGAATGACTCACTCACTCCTCTGTGTCCACTACATCGTCTCTCGCTAGTTTAGTATTGACTGCTCTGTATTTAAATTATGGGATTGATGCCCATCTCCTCCACTGCTGTGAGATACATAAAGGGCATAGAGGGGCTCTCAAATATTTATTCAGTGAGTAAATGTTGCAATGATTTGAGACAAGAAGTAAGAATTTGAAATAATCAATATCTACTTTATACTTCCAACTTCAAAATAACTTACTGGTTTAGATACAGTGCATGAATCCAAGCTATCTATGAATGAAATGCCTTTGTATTTTTTCCACTGAGAACAGTTTATATTTTTGCCTCAGATTCAAGCAACTGTTTCCCTGCCTGCCGCTGCCAAGTAAACAAGGAATCCTTGAAAGTTTCAGTGACATAAGACAAATAGTAGGTTTCTCCAACTAGAAACCCTAAGTTTTCTATGAAGATGAAAGCCTTGTATTACAGATAGCAGCTTGGTTTCTAATTCAGAGATCCCCGCATAGAGGAGATAGGAAGGAATTGGGGACTGTCTTCTGAATTTTTATTTTCTTGCCCTCACCTACAGTTGAGAAATCAGATGATGGAGTAGCCTTTTTCCTGGATTCATTTCAGCTAATTGTCATTTGTTTCTAGGCCTATGCAGTTAACGGCATCAGTAACATTTTCTTTTGTCTTTTTCCCATCTTTTCTTCTACTGTAAACCAAAAAGTATCAAAGACAGGTCTCAATCAAGTTAGAAGTTTATTTTGCGGAGGTTTAAGGACATGCCTAGGAGACAGATCTGTGCCTTTCTCCAAAGAGGGTTTTAGTATTGAAATGGGAAAAGCAGGCTGGAGGGGAAAGAGGAAAGGTATGGTCACATTACTGAATCCACATGTTGTAAGAGAAAAGGAGCAGCTAGGGGAATAGTCAATTATGTATTCATCTCAGTAAATCAGCACTTTACTTAAGATAAGGTGAATGTAGAGTTGCTGCCTGTGGAGATAGGTAACATTTTATCTGTAACTATCTGCTTAGGAACAAAAGGAAAGGCAACTTCTTGCATGACTCAGCTTTCAGCTTAATTTTTTTTTTTCCTTTGGCACAGTAAATTGGGGTCCCAGACTTTTGTTTTCCTTTCACACTAGTGATCAGTAAGAGTAACTCCCAAACAGTCCATCAGTCTTGTAAATTGCTCACTTGTTTTTCATTCAGCTGATGTCAAATTTTAGAAATGTCCTCTGAGAAACTCCATGTGTGGCCTTTGGAAATGGAATTTTATGGTAGTATGTGCGGTGGAATGGACATGGTATGTAAACAGAGGAACAGTGCGATGATTTTTTTATTTGTGTTTAAATTCTGTGTTTGCAAATGAAATTTTGAGGGTACCTGTTCCCAATTTCAATTCTGCCATACAGCCTGAGGACTTCATTTCAGATAGTGGCAACCTCATGAAACTGATTGGAGCCAGTCCTTAGAATGTACAACTGATCAGAGAGTTGGAACTAGTAATCCAGTTGAAACAGATCCCTTTTGTTTTAAATACCCTTTAGCCAGGCAAGTTCCAGATTGCCTTAGTTGTCAGTATAATTTTAGTCAAGTGAGCAGCTGTACTCTCCATTTCCTAAATCTGGCCTTCATCACAGTCTGAAAAGCAGGTTTTGATAAAAATCGGTTTCCAAATGTAATTTGCGTAACCTGAGCCTTTGGAATGGGTAAAATGCCTTTCTTGGGGAGGAGGAGGTATTTTTGTAACAGCAAAGCTGAGTGAAGGTATGAGAGTATGAAGCCTTTTTGTAACAGGTTTTGTCCTGTGTTTAACCAAATTAAGGTAGAACTGATTGCTAGAAGGGGAGGGTATGTCGTGGTCACTTACAAGATAGATTGCACGTAGTTCTCTGTTTCACAGATTTTGTTGTGACTCTTGTCATTTGTTTCCTTAAAGAGGGGGTATGGGTGATGCAGCAGCAGTACTGAGGCTCAGTCTTTTTTTTTTTTTTTGAGACGGAGTCTCACTCTGTCACCCAGGCTAGAGTGCAGTGGTGCAGTCTCGGCTCATTGCAAGCTCTGCCTCCTGGGTTCACGCCATTCTTCTGCCTCAGCCTCCTGAGTAGCTGGGACTACAGGCGCCCTCCACCATGCCTAGCTAATTTGTATTTTTAGTAGAGACAGGGTTTCACCATGTTAGCCAGGATGGTCTCGATCTCCTGACCTCGTGATCCACCCGCCTCAGCCTCCCAAAGTGCTGGGATTATAGGCATGAGCCACCATGCCCAGCCTGAGGCTCAGTCTTGATACCTGCCATACCAACCATCCTTCTCTTCCCCCACCTTCATAGGAGGTAGTTTATGTAATGGGAAGTCTATCTTTGGAAGAATAGTAAGGTTAAAACTCAGTTCCATCACTGATTTGCTGTGTCCTTGGGTGAATCACTTTGCTTTTCTAACCCTGGGCAAGTCACTTAATTTTTTTCTTAATAAAAATAGAATAACAGAAAAAGATATACAAATGTTTAACTTGTTTTACTTTTGATGAAAGTTTTTATTTGGAAAGCATGGCTTGATTACATGATTACATTTCATTCTCCTCTTACAAGACTGTTTCTAGTAGAGTTTCTTTTTTTTTTCTAAGATGGAATCTTGCTCTGCCAGGCTAAAGTGCAGTGGTGCCATCTCAGCTCACTGCAACCTCCGCCTCCTGGGTTCAAGCAATTCTCCTGCCTCAGCCTCCAAAGTAGCTGAGATTACAGGCACATGCCACCACACCCAGCTAATTTTTGTATTTTTAGTAGAGATGGGGTTTCACTGTGTTAGCGAGGATGGTCTCAATCTCTTGACCTCGAGATCTGCCCGCCCTGGCCTCCCAAAGTTCTGGGATTACAGGCCTGGCCTGTTTGTGTTTTTTAAATGCATATGATTCTCTACTAGTTAAAAAAAAAGACAGCAAATTTTTAAAAAGCATCTGCTTGAATCTGTTGCTGCCTCCGACAAAATGTATAAATGTATTTTCTCTATCACTCCGAATAGATCATGATGTATAGCTAATTATATTATTTCTTTACTACTCACTTTTAACTCACTATGATTTTTGTCTTAACTAGTTCACTGAAGTGGTTCTCAGTAGTGACCTTTGAGCCTTTTTTATTCTGAACACTTTTTTTTTGTTTGTTTGTTTGTTTGTTTTTCTTTTTGTGGAGAGCAGGGTCTCGTTGTCTTGCCCAGAGTGGTCTCCAACTTCTGGGCTCAAGCTATCCTCCTGCTTCTGCCTCCCCTGAGTACTGGGATTACAGGTGTGAGCTATCACACCTGGCCCTCATATGTTTTGATGTTGCATTTCACAGTGAGTCTTCTTTGTGGAATCCTTTTGTCCCTTATATTTCTGATAATCATGGATTCCCATTCTATCCTTTTTCTTCTTTGACCATGTCATCTCACTTTACTTCCCTAAGGTCTCGCCTTCCCCTCTCTGTTTTATCCTACTGCTGCTTCTCCACATTCTGCGACCCTGTCCCCCACCCCTTGGAGTTCTGATCTGTTGCCGTAGCCTCAACTCTTCTATGTGTTGAGGACTCCCAGATTCTTCATTTTAGCCCTGACCATTGTCCCCTAAGTAGTTGCCTTTAGAATATTCCCACTTGACTCTCCCATCATCCTCTCTTTAAACTAAAGCCATTAATTTTGCCCCGCACTCAGCTTTTGCTTTCCAATTTTCTGTTAGTGATGCCACATTTCTCACAGCCACCTTGGTTTAGAACTTTGAGTTCCTCTCTGCCACTTTCTTATCCCCTCCTCTCTTCATCTCTCCTCTGTGGTCCAGTCGGTCAACAAGCCCTTTCTAGGCTCCATTCAAACATCTCAGTAGCCTTCTATCAGCTGGATAATATCGATTGCAGTCTATTCCAAACCAGTTTTCAAGATATATTTCCCACCATTCCTCCATAAGATCTCTCTATGCAACATCAGTATCCTATGCAGTTCTCTCAAACACACCTTGCGTTTGTTTTCCTTCCTTTGCCATTGCTGATATCATTTCCCTTTCTTGGAGTGCTCTGCCATGTTGTGTTTTGTTTTTAGCCTTTTATTCTGAAATATTAATACTTAAAGATAAATGGATAAAATACAAATTAACAGCTTAATAACTTACTGTAAAGCAACCGCCCACTTCAAGATACAGAACACTGCCAGGATCCAGAAGCTTCTCCTCACCACCATACTGTTAACACCGTATGTCTCTTTCCCTTCTTTGCCTGTTTTATTTTAAGCTTAATACAAATGGAATCCTATAGTATTTATTCTTTGCTTTCGCACTTCTTTCACCCATTGTTTGTACAAGTCATCTGTGTTGTTGCAGTAGTTCAGATATGTTTACTGCTGTATAGTATTTCATTGTTGAATGCATACCATCTGTAGTAATGCCGATGAACATTTGGGTTGTTTTAAATTCAGGGCTTTTATAAAGCATGCTGATGTGAACATCCTTGAACTTGCCTCCTGACATGGATGTATATGCATTTTTATTGGGTATATACCTGGGAATAAATCATAGGATAGATGTCCCTTCCACTTTAATAATGACATGCCGTTTTCCCTAGTGATGGTATAAACAAACAGTCCTACCAACAACATATGAAATTTAGTTTTTCTACATTGCCATCACAACATGAAGTCTTTTTACATTTCAGCCATTTTGATGGCTATGTAATGTCTTATTGTGGTTTTAATTTGCATGTCCTTGATCACTAGTAAGTTTGAACATCTTTTCATAAGTTTATTGATTATGTGGCTTAACCTCCTTTGTGACACGCCTGTTCAAGTCTCACACATTTTTCTACTGGGTTGCCTTTTTCTTATTCTTACATAGGAGTTTTACGTATTTTGGAATATGAGCTCTTTGTAGATCGTGTATTGCATATATCTTCTCCCATGCTGTGTCTTGCCTTTACACTCTATTATATTTTGTTACTTTAATGCAGTTTTATCGGTGTTTTCTTCTATGGTTAGTGCTCCTTCTGACTTCCTTTTTATTGTTGTTGTTTGTTTGTTTGTTTGTTTGTTTTTGAGATGGAGTCTCATTCTATCACCCAGGCTGGCACGATCTCAGCTCACTGCAACCCCTGCCTCCTGGGTTCAAGCGATTCTCATGCCTCAGCCTCCCGGGTATCTGGGACTACAGGTGCCTGCCACCACGCCCAGCTAATTTTTGTGTTTTTAGTAGAGATGGGGTTTGACCATGTTAGCCAGGATGGTCTCAATCTCCTGACCTCATGATCTGCCCGCCCCCGCTTCCCAAAGTGCTGGGATTACAGGCGTGAGCCACCGCACCTGGCCTTCTGACTTCTTTTTTAAAATCTCTTTATAACTCAAGGTCGTGAAGATATTCTCCTTTATTATCTTCTGAGAGATATATTATTTTGCCTTTGATATTTGGGTCTTAAATTAGAGTACAGTAGAATCGGGTTTCACTTTTTCTCATATAGATATCAACTTGCCCCATCACAATTCATTGAAAAGCTTTGTCTTTTTCTCAGTGCTCTGCAATGCCATCTTTATAAATTAAATATTCATATATGCATGGCTATGTTGTAGGGTTCTCCATTCCATGCCTTCGGTCTCTTTGTCTTTGAGCCAGTAAAACATTTTAATTACTATAGCTTTAAAATAAATGTTGATATATAGTAGATTGTCTTATCTTTTCTCAAGTATCTGTACTAGTTTTGTCCTTTTGCATTTCTGTATACATTTCAGAATTAGCTTGTCAAGTTATGCACACACACACACACAGTGGGGATTTTGAATGGGACCTTACTGAATCTATAGACCTTTACCGTAATAACTCTTCCAATCCATGAGTGTCATATATCCCTCCATTTACTTAAAAACCTTCTTTAGTTTATCTTAGAAGTACTTTATATTAAATAAGTATATTACAGTTTCTCCATAGAGATCTTATATCTCTTTATTAGATTACACCTTGGGTATTTCATATTTATTGGTGCTATTGTAAATGGCATCCTTTAAAATTTTTCACTTCTGTTTGTGCGTGGTATAGAAATATGGTTAATTTTTATATATTTCTTATTTTGTCTGCACTGGCTGGGACCTTCACTACAGTGTTGAATAAAGGTAGAGTACTGATCATAGGCCATCCTTGTCTTATATTCAGTCTCAAAAGAAAAGCACTTTTTTGTTTAAACATTTTATGATTCAGTGTAATAGTTGGTATAGATTTCTTCAGATAGCCTTTATCATATTCAATTTTTTTCTGTTTCTAGTTTGCTAAAAGTTTTATAATGTTACATTATATCAAAAACTTTTTTAATTAAAGCACTATTTATAGCTTTATTTAAGATGAATTTTTCTTTTTGTTGTTGTTGTTGTTTTTCGTTTTTTTAGAGACAGCGTCTTGCTTTGTCATCCAGGCTGGAGTACAGTGCCACAATCAGAGCTCATTGCAGCTTCAAACTCCTGGTCTCAAGGGATCCTCCCACCTCAGTATCCCAGGTAGCTAGGACCATATAGGTGTGTGCCACCATGACTGGCTAATTTGTTTATTTTTTGTAGGGATGGGGTCTTGCTGTGTTACCCAGGCTGGTCTAGAACTCCTGGCCTCAAATGATTCTTCCACCTCAACCTGACTGGGAGCAAGGGCTTGCTGCTGCCCAGCGTTACAAGAGAGTATCATATCATATATCGCTAGCTTGGGAAAAAGATGAAAATTCAAAATTGGAAGTACTGTTTCTACTGGATACATACCACTTTCACACCATCATAAAGAAGAAAAGTCCTTAAGTTGAACTTTCTGTAAGAGGGGGACTGTCTGTTTAGAGTTGTTATGAGGAATGAGTGAGTGATTGATTCAGTGTAACAAATTTAGGACAGAATCTGGTACATAGTAAGCACCATGTTCATGTTCTTACCATCGTGTACTGTATCATTTCATCCCTAGCAACTCTGTATGAGGTGAGTACTAATATCATTTCTATTTTACAGTTAATAGTTAGACTAAGAGAACGGAATTATTTGCTTACAGTTATAAAGCTAGCAAGTGGCAGAGCTGGAGTTTATACTAGTGTGTCTGAAATGCTAGGCCAATGTGTTTAAAACTTTTTACACTTCTACATACATTGTGATCCAGTACCCCACTGCACACTTGCACATCACAGACACACAAATGCAGACACACAGACACGCTTTAATTGAAACAGAAGTTTCACAGAATTTTACCCTTTCTTGCTACATATGATACACCTTGATATTGTCCATTTCATTGTTTTCCAAACATGATGCTATGGGTTATGCCTTATAATTTGGAAAACACTGCACCAAGCCTTACCATTTGTTCATTTACTGCTCATTCATTCATTCAACAAATTGTGTATCTTCTCTATAGCATTCATTGTGCTAGATTTTACTGTTAACGTCTTTAATCAAAACCTACCTGCACCATAACCTTGGTTAGGTGTAACTGAGAAGTTCTGCAGCTTTTGTAAAACAAGACCCTAAATTGTACAATTCTGGTCAGATCGATGACTAGATTCATTTATAAATCTCTTTATCCTCATTTACTTTTTGTTCTTGCTAAATGATGTGGAGATAGGCATATCCATTTATTTGAGCAGACACCATTTATTGGTGCTCTGAAGAAATATTGCTAGGGCTCTGTAGCTGGTTCAGATTGTTATAATCTTCTAGGCCAACCATATCAGCAACTTTATTTATCATTTTATTTCCTTTGAATTTGACATTATTGCCTCTGAAAATATGTGTCCATAGAGACCCTAAGTGACCTCTGGATCTGCTCTTATTTATCAGCAGGAGTTTAAGAAATGAAATTTAATATGATACTTCTGTTACCTATGCTAGAATAATCTCTGACTTAAAAACTCTTGCCAGGTGCAGTTGTGCATGCCTGTAGTCCCGGCTACTCGGGAAGTGAGGTGTGAGGGTCACTTGAGGTCAGGCATTCAAGACTGCAGAGTGCTATGATAGCAATTGTGAATAGCCACTGCACTCCAGCCTAGGCGACATAATAAGCCCTGTATCTTAAAAAAAAACAAAAACAAAAACCACTTTACATTGACCCTAAGGTTTGAAAGTCTATAGCAAAGACCAAGCATGTTACCTTTTTTCTAATAATGCTTGTGTTTAGTTATGGTAACCAGCAATATATAGACTATTTTGCAGGAATGAAACTGTGGGCAGATCATGACTTTTACATACAAAGGGGTAAAGCATAGCCTGATACTATATCTGTGGCTACTTCTGTAACAGCTTTTCTTGATAGTCTTTCTGAAACTTAGTGAACTATATCGGCTCTTTTAGAGAGGAATGAGATTCTTCTCAGAGGAAACCCAAGTTGGAGAGGAGTTTTCTAGCACCAAATTTAAGACATGACTTTATATCCCAATTGTTTCTTTGTCTATACCCACTCTTCCACCTTCAGTTGTCTAACTAGTATTTGTACTTCAGAATTCACTTCCTCTAGGAAATCTGTCATTACTTTCCCCTGCTACCAGCCTGACTGGTGCCAATAAATTTTTTAGGCCGGGCGCAGTGGCTCATGCCTTTAATCCCAGCACTTTGGGAGGCCGAGACGGGCGGATCACCAGGTCAGGAGATCAAGACCATCCTGGCTAACATGGTGAAACCCCGTCTCTACTAAAAAATACAAAAAACTAGCCACGTGAGGTAGCGGGCGCCTGTAGTCCCAGCTACTCGGGAGGCTGAGGCAGGAGAATGGCATGAACCCGGGAGGCGGAGCTTGCAGTGAGCCAAGATTGCGCCACTGCACTCCAGCCTGGGCGACAGAGCGAGACTCTGTCTCAAAAAAAAAAAAAAAAATGTAAAGTGGTGTTTCTTTGTTTTTGTTTTTGAGACAGAGTCTCACTCTGTCACCCAGGCTGGAGTACAGTGGTGCAATCTCAGCTCACTGCAACCTCCATCTCCTGGGTTCAAGCAATTTTTCTGTCTCAGCCTCCTGAGTAGCTGGGATTACAGGCCCATACCACCATGCATGGCTGATTCTTGTATTTTTAGTAGAGACAGGGTTTCACCGTAAAAGCCAGGCTGGTCTCAAACTCCTGACCTCAAGTAATCTGACCACCTCGGCCTCCAAAAGTGTTAGGATTACAGGTGTGAGCCACCGCGTCCTGCCAATTTTTTTGTCTTTTAGGTTAAAAAAAGAAAAACTATTCTTAAGCAATAATTTTGTCTAACACACTTTACAAAACTATTTTATTCTATTACAGACTATGAAGAAGGTAGAGCTGTGTGTCATTTATGGGTAATCTATTGCCTTATTGATTCTCAAACAGTTGTTTTTGTTTGTTTTGTTTTTAGAAATGGGATCTCATTCCATCGTCCCCTAGGCTGGAGTGTAGTGGCATGATCACAGCTCACTGTATCTTCGACCACCTGGGCTCAGGTGATACTCCTACATCAGCCTCCTCCTGAGTAGCTGGGACTATAGGCGCACCACCATGCCTGGCTGATTTTTTGCATTTTTTGTAGAGACAGGGTTTTGCCATGTTTCCCAGGCTGGTCTTGAACTCCTGGGCTCAAGTGATCCACCCACTTTGGCCTCCCAAAGTGCTGGGATCACAGGCATGAGCCACTGTGGCTGGCCTCACAACAGTTCTTTTAAAAATAATAATATCCACATTCTATTATCTGGAAACTGAGGTACATCTAAATAGGTTAAGAAACTTAAAGACACACTACTAGCAAGTGACAGAGCCTAGATTGTGATTCTAGAACCCAAGTTTTTAATATTTATGTTCTGTTGCCTGTGTTCCAGAAATTTGTCCACCAACTTCTGTCTTTTTTTGAGACAGGGTCTTTCTCTGTTGCCCAGGCTGGAGCACAATGGCAGGAACACGGATCACTGCAGCCTTCACTTCCCAGGCTCAAGTGATCCTCCCACCTCACTTCACAAGAAACTGGGACTGCAGACACACACCACCACCATGCCTGGCTAATTTTTGTATTTTAGGGGGAGACAGGGTTTCACCATGTTACCCAGGATGGTCTCAAACTCCTGGCCTCAAGCAGTCCACCCACCTCAGTCTCCCAAAGTGCTGGGACTACAGTGCTCAGCCTGTCATTTTCTTTTCTATCCACAAGTTGAGGCTTACCTTGCCATGGGCCCTGAGATCAACTCTGCATTGCCACCCAAGCCTGTTCCCTTGATTGCAGTGTATATTTTATATCTATTCACTTAATCCCAGTCTCATCAATTAAAGTTTAAAGTTTGTTAAAAATTGTCTTGGGGGCAAACACAGTGACTCCTGCCTGTAATCTCAGCACTCTGGGAGGCTGAGACGGGTGGATCACCTGAGGTCAGGAGTTTGCGACGAGCCTGGCCAACATGGTGAAACCCCGTCTCTACTAAAAATACAAAAATTAGCCACGCATGGTGGCACATGCCTGTAATCCCAGCTACTTGGGAGGCTAAGGCAGGAGAATCACTTGAACCTGGGAGGCGGAGGTTGCAGTGAGCCAAGATTTGCGCCATTGCACTCCAGCCTGGGCGACGAGAGTGGAACTCCATCTCAAAAAAGAAAAAATAAAAGACAAAACCAATTGAATAACTATTTCCAGGATGCTAATGGTTAAGTCAGATTAAAGAAAGGACTTCAGTGTTTTGCCAGAAGGCCACATTCTGTTTAATACTGTTTTAAGGATAGAAATGAAAATAATGTAACACTGACCACACATATAGACAAGAAGGAGATGGAAGAAATAATATATTAGGTGGCAGGACCCAGATCCCCAAAGATTTCAATAGACCAGAATGGCATGCAGAATTTATTATATAAAGCTAAAATGGATCAAGGGCAAATGTAAAGTCCTACCCCTGGGTTCAACATTCTGCTTCCCAAGAATGGAATAAGAAAGATATCAGTTAGTGGTATGTGTGGCAAATACTTCAGGTTTTAGGTGCCTGTGAAACAGATGTGAATTAAATATGTATGTGGTTGAGTAGGAGGTGGCAGGGAGGATTGAAAATATAGCAGTCTTAGAATTGGAAGATCATGAATTGCAATTCCAGCTCTACTCCTGACTGGTTGTGTAATGAAGATTATTTACCTCTTTCAGCATCAGTTTTTCCCATTATAAAATGTGTGGCATGTCACAGAGATTCAGTCATTGTAAAATGTATGTACTTACTGGTGTTGCTAGCTGTAGAAACATATAAGCAAAATTAATTCAGTCTTAAATAATATTAAGAAAAATTCAGTTCTGGATACTTTGTTTTTTTTTTTTTGAGACGGAGTCTTGCTGTGTCTCCTGGGCTGGAGTGCAGTGGCCGGATCTCAGCTCACTGCAAGCTCCGCCTGCCGGGTTCACGCCATTCTCCTGCCTCAGCCTCCGGAGTAGCTGGGACTACAGGCGCCCACCACCTCGCCCGGCTAGTTTTTTGTATTTTTAGTAGAGACGGGGTTTCACCGTGTTAGCCAGGATGGTCTCGATCTCCTGACCTCATGATCCGCCCGTCTCGGCCTCCCAAAGTGCTGGGATTACAGGCTTGAGCCACCGCGCCCGGCCTCTGGATACTTTGTTTTAAGAGAGATTTTGATACGCTATGAGGTGGGTTTTTTTTTTTTTTTTTTTTCTGGTTTTGTTTTTTGGTTTTTTTTTTTGAGACAGAGTCTTGCTCTGTCACCCAGGCTGAAGTGCAGTGGCATGATCTCGGCTCACTGCAAGCTCCACCTCCCAGATTCACACCATTCTCCTGCTTTAGCCTCCTGAGTAGCTGGGACTACAGGCGTCCACCACCACTCCCAGCTAATTTTTTTATTTTTTATTTTTAGTAGAGATGGAGTTTCACTGTGTTGGCCAGGATGGTCTCGATCTCCTGACCTCATGATCCACCCACCTTGGCCTCCCAAAGTGTGCCCCTGGCCTATACTATATAATTCATTAAGACTAAGAAATGAGAAGGGAAAAAATCACAGTTGGAAACTCCATTATTATTATAATTTTTTTTTTTTTTTTTTTTTGAGACGGAGTCTCGCTCTGTCACCAGGCTGGAGTGCAGTGGTGCAATCTCAACTCACTGCAGCCTCCGCCTCCCGGGTTCAAGCAATTCTCCTACCTCAGCCTCCAGAGTAGCTGGGACTACAGGCGAGCACCACCATGCCCAGCTAATTTTTGTACTTTTAGTAGAGACAGGGTTTCACTGTGTTAGCCAGAATGGTCTCAATCTCTTGACTTCATGATCCGCCCGCCTCGGCCTCCCAAAGTGTTGGGATTACAGGCATGAGCCACCACACCCGTCCTCCGTTATTTTATTATTATTATTATTTTCTTTTTTGATGGAGTCTCATTCTGTCGCCCAGGCTGGAGTTCAGTGGCGCGATCTTGGCTCACTGCAACCTCTGCCTTCCGGGTTCAAGTAATTCTCCTGCCTCAGCCCCCCGAGTAGCTGGGATTATAGGCACATGCCACCATGCCCAGCTAATTTTTTATATTTTTAGTAGAGATGGGGTTTTGCCATGTTGGCCAGGTGGGTCTTGAACTCCTGACCTCAGGTGATCTACTCTCCTCGGCCTCCCAAAGTGCTGGGAATACAGGCGTGAGCCACTGCTCCCGGCCTGAAAACTCCATTATTATCTTTAAATCTCTAAATCGTTTATATATGAGCTAGGTTAGATTGTAGATTTATTTTTTACCCATGAACACATTATTCAGGGCAGTGGGGGAAGCTTCAGGTTTGGCTCCATGTAAAGAAAAGCCTTTGAACCATTATAACTGTCTAAAAATAGAATGAATGGAATGAAGTGCCTTATGGAGTCACTGGAGATGTGTTAAGTAAGAGGATGGGGCAACTCTTTGTCTTGGAACATTGTGGAGGGAATTCATGCCTTAGGTAAAGATCTGTTCAGGGCAATTTCTAAGGCTCTTTCTAACTCTTAAGATTCCAGATTCAGTAATATAGGAATAATACGTCTCGAAATTACTGCGGTGAATAGTGTATGTAAAAACTTCTGGCACATTGCATGGTACAGAGTTGGTGCTCATTGAATGTTTTTTGCCTTATCTATAAGATAAGAATAACCCTTACCTTGGCCTGATGCCAGCAAGATAATGAATGTAAAGATGCTATAAATACCCTTCAAATCCTTTGCCAATAGGAGGTGCAGAAACCTGTATCTGACATCTGGCCAGGCACGATTAGGGGCATTTGCTTCAGTTTGTTCATTTACGAAGGGGGACCTTGGCTTTTTAGGTTGGTTGGTTGGTTGGTTGGTTGGTTTTCAGTGGGGAAGGGCCTGACTTACCTGCATGTAGAATGTATAGATTTGCCTTGCTGTGGCCAAAGAATGTAATGGTTAGGAACATAGACTTTTGGGGCTTCCAGCCTTCCCTCACTAGCTGGATGACTATTAGGGAGTGATAGCATCTCATGGGCCTCCATTTCCTGATCTGTAAAATGTTGAGGGCACCTGATTTAGGAATAATTGTGATTATTCAGCACAATAAGGTATGTTAAGTGCTTGGCCAGAGCATAGCACCTAAGTGGTCAGTTAACAGTAGCTGATTCTATTGTTGTTATTTTTCACATACTGGGAGAGAAGTTTTCCAAATGCTTCTTTGAAGGGCTATTATTGATCTGGAGAGAGCCTTTCTTTTGTACCATTGAGAAACTCCCTTTTGAATTAGTTCCTCATCCATGGTATAGACCATTTTTTTAATAAACCGAACATGGCAGGCAGTAAGAATAGCTCTAGCGAGACAGAGAAGCAGTCCTAGGACTCCAGGCTCCTTAAAGAAATATGGCCCTTTAGTCTTTGATCTCAGTGTGCCCTTTAAAAAGTGTATCATGAGAAAAGCAAGCAGTGTTATGAGACATGAGCAGGTTCTCTTAACAGGTCTGTATTTGATTGTCATTCTGTGGGTTCTTTGCTCTGGATCCAGGTGCTGCACAGAATGCCGTAGAAATGCTTTATGAAGAGGTTATTGAACTTCAGTTCTGATACTGGTGGTTCAGGGTCAGCCACTTTCTAGGTGGACAAATTGTTTAACCATTTTGGAGCCTCCACTTCATCATTTACAAAAGGGTGATAACAATTGTACTCACCTATATATGGGATTTGAAGATGACATGAGTCAGTAAAGTAAAGCCTACCTAGCTGTGGTGGGTGTTCAGTGAAATCATATCAGTGAAGAAAGGAAGGTGTGGTCCTTGTGGACATATTCATTATAACTATTTTTAAGTCTAGTCTAATAAGGCTCTGGTTTACATTATAATCATATCTAAAAGAACACTGCAGGTTTTAAAATTAGAAAATTTAGATTCTTGTATAGCCAATCATGATTTCCCAACAGTTTCATTTCCAGGCCTTTTCAGCACTCTAGGAAATCCCATCTCAAACATAGTGGGTGCTATTTTTATGCTATTCATTTTGCCTTTTTGGCCTTACCTGTTTTCATTTTTAAAATTTGCTACTGTAGGCCGGGCGCGGTGGCTCAAGCCTGTAATCCCAGCACTTTGGGAGGCCGAGACGGGCGGATCATGAGGTCAGGAGATCGAGACCATCCTGGCTAACCCGGTGAAACCCCGTCTCTACTAAAACATAAAAAAAATTAGCCGGGCGAGGTGGCGGGCGCCTGTAGTCCCAGCTACTCAGGAGACTGAGGCAGGAGAGTGGTGTAAACCCGGGAGGCGGAGCTTGCAGTGAGCTGAGATCCGGCCACTGCACTCCAGCCTGGGCGACAGAGCGAGACTCCATCTCAAAAAAATAAATAAAAAAATAAAATTAAATTAAATAAAATTTGCTATTGTAACTTTTCTGTAATGTTTACTTTGAGTTTTCTTTATGCTTTCAAAAGGAAAATGAAAGGAATACTCATTACACCAGGGCCATTTTTATAGGATATCTTTTTGTTCTTAATAGGGTTTTTTATATTTTGTTTGTTTGTTTGTTTTACAAACAACAGAAACTCACTTAAATTAACTTAAGAAAGAAAAGAAGGAGGATTGGCTGGGCGTTGTGGCTCACACCTGTAATCCCAGAACTTTGGGAGGCCAAGGTAGGTGGATCACGCGGTCAGGAGTTCAAGACCAACCTGGCCAACATGGTGAAACCCCGTCTCTACTAAAAATACAAAAATTAGCCAGGCATGGTGGCATGTTCCTGTAATTCCAGCTATTCAGGAGGCTGAGGCAGGAGAATTGCTTGAACCAGAACCTGGGAGGCAGAGGTTGCAGTGAGCGGAGTTTGCACCACTGCGCTCCAGCCTGGGCTACAGAGTAAGACTCTGTCTCAAAAAAAAAGAAAAAGAAAAAGAAAACCCCAGAAGAAAAAAAGGAAGATTGTATTATAATAACATGGTTATGTCAGTTTGTCACTGTGCTGTTTTATCACAGGAAGTGCATACAAGCCTTAGAAAAGTCTGTAACCAAGAACTGTAGAGTCCTCAAGAACCTAGGCAGTCTTTCCATATCTGTCGTTCTCCATTTCCCTGGTTGTATAATCTCATATATTTACTTCTCTGAATACCTGCTGTTTGCCGAGTGACTTTGGATGAGTCATAATATTGCCTGTTTCCCTGTTTGGAGGAAAAAAAAAAAAGGTATATTAGTTTCCTGTGCTGCTGTAACAAATTACCACAAACTCATTGCCTTAAAGCAACAAAAATTTACTCTGTTACTGGAAGAGAAGCCATAAATCCAAAATCAGACTGGGCATGGTGGTTCACGCCTCTAATCCCAGCACTTTGGGAGGCCGAGGTATGCAGATCACTTGAGGTCAGGAATTCAAGAACAGCCTGGCCAACATGGTAAAACCTTGTCTCTAATAAAAATACAAAAATTAGCAGGGCATGGTGGCAGGTGCCTGTAATCCCAGCTACTTGGGAAGCTGAGGCAGGAGAATTGCTTGAACCCAGGAGGTGGAGGTTGCAGTGAGCCGAGATTGAGCCTCTGCACTCCAGCCTGGGCGACAGAGCAAGACTCCCTCTCAAAAAAAAAAAAAAAAAAAAAAAACACATCAGTATCCCTGGGCTGAAATGAAGGTGTTTGCAGAGCCACAATCCTTTCAGAATCTCTAGGGGAGAATCAGTTCCTTGCCTCTTCCAACTTCTGGTGACTGCCGTCATTCCTTGGTTGGTAGCCAGTTTTTGCCTCTGTCTTCATATCACCTTCTCTTCTACATATTATGTGTTTCTTCTTCTCTACTATCCTTATCAGATCTCCCTCTGCCTCTGTCTTATGAAGACACTTGTGGTTGTATTTAGGGCCCACCCATATAATTCAGAATAACCCCCTAACGCAAGATTCTTAATTTAATCACATCTACAAATACCCTGTTTCCTTTATAAGGTAGCATTTTACAGGTTCCAGGGATTAGGACCTGATATCTGTGGGTCGCAGTTATTCTGCTTACTACAGATGGCAATCATAAAGAATCATCTCAAAAGTTGGCATATAATAAGGGCTCCAGAAATGCAAGCCTCCTCCTTTCTCTGCATCCCTCCTACGTATACTACCATGACCCTCCGTTAACATTGCCTTCGAAAGCCTTTCTTTTCAGGAATGTCATTATCACATTAAATGTGTACCTGCTGGGGTAATAATAAAGAAAATAATAGCTGACAGTTATCAGATGTCTGTTATAGCCCACACACTGCAATGAGAACTTTATCCATGGGATATAGGTATTATTATAATCACCATTTAACAGATGAGAGAAATGAGAAAAGTAAAGATCAATTTTTCCCTAGTTCACCCAGCTAGTGTCAGAGCTAGGATTCAAATTAGAATCTCTCTAATTATAAGGGGTCTCTAATTCATGGTATAATGACGTGCCTTTGCTTTTGTTTGTTTTTTAAGAGACATGGTCATGCCGTCACTTAGGCTGGAATGCAGTGGTACAGTCATAGCTCACTGCAGCCTCAAACTCTTAGGCTCAAGCAGTCCTCCTGCTTCAGCCTCCTCAGTAGTTGAGACTACAGGTGTGTGCCATCACGCCTGGCTCTGTAATGACGTTCTTGATTATTATACCTTGCCTCTTACTCAGGAGTGAGGTTCAAATATCTGATTTCTTGTCTTGGCCTCTGATCAGAACCTTCCCTGGTGATTTCTTGTACCTGCTGGCATAGCTTCACATCACAGTTCACAGAGTACTTTTTTGTCATCAGCCTGCTCTTTAGCAGTTGCTTGGTCCTGAGTAAATGCAGTTTAAAGGAAGAGGAAGTGAAGAGCTATACTCTATTCTGAATTTCCTCCTCGAGTAACTTGTTTATTGCTAGTCAGTGAGTTCCATGACTCTGGGGATCATAACGATTTATTTATGTCCTAGCACAGGGCCTGGACACAGAATAGATATTCTGCTAGAGTGTAAGCTTCACCAGGGACTTCTGTTCACTGCTGTATTCGTGCCTTACAGCAGTTCCCGGGATAGAAGAGTTGCACAGTAAATATTTATTGACTGGATGTCTGGCTGACTGGCTTAGTTGGGCATGGTTAGAATTTAATTACAGCTGTCATTTATTGGCTATATATCACGTGTGAGGCACTTACATATATGGTAAGTAATCCTTACCATGCTCTTACAGGGCAGAATTGATGGGTTATAGATGAGCAGGGTGAGGGTGATAGAGGAGTCAAAGATACTTTGTAGGTTTCAGTCTTAGATACTGATCCAAGTGTTGATGAAACCCAGGAGAAAGAGTTTAGGTAGACTGTGTTGTGGTATCTGCAACCACAGATTCAGGGACTACTCCTGGGACAAAGCTCCAAAGATGGGCCCCCTATTTGCCCTTTAGCCTGGAGATAGTGGTGGTCTTAATCTACCCAGAGCAGAGTTGCTCACTTTAGGAACTGTAGGTTTAAAGCCATTATTTCCACTGTGTTCTAACTCGAACATGATCAGTTTCTGTTCCAGATGATCGGGCTGAACAACGAACCTGTCTCATTTGTGGGGACCGCGCTACAGGCTTGCACTATGGGATCATCTCCTGTGAGGGCTGCAAAGGGTTTTTCAAGCGGAGCATTTGCAACAAACGGGTATATCGATGCAGTCGTGACAAGAACTGTGTCATGTCTCGGAAGCAGAGGAACAGGTGCCAGTACTGCCGCCTGCTCAAATGCCTCCAGATGGGGATGAACCGGAAGGGTGAGTGGTGCTCATGGCGCTGATGGCCCATCCTTCATTCAGGACTTTACCTTTAGTGTCAGCTGTTTAGTTACTTATTTCTCAAGCTTGCATTACATATGAGGCCTTACAGTTTGTACTCATAACCAAAAATGAATCTGGAACCATTCTTGCCTGCAAGAACTTCCTAAACTAGGTAGAAGGGAAAAAACTAGTGAAATGTTAAGGATTCTGTGGGAATGAGTGCACAAGCCCTGTGTGACCAGGAACCCACTTAATAATCAGGTCTTAACTGCGATTAATATACATCACTAATTATTTCAGGAATGATGACAGAAGTAGAAATTTTTGGATGAAAAGGCATGAGGTAGGAGATTTCTGAATGCGGTATCAGTTTGTTTGCTAGAACCATGGTGTACTCAGAGGCTAGGCATGCTCAGAAGTCTGTGTCTAGGTTGGTGAGGAGTTTGGGATGTATTGGGAAGCTTTCCAAGAGCCCTTAGCCTGGGATAATAGGAATAAACTGACGTTCTAGTAGGATGAATATGAAGGACTCTTTTGGAGGATGAATTGGGGCAAGGGAAACGGAAAAACCATCTAGAAAGTTTTTAGTAGAGTCTAGAAGGAAATCTGAAGGAACGGGGGAAATAATGGCAGAGAGAGACACTGAAGAAACTTAGCTGATAGAACTTGGTGACATACTGAATATTGAGCAGCACCAGAAGTTGAAGTTGAGAATGTGGATTAAGAGTAATGATCTTACTATGGAGGAAAAAATGGGGGGGAGAAAAAAAAGTCAAACTAAAAAGCAGGGTGATTTCTCTATAGGACCCTCTGAAAAGAAAGGAAAAGAAAAGAAAAAAGCGTGGGGCAAAATGTTGGCCTTGGCAATACTGAGTTTGAGGTACCTGAGAAGGACACATAAAGATGCCCACCAAGGAAGTTGGTTGTATAGGATTGGAACTGACGTGAGAAGCCCTGCCTGCAAACAGGCTTCATGGAGCTGTTGGCACAGAGGTGGTAGTAAAAGTCTAGTCTAGAGGTGAAATCACCCACAGAGAGCTTAGATACATAAGAGAGAAGGGCCGGTATCAGAAGCCTAGAGTGGTATTCCCATGGAGAGTAGAGAGTAGAATAGAGCAGTGTCATTCAGCCGAAAGAAGAGAGGCTCTAGAGGCAAACAGACTAGCTCTGAGCTCTGTGACCTTAGGAAGTTTGCTTTATATCTCTGATATTCAATTATCTTACCTTTAAGGTGGTATGTTACTTGCCCTGCAGAGTTCTGTACAGGATTAAGTATGATAACATACAAAATACCCAGCAAGGTATTAGGGGTTCATAGCAGCAGTGTTCAGGGATGGGGGGGTTAGTCAGATAAAGTGAACTATTCCAACTGGTTTTATAGCATTATGAATGCAGGCATCCAGATGTACTCAGACTGGTTTTATTGTGTATGAGATAGGAAGGACCTTTTAAAAACTTGCCCATCATGAAGAAAAGTAAGAGAGATGTGGAAGGGCATTTAGATAAATTTAGGTGATTTATAATTTATTATAAATACTAATATTGAGCACTTATTTATGTACCCTCCATATATATATTCTACCACTGAATACATACAGCAATCCTGTTATTAACTGTTATCCCCAGTTTACAGATACAGCTTAGGGAGGTAAAATGATTTAGCAGTAGTTAGTTTAGGGGTGGTTGTGTTGACAGTTAATAGTTACTAAATTATAATTTGTTATTAAGCAGTGCTTGTACCTGACCACACAGAAAATGTACTGCTTCACATGTCTACCATGTGGCGTAGTTGTTTACATGTTGGAACGCCCTGTGTTTACTGGATGATGAATGCCATAGTAGGACATTTGAAGTGTTACCAAGTTTGTCCCCTGCCTCTCTTTCTAACTCATTTCTGAATACTGTGCCTCAGGGATGCCTTACAGTGCCTGTACTAAGGTTTTTTCCTCTACTTGGAGATCTTTTCCCTTCCCCACTGTCAGTTTCCTCTTACTGAAATCTTTTCCAGCCACCAATACCAAACACGTACTGTCTTGAAGAGTCTGTCAACTTCTTGCCCTCACCCCGTTTTGGTTTTGGCCTCCACATTTCTCATCTCCCTTTGTTGCCCTCACTGTGAGTATCTTATGAAAGCTTAGTTATTATGGGTTGTCTTCTTGACTGCTGTCTCTGAAGAATCATCCTGCCTATTCAGCCGGAGTGTGAGATTCTGAGGCTTCCAGCAAAATTCACCTGTTTTAGGGAAGAAGAAACTTAACCTTATAACCCCTCTGACCATAGACCAGAAGACACATGGAGTATGAGGGACAGGGAGCTGTCTCCTTAGGACTATTTGCACGCAGAGCAGGCAGACCCAGTTGCCTGGTGAAGTCTGCGTCAGGGAGAGAAACCCTGCCACCTCCTGGTTGGTGCTGCGAAAGCAGGATTAAAATTGCAGTTGCCATGGGAGTATTTTGGGGGTAAGGAATACTCTGTATGGACCTATGGTGGTTGACACATAATTCTGTGCATTTGTCAAAACCCATAGAACTTTATACCACAAAAAAGTAAATTACTACATGTGAAAATTTGTTTAATCAGCTAGGATATTGTAGGGGTTACAGGGCAGAGAGAAAGAATGCACACTGTGACAAATGAATCTAGCTAGTGTTAGAAATGAGTCACATAACCACACTTAAGGGGTCGGGGAAAAAAGGAGCTAACCTTTGAAAAGTGTTTTTACTGTATACTGTAAGGCTAAAAATAAAAAGAATTACATACAAACAAAGCACTCTATAGTTTGTAAAATTTGTTTCTCTCAAGGTTATGTGTTAGGAATTCTGTCGCTACTTCATTTAGAGTAGAATCAGCAAGTAAATATATTGTGGACAATGAGAGTCAGGTTTCTCACATCAGAGAAAGAAAGAAGTTATACATCAGCAAAGGAGAAGGCTAGAATGAATCCCCTGGTGCTAGACTGGAATCAGTGTGTCTGTATGTATTCATGTTTTAGATAGATTTAAAAATATATAGATACCGTGTGTGGGTAGGTGAGTTAGTGTACCTATGTATGTTTCCAAGCTCTAGCCACTGAGAGGGGCTAGAAGCAGATACCCCAGGAGCAATGAGTACACCCAGCACCCAGATCTTGGCTTCCAAATATCAATGAAAGGAATGAGGACTCACTGGAGAACTGGTTGATTCTAAGGCTGGGATAGGAGAAATATAAAATGATCCTGGAGCATCTTAAGGTACCAGCAAATTAGGAAGTACTTTCTAAAAAAAGAAAGGAAGCGTATCAAAGGGCACAGAAGCCAACCTGAAAGAACTTCTGATGGCCAACGTTGGAACAACTTTAGGAACAATAGCTATAGGATTAGTTTATAACCCAAATAATAAAGTAAATATCCATGAGTTCATACTGAAAGAAGTAAGTTAATAAATAAAGAGAAGTGATCATTCTTCCTTTTAAGTGAATTCTGATTAATAAATGTAGAAGGAGGCCAGGCTTAGTGGCTCACATCTGTCATCCCAGCACTTTGGGAGGCCAAGGCAAGAGGATCACTTGAGCCCTGGAGTGCAAGACCAGCCTGGGCAACATAGTGAGACTCCATCTCTAAAAATATAAATATAAATGTAGAAGGAATGAGGGAAATAGAAAAAAAAATCACCATTAGGGCTGGGCACAGTGGTTCATGCCTATAGTCCCAATACTTTGGGAGGCCAGAGCAGGTGGATTGCTTAAGCTCGGGAGCAAGACTAGCCTTGGCAACATGCTGAAACCCCATCTATACAAAAAAAATATACAAAAATTAGCTGGGCGCGTTGGCATGTGCCTGTAGTCCCAGCTGCTCTGGAGGCTAAGGTAAACTTGGGAGACGGAGGTTGCAGTAAGCCAAGATCACACCATTGTACTCCACCCTGGGTGACAGACCAAAAAAAAAAAAAAAAAAAAAATTCACCATTAGAACACCACAGTAATAATTGCGACAAGCAAGATCCTAACGGATGCTAAGTAAGTGGCATTGGTGTAAACAGAAACAGAATATTTGCATAGTCTGCAAATATATAGTAATTACAAAGGGAAAAATAGTAAGTTTATTTAAAGAATTCTGACAGACATGACTGTAGCCAAATGATCAAGATTAACAGTACCAGTAAAACACACCAACATTGTATATACCCCCGATATGAAACACTGAGAAGCGCACACATGTACACACGCACAGAGGTAAGTTCATTCTCAGTCTAATCCTGAGAAAACAGACAAGCCCATATTGAGGGACGTTCTTCAGAATAACTGACATTTGACAAAATACCCATTTGAAAAGTGTCAGAGTCACAAAAAACAAGGAAAGACTGAGCTGTCACAGATTGGAGAAGACTATGAAGGCAAGACAGCTAAATGCAATGTGGGCCCCTGGATTGTGTTCTGGAACAAAAGAGATCAGTGAAACAACTGGAGAAATCAAAATGAAGTATGTGCTTTGGTTAATAGTATTGTACCAAAGTTAGTTTCCTAGTTTTGATGACTAGCTATGATTATGTCAGATGTTAAAAGGAGGAGAGTATATGGGAACTCTCCATTACTATTTTTGCAACTCTTGTATAAAGTCTAAACTTACCTTAAAATTTAAAAAATTAACTATTAAAAAAATGCAGCTGCCATTTGTGGCTGGGGCTTTTTCATGTGAGAGACAGCTCTCTGTTGTCCTCCATCTTTGGATATAGAACTGAGTGTCTTTTCAGACCTGGAAGTTGACTGGTCAGAAAAGTCATTAAATTAGCAAAGCAATGAGGAAGATCTAAAGAAGGGTGGTGAATGGAGACTGGGCCCTGTCTGTCCATCCCCACTGCTGCACTAGTATCCCCCATGTACGTTCCTTACCCATTTTGCAGTCTTCGGGATAAAGTCAGGCTCCTCAAGGTGATTTTCAAGGCCCCTCTGACACTGGCATCAGCCACCTGATCCCTTTCCTTCTCCATTTGGTGGTCCCCACTCACAATCTGCATTCCATCCTAGTTCTTCAAAAACCCAATGATGTTTCCTGTTTTGCACATGTGGTTTCATCTGCCTGAAAGAAGAGAGGGTTTCAGCCACCCTTTCTTCTACTCCTGACTTCAAGGTTCAGCATTTATTTGTAACATCCTCTAAGAATCCTTCTCTGACGCCACCCCCCACCAGATAACCCTCCTGTGCTTCCACAGCTTTTTTGCATGCCCTCTGCCATAACCCTGGTCACCTTGTGTTGTCTTTCTCTGTTCACTCGTCTGTTTCCCTCATTATTAGACAATGAGCCCCTCAAGGGCCATGGTCAAGTGCTACTTTTCTGTTGGTCCCTCAGCAAATAACTCAGTAGTGATAGGATGCTCCCTGGTTAGATGGGATGACTGTGATGGAGGGCCATGGCAGGAAGTGGGATGGGGAGAATACTGTAAGAGGAGAAATGGAGATACAGTCAGCTTCGTGGTGGGTGGGAAGGGGGAGTAGATTTCATGTTAGTTAAGTAATTATGTGAAAAAATAAAAAATTTCCTTAACTCTGTGGTCTCATAACTTGCTAACTAGTTCAAAAGTATAAAGGTCAAGGAAAGCTTCTTGGAGGAGGTGATGTTTGCAGAATGGCATTGTGAGACAGTGATCCTATGGCATCTCCATGTCACTTTACCAGGGTAAAAAGTGCCCCAGGACACAACACAGAGGTCTGCATGAAGCACTGAGAAATCTCAAGGAGGGATAACATTTGAGCAGAATCTTAAAGAAATCAAAGTTCGTGTTCCTTACAAACTTTTTTTACGTTTCTTACATTTTCCTTATGAACTTTTTTTTACATTTTTTCTACCGAAAAAAACTGTAGAGACAAGTTTTCAGCATATTGCCCAGGCAGGTCTTGAACTGAGGATCAAATTCAGCTGAGCTGAACTGAGCTCAAGCAATCCTGCCGCCTCAGCCTCCCGAAGTGCTGGGATTATAGGCATGAGCATATGCCCGGCCAAAGGTTTGTTTGTTTGTTTTTAAATTAAGACTTTAAAATTTTGCTTTGTTTTATTTTGAAATAATTTCAAGCTTACAGAAAATTTGCAACAGTAGTAAGAATTCCCATATACCCTTTACCCAAATTCACCAATTGCTAACATTTTGCCACATTTGCTTTATCATCCTATTTGTTTTATTATTTTCCCTCTCCCCTCCCCCTTGCTCTTCCTTCTGTCTCTCTCTCTTCCACCTTCCCCACTTCCCACAGGTAAGTAGGTATGTGTGCGCCTGCATGTGTGCACCTCCTTAGCCATTTGAGAGTGAGGCATCGGCAGTGTTCCTCTTATTTCTAAGAATCACAGTACTATTATCCAAATCCGGAAATTTAACATGACACAATACTATCTTACTAGCAGATCTTACTCAGTTTTTGCCATTCATCCCAGTGTCCTTTATAGCAATTTCATTTTTTCTGATCTAGAAGCCAATTCAGGAAATCACATTACATTTAGTTTTTATGTCTTTTCAGTCTCTTTTAATCTGAAATAGTTCCTCAGTCTTTCTTTGTCTTTATTAACATTGTCGATTTTGAAGCCAATAGGTCATGTATTCATGTATTTTGTAGAATATCCCTTAATTTGGGCTTGTCAGTTTCCTCACAATTACATGCAGGTTATGCATTTTTCAAAAGAATGCCATAGAAATGATGTTGTGTCCTTCTTAGTCCATAATATCAAGAGCACATGATGTAAGTGTATACCCATTATTGGTGATATTAACTTGAATCACTTGGTTGTTATGATGTCACTTAGGGAAGGTAGTGTTGCCAGATTTTTCCACTTTAAGTTTCTTTCTGAGTACAGGGAACATACTAAGAGACAGAACTATGTAAAACAGAATAGTGTGTTCAAAGACTAACAAATAGTTCTCTATATGTAGGGTGTACCGTTAGGGTATAGCGTTAGGGTATCGCGTTAGGGCATAGCATTTATGCCAGAGATGAGAGTGAGGGGTCCCAGCAGAACCAGATGATAGATGGTCTTGAATGCCATCCATGTTCAGGAGCTTAGATTTGGCCCATGGTGAGGAACTTAGATTTGGCCCATGGACCAAAGGCACCACCAACAGGTTTTGAGTGGAACTTTGATGTAGTTAGCTTTGTTATTTATGGTTTCTGGGTTCTGTTGACTGCCTAGGCCCAAACAAATGAAGAATGGTAGGCATATGAGTTCCAAAGCAGAAAAAGTATTTGTGGTGCCTTCTGAGAAGATAGAAGCGTCATGGCTAGGGCCATTCTCTTTCTTAGACTTAGATAAGAGTTACAGCAGAACCATTCCTGTAATACTACACACAGGAGCCATTTGTTCTTTTTAATCAAATCACTGCCAGATAGACTTTAACCCTGCTGAAAAACGTGTTAATTCAGTGTGGCATCTAGGAACAAACACAGCTTTAGAATCAGAAGATCTAAATGGAAACTCCAGCTCTGTCAGTTTTTCTCTGAGTAACCTTGAGCAAATCTCTTTACCTCTCTGAGCTCTGTTTTCTCATCTCAAAAATGTGTGGGAGAATAATACACCTTCCACGGTGGTTGTAAGGATCAAATGAGATAACATACATATGTGCAAGAACATTATAAGCTTGAAAATATGCTCCAAGTTTTTGTTTTTAACAGAGGCACTGTGGCACATTGTATTGATTTCCACACTTTCAGGCGGTTTCGTGGCATCTTGACCGATTTTATCATCTCTAAATGGGCACTGCTTTTTATATTAGTCTTTCAATAACTTTTAAAAATCAAAGTTCAGTTTTAAAGGCAATTTTTTACCACCTCAGTGAGTTGCACATCAGAATAAATGTATAATTTAAGAATAATTAATACTTAATAAATAATAATGTAAATAATAATTAGTAATTAAGAATGTATAATTAAGAGTTTATGCATCACCTGAAAGTATCTTATGTTTCTCCACTAGGATGCATACAGAGTAGTAGTAGAAAGAAGTCTGGTCTTAGAGTCTGATAGCTTGGGTTCCAACCCTGATTCTGCTCTTTAGTTTCTGTCTCTTCCAGCAAAATGCTTCATTTCTGTGAGCCTTAGATCCATCTCTTCAATGGGAGTGATACTAATACTTTACTCATGAGTTATTTTACCTCAGAGAATAGTATGTAATACATAGTAGATTTCTATCATTTCTTATTCTGGGTGGGGTCGAGGAAGAAGATGAACTTTTTTTTTGAGATGGCGTTTTGCTCTTATTGCCCAGGCTGGAGTGCAGTGGCACCATCTCGGCTCACCACAACCTCCACCTCCCGGGTTCAAGCTATTCTCCTGCCTCAGCCTCCCGAGTAGCTGGGATTACAGGCATGTGCCACCACCATGCCCGGCTGATTTTGAATTTTTAGTAGAAATGTGGTTTCTCCATGTTGGTCAGGCTGATCTCAAACTCCCAATCTCAAGTGATCTGCCCTCTTAGCCTCCCAAAGTGCTGGGATTACAAGTGTGATCCACTGCGCTGGGCCGATGAGCTTTTGAATTTCAGAACAAGAGATTGGCAAGATGTAAATATTTAAGACATATGGCCCTTTAAATGAAAAGTAAAGTATGTTGCATTATTTTCACACCTCCAGGACAGTAAAAATGAGATAACAGCTGAACTATTAATATATTTGTTGTTGTATTCCAGTGACAGATCTTTGTTCTCTACCTGTGAACTGAAATAAAGACATGTGAGATGTTATTATTGGAAATAGAAATATCCAAAGACTGTCATTGACCATGGAATAGCAGAGAAGTAATTGTAAGGATTTTAGGCCTTGAAATTAAATGGAAAGAGACCTCCCAGCCAACAAGCAGCATACATCTAGCTCTAACATAGGCTATGTATATTTCTTACTCTAAATTCATAACAGCTTTTTATAGTGCAGACTGACCATGTTGCCTCCACTTAGCAGATGAAAATATTAAGATTCTAGCAAAGTTGAGAATAAAACCTTGGATTTTTAACTCAAAGAGGCTAGGGAGAGGGAAGCATTAGTTACTAAGTGCTTACTTTACATGCCAGGCCCTAGGGTTGGTGTTTTAGCCATACCGTTTTATATAATGTAACATAAAACAAGTACTAATATTCCCTCTTTTCATTTCAGTAAACTAAAATCCCGAGAGGCAAAGAAACTTGTTCATAATTATACAGACCAGGAAGAAACAGGATTTGGACCCTAACTTACTTCTGAATTTCCTGTCAGCCTTTTAGTTACCTCAGAAACAGGGTTATACTTGGAGCTCCCACCTTTTGAGGCAATCAGTGCCTGCCTCAGGAACTTTCTAGATTCCTTATGTTAATTTTTTAAAGTGGCAGGTATATCCTAGTAAGGCCTGCTGTTACATAATGTCATTAGCTTAACTTCTGTCATTGTTAACATTAACCCCTTTCAAGCTACCCTCCACAGTGGCTGTCACAAAGATTTTTTTAAAATCCCAATATGACCGCAGTGCCCCCCTACATTCCTTCTTGTCCTCAAGCTCCTTAGCTAAAGTTATACCCTACTCTGGCATTCAAGGCTCTTTATGATCTAAGCCCAATTGGCCTTTCTACCCTTATCTCATGCTACCCTTCCCCCACGTAGGCCACCTTCCCCCCATGCTTTAGCCAGATTAAGCCACTTGGAAGTTTCCAGAAAGAAGAGCTCATTTTTACCTTCAGCTTGCTTTTTTGTACACTGTTCGCTCAATCTGGAGCACTCTTTTCCTAGCTGCCTAAATCCCACTTAACCTTTAATACTCAGTTCAGAAGTTTTCTTTTCCAGAAAGGATTGCCTAATACCGTGGTCCTACTATAATTGCAAATCAGGGGTTCTTCTCTATGCCCCCGTGTTAAGTGTTCCATAAACAGTGATGATAATATTAGTAGTAGTTGTTATTCTTAGTCAGGAGATACTAGTTAAAGGATGCTTTTTATACTTAGAAAATGCTCAGTAATCTCCTTCAACTACACAGGTGCTCTACTGACTGCCTGTGCAGGGAGAAACCATTGAGGTCAAAATTCTGATTAAAAAAAAAAAAAAAAAAAAAAAAAAAAACCTGTTCTGATTCTACAAATCAAACCTAAACGTAGGCTGGGAATAAAAACTGTTTTATTTAAAAATGGAAATACCCTGTGCCTCCCCTAGAATTTGTCAAAACCTTAAGATGCATCATCCTGGCGGGATATTTGTAACTGAAGGACTGGTAAACAGTACTATCACCTTTTTTAAACGTATTGAATGTATACAGTGTGTGTAATAGGTACAGAATGCCTTGGGGGCCCCAAAATATTGCTGCCTATGAAGGAACCTGGAATAATAGAAAGAAGTGTGTGCTTTGGGTCCAGAAGGACCTGTGTTTTAATCTTGGATTCACTAATTACTGTCTTATGCTTTTGGCCAAGTAAATTCTCTTTTTGTGCTAAGAGTTATATGAGTGTGCTTCTGACTGCCTTTCTTGACTTATGTTTCCTTTCAGCTATCAGAGAAGATGGCATGCCTGGAGGCCGGAATAAGAGCATTGGGCCAGTCCAGGTGAGTTCTAGACCTCAATCCCTGTGGTCCATCCTGGAAGTCCAGGGCTCCAGCTGTTCCTGAAACTGCTCACCTTGATTCTTTCATCTGCTGCTGAGGAGAGCCATCTTTGTTTTCATTTCTGTAAAAGTGCTTTTACAGCCTGGATGTGAAAGTGCTTTGAAAATCTTAAATATGTAAGTTAATGATTAAAGCTCTTCTTGTGATCCCTCAGCCTTTTCTAAGGATTTCACAGACAGTGAACCCAGTTATGGTTCTGAACCATGCAGAGGATTTTTTTTATCAATCCTTAAGGTTATAGATAAGTAAGCCTGGCAGAAATGAGCAGGACTACTTTGCTGTTCGTTTCATCTAAAAAATGTACCAGCAGGGTATTATTGTCTTATTGTAGAGTAGGAATGATAATACCCCCATTCAGTCCCACAAACATTTACTGAGTTCCTACTCTTCCAGGCCCTATACTGTGAACTCAGTGTAATGGGAGAGACAGATAGGTAGACAGACATCATAGTAAGGTGAGAGGTAACAGAGGATGCTCAGGGACTACAGAGGGAGGGGCATCTATTCTCCTTGGGCTAGAATAGCCGTGGTTGGGGACTAGAGACACTCAAGAAAATAGACTGTGAAAAGACCCAAAGATGAATCTTTATGACAAGGAGTTAGTTCAGTTAGGCTGGAACATTGGGCACATGTAGTAGAGTGGCAGAAGATAAGGCAGATTCCTTGAATTTGGAATCAGTTCATTAGGGAGTGGCCTTCAACTGTCTTTGACTATAGCTCCTTAGGAAAAGTCTTTGTGGGACCAGCCTACACCACTTGTTCTTACTCATTGTTCTTACTTGCCAGCAGAAGAGCTTCATGAGGGTAGAAAATTGGATGTATTTCTGCCCATCAGGTGAATCCCTTGGCACACTAGTAGGCAGAGAGCATGCCTTAGGAATTACTAGTGGCCAGGAGCAGTGGCACACGCCTGTAATCCCAGCACTTTGGGTGGCTGAGGCAGGAAGATTGCTTGAGGCCAGGAGTTCAAGACCAGCCTGGGCGACATAGCAAGACAGACCCTGTCTCTACCAAAATAAAATAAAAATGTAAAAAACTATTATTGTTACTGGTATGAGCCAAGAGGCAACCACTAAAAGGTTTTGCATTTTAGAAAGATCATTCTAGCAGGTAGAAATGGTTTGTGAGGAGTGAGGTGAGGATGAGTGAAACTGAGGGAGAAAGAAAGCAGTTAGAAGGTTTTTACAGAAGTACAGGTGAGAGATACAGATAATAGTTAAAGCAGAGCAATGGCAGTGCAGATTGAGGGGAGATAATAGACTCAAGAGATATTTACTGGGTAAATTTATGGGATTTAGCCAGTTAAATGTGAGGGAATGAAAGAAAGGTGTTCAGAGTTGTCTTAAGACATACACTGATGATGTTTGGAGGATTTCCTGTCACATGAGCACAGCATACATTCAGTCAGGCTGTGTGACCCCCAACTCTGCTGTATTTATTCTTTTTTTCTAGAACATTTTTATTCTCGTTTTTCAAGTCAAATATATGTCTTATAAATTCTTTTTGTTTTTTGGTCTGGACTAATAGCTGCTCTTTTTTATTATGGCAGAAGTAAAAACCATATAACATGAAATCTACCTTTTAAACAAAATTTTAATCATATAGTACAGTGTTGTTAACTATATGCACACTCTGATACAGCAAATCTTTAGAACTTTTTCATCTTACGTGACGGAAACGCTGTACCCATTAGACAGCAGTTCCTCATTTTCCTCTCCCTTTGCCCATGGCAGCCACCATTCTACTTTCTGCTTATAAGAGTTTGACTACTTTAGATACCTCATAAAGTGGAATCATGCAGTATTTGTGCTTCTGTGACTAGTTTATTTCACTTCGTGTAATGTCATCATGGTTTATCCTTGGTATAGCTTATAATGACTTCCTTCTTTTTTAAGGTGTTTTATGTATATATCACATTTTCGTATGCATTTCTCTGTCATCGGACACTTACATTATATTCACTTCTTGACTATTTTGAATAATGCTGCAGTGAACGTGGGAGTGCAGATATCTCTTCACAATCCTGACTTCAGCTCTTTTGGATAAATACCCGTAGATGGGATTGCTGGATCCTATGGTGGTTCTATTTTTACCTTCTTTGGGAACCTCCATGCTGTTTTCCATAGTGGTTGCACCATTTTACATTCCCACTAGCAGTGCACAAGGTTTCCATTTCTTCACGTCCTTGCCAGCACTTGTTATTTTCTGGACTGTTTTTGTTTGTTTGTTTTTGGGTTTTTTTTGTTGTTGTTGTTGTCGTCTTTTGCATGTAACAGACATCCTAACAGGTGTGAGTTAATATCTTCAAGTTTTGATTTGTATTTTCCTGATGATAAGTGATGTTGAGCATCTTTTTATATACCTATTGGTCATATGTCTTCTTTGGAAAAATGTCTGCTCAAGTTTCTTGTTCATTTTTCAATGTGTTTTGTTTTGTTTTTTTTTCTGTTACTGAGTTACGGGAGTTCCTTGTATATTGTGGATGTTGACCCCTTATCAAATGTATGGTAATATATTCTCCCATTTCATAGGGTATCTTTTTACCCTGTTGATTGTTTCCTTTGTTGCACAGAAGCTTTTTAGTTTAATGTAGTCACGCTTGGCTGTTTTTGTTCTGTTGTCTGTACTTTTGGTGTTGTATCCAAGAAATCACTGCCAAGACCAGTTTTATGAAGATTTTCCCCTGTGTTTTCTCCAAGGAGTTTTATAGTTTTAGGTCTTATATTTAAATATTTAATCTATTTTGAGGTTGACTTCTGTGAACGGTATAAGGGTACGACGTCTTTTAGGGGGTGGGGGCGGGGCACGTGGATGTAGTTTTCCCAGCACTATTTGTTGAAGAGAGTATCCAAAATGTGGTGGTAGAAAGCCTCACAAAGGACATGACATTTGGGGTTTTTTTGTTTGGTTTTGTTTGGTCTTCTTTTGAGACAGGGTCTTGCTCTGCCACCCAGGCTGGGGTGGGTTAGTGCGATCATGGCTCACTAGAGCCTCAGTCTTCTGAGCTTAGGCCAGAATCTCCTGCCTCAGTCTCTTGAGTAACTAGGACTACAGGCATGCACCACCAGGCCCAACTAATTTTTCTATTTTTTGTAGAGATGGGTTTCACCATGTTGCCCAGCTGGTCTTGAACTCCTGGAACTCCCAAAGTTTTGGGATTACAGGCATGAGACACCATGCCTGGCAAGAGGTGACATTTGAATTGAATCTTAAAGGACAAGTAGGAGATTGTCATTGAGGAGTGGTGTTTCAGGGTTAGGAAAGAATAGCCTCAAGGACAAAAAGGAGTTGAAAGAACCTCGAGGCTTCATGGCTTGAGAGTAGTATAAATGAGTAGGAGGAAGGCCACGAAGGGCCATGGTGCCAGGAGGAAGGAAGGCACGCCGTCCTAAGATTAGTGAGAGGCCCGGAGTATGGGGATCGAGGAGAGGGAACCTAGGTTTCTGGGAAATACTATGAGATTTAAATAAGCTCTCAGTCCTGAAGAAAGAACAGAGAGTGTCTTGAGCACCCATCTAACAAGTCTCAATTCCTTGTCAAAGATATCAGAAGAAGAAATCGAAAGGATCATGTCTGGGCAGGAGTTTGAGGAAGAGGCCAATCACTGGAGCAACCATGGTGATAGTGACCACAGTTCCCCTGGGAACAGGGCTTCGGAGAGCAACCAGCCCTCGCCAGGCTCCACACTGTCCTCCAGGTGAGCTTTAAGGCAAACCCATGATCATCATCTAGGGATCCCCCACCAAGGGGAGACCCACAGAAAACCTCTGGCTGAGTATCCCTGCCAGGCTGTCTCAGCCATTGTACTGTTGCTCCCTCAGACTCTTGGAGTAGGGGTCAGGATGATTGAAAACAGTGTTTCCCAGCCCCTTTTATGCTAAAGACCTTGAAAATGTCAGTGGTCTCTTCTGCAGACTGATAAAGTGCTGTAGCTTCTATCCATGCCCATGTATTCTTCACCTAACAGAATAACATTTTTAATGTAGCCATTTTCTCTCGTTTATTTTATCACTGAAATAAACCTTTTTGACAGTTTTGAATTAAACTATAATTTCTCTGCCTCACAAGAGTCAATGTTTTTCACTTTATAAATTTTAAGAAACATTGAAGGCTTTTTAAGCCAGTCAAATTTGCTGCTATCAGAGAATACAAACTTAGAAACATATCTTTAGTTAGTTGTCAAGTGTGAAATAGAGCCTTCAGCTATTAGGGAAGATTTCCTTTCCCCAGAAACCTTTCTTATAGGATACAGACTGACAAAGTTCTTCTGCAAAGGCCAGATAGTAAATATTTTCAGCTTTCTGGGCCTAATGGTTTGGAGCTCAGTTTCTCCATTCTGCCTTTGTAGTGTGAAAACAACCATGGCCATGGACAGTATGTGAACCAGTGAGCATGGCTGTGTTCCAAAATAGGCAGTGGGCTGGATTTAGCTTGCAAACCAAAGTTTGCCAGCCCCAATTATAGGCGATACATTTAGGCAAAAGCTGGAGGATTTTTTTTTTCTTAAGAGATGCCCGGCATGGTGGCTCACACCTGTATTCCCAGCACTTTGGGAGGTCAAGGTGGGTAGATTGCTTAAGTCCAGGAGTTCAAGACCAGCCTGGGCAACATGGCAAGACTCTTTTTTTTTTTTTTAATTAAATACTTTTTATAAAAAAAGAGATGAAGTCTTGCTATGTTGCCCAGGCTTGTCTCAAATTCCTAGCCTTAAGTGATCCTCCCACTCAGCCTCCCAAGTAGCTGAAACTGTAGTTGCACACCACTGTGGCTGGCTTAGATTTTTTTTTTTCTTTTAATTTGTTGACAGAGTGGTTAGCTTTCTGCAAGAAAGAAAAGGAGGCAAAAATCTACCTTTCTCTTCATATTTAATTAAAGCCTTTATCCCATTCAGGGGTCCCTTAGTTTGTTCCTTCCTTGGACTATTTAGGGGGTTGTTGCTGCATGCCAGGTTCCTTGCTAGATGCTGGATTTGTTTTGTAGCCTAGCCAGGCACTTAGCCTGTCTGTGCCTTAGTTTTCCTAGCAGTAATATATATACCCAGTTTGTCATTTGTTAAAAAACTGTCCAGACCTGGTACCTATACAAAGAATTCATTCAACCAATATTTATTCATTACCTATTCTGCCGTGCACTTGGTGTCCAGTGGTGACTCTGACATTCATATACCCATAGAGTCTTTGTCTCACAGATGGGAATCTAGTAGGAGAGACATGAATTTAACTATTAATTATGCCCCCTGGCTTGATGAAGACCCAGACCTCATGGCCAAAGAATACCTAAAGTCACCTTCTGGCTCACTTCCTTTGAGTAATTACTAGACTTGCCATGGCTCTGTTTGACGCAAGACTTTTCTCTCCAGTAGGTCTGTGGAACTAAATGGATTCATGGCATTCAGGGAACAGTACATGGGAATGTCTGTGCCTCCACATTACCAATACATACCGCACCTTTTTAGCTATTCTGGCCACTCACCGCTTCTGCCCCCACAAGCTCGCAGCCTGGATCCCCAGTCATACAGTCTGATTCACCAGCTGTTATCAGCCGAGGACCTGGAGCCACTGGGCACGCCCATGTTGATCGAAGATGGGTGAGTGAGCTCCGCCCTTTTTGGCCCCTTGCAGTCTCAAAGTGTCCTGACCCCACACCCACTCGCGTCCCTGGCTGCTATACCCGTGGCTTCAGAATGAGTTGGGTGGATAATGACTCAAGCGTCAGGGGACAAATCTGTGCTAATCTTTGAAACCAGTGATCCCTTATTTTTTCCTTAAGCATCATTTCTCATAGAGTTGAGGTTACTTTCCAGTTCCTGTGGAATTGAGATAGAAGGGCCTTTGTTTCTGCTTGGGCCTAGGTAAGCCAGGTCCTGGCATGGGTCGGAGCACTTCCATGATAGAGATGAGCAATAATTCTGGGGATAGTCATATATCAAACATAGGCTCCTTCACAAAGCCCTAGCTGGTTGTAGCCTGTCTGCACCCCTCACCAGCATCCCCATGGCTAGCCTGGTGGCACGTGACCACTTTAGGTGCAGGCTCGAATGGGTGGAAGGAGTATTCTTCCAGTCTTTAGTCAGCCGTATGTGAGGCGATGATAGTTCAGCCTTCGGGCCCACCCATTGCTGCATCCATTACTCCTTTGGCCTAGAGCATAAGCGAATGTGTGTTACCAAGCTTAGACCTCCAAGGAACATACCCTGAGATTTCTTAAGCTAGGCTCCAGTTTCAGAAGAGGAGATTAAAATATCTACCCACAAGGAGGTCACACAAACCCTTTATAAATCTGGATGTAGGAAGCCGGGCATGGTGGCTCATGCCTGTAATCCTAGCACTTCCAGAGGCCTAGGTGGGCAGATCACAAGGTCACAAGTTCCAGACGAGCCTGGCCAACATGATGAAACCCCGTGTGTACTAAAAATACAAAAATTAGCTGGGTGTGGTGGCGCGTGCCTGTAATCCCAGCTACTCAGGAAGCTGAGGCAGGAGAATTGCTTGAACCCAGAGGTGGAACTTGCAGTGAGCCAAGATTGCGCCACTGCACTCCAGTTCTGGGCAGCAGAGCGAAATTCCGTCTCAAAAAAAAAAAAAAAAAAATTTAGATGTAGGAGTGTGAGGAAAAGTCTTGGCAAGGGACCTTGAGAGGAAGAAAGCTGAAACTCTTGGGTCTGTGGGTCTGTGGTCTCAAAGGCCCCTTTTATTCCAGCTTTAGCTTGAAGGAAAGGCTGAGCAATGCTGGTTCCTGAACTCACCACCAGGGGGTGGAGTGAGAGCAGAAAAAGCTTCTGAACTTGTTCTGTTCTCTTCAGCCATCTGGATGTGAGGCTTATTTTTGTCCAGTTCCTTTGTTGGGTGGGCATCAGATCCACCCCATTAGAGTTCCATTGTCAGAACTTGAACAGGAGTGACTGGGATTTTCTCTAAGACATGGAACATTAGAGGACACCAACAATAAAAGTCATATTCCCTGACAATTGGACACATTTCTCCTTTTTTTTTTTTTTTTTTTTTAAGACAGTCTTGCTCTGTCGCCCAGGCTGGAGTGCAGTGGCGCGATCTTGGCTCACTGCAACCTCTGCCTTTCAGGTTCAAGTGATTCTCCTGCCTCAGCCTCCCGAGTAGTTGGGATTACAGGCATGTGCCACCACACCCGGCTAAATTTTGTGTTTTTAGTAGAGATGGGGTTTCACCATGTTGGCCAGGCTAGTCTCGAACTCCTGACCTCAAGTGATCTACCTGCCTTTCTTGGCCTCCCAAAGTGCTGGGATTACAGGCATGAGCCATTGCACCCAGCCAATTGCACACATTTCTAAGTCTCCTTTCCCCTCAGCAGCCTTTCCTCACCAGACCTACCTCTCCAGCCCTGAGCTTGCTGTGCGCCTCAGCCCTCCCCCTTTATCAGAAAATCACACTGAATGGAACTGGAGACCCGTGGGCATGGAGCAAGGAGCCCATTGCCAGGGTCCCTTTGTGCCCTTGGGACTACCTTTTCTCTGTACCCTCATCCTCACCCTCTGACCAATGGAAGTGATTTTCCCCTGTCCCTGCCCCTCAGATACGCTGTGACACAGGCAGAACTGTTTGCCCTGCTTTGCCGCCTGGCCGACGAGCTGCTCTTTAGGCAGATTGCCTGGATCAAGAAACTGCCTTTCTTCTGCGAGCTCTCAATCAAGGATTACACGTGCCTCTTGAGCTCTACATGGCAGGAGCTAATCCTGCTGTCCTCCCTCACCGTTTACAGCAAGCAGATCTTTGGGGAACTGGCTGATGTCACTGCCAAGTACTCACCCTCCGATGAAGAATTACACAGGTGAGGGCTCCTGGCTGGGGAGGAAATATCAAACAACCAAACCATTGTCATCTCTGTAAGGCAGAGTTGCCTGGCCCTTCAGAGGATAGAGGATAGGTACTACACCACATAGGCCTGGATTTGAATCCTCACTCTGCCACTCATTAGATTTGTGACCTTAGCCAAGTCTCTGATCCTCAGGTTCTGAACTGGTAAAATGGAGTGATAGGCCGGGCGCGGTGGGTCAAGCCTGTAATCCCAGCACTTTGGGAGGCCGAGACAGGTGGATCACGAGGTCAGGAGATCGAGACCATCCTGGCTAACACGGTGAAACCCCATCTCTGCTAAAAAATACAAAAAACTAGCCAGGCGAGGTGGCAGGCGCCTTTAGTCCCAGCTACTCGGGAGGCTGAGGCAGGAGAATGGCGTGAACCTGGGAGGCGGAGCTTGCAGTGAGCTGAGATCCGGCCACTGCACTCCAGCCTGGGCGACAGAGCGAGACTCCGTCTCAAAAAAAAAAAAAAAAAAAAATGGAATGATAACAGAATTTCCCCAGTAAGATGGTTGTTAAGAATAAATTTTATGTATTCAAGCTTAGCAGAATGCTAAGCTGTAGTTTTTTAAAAAATTATTTTTTGAGACAGAGTCTCACTCTGGCACCCAGGCTGGAGTATAGTGGCACGATCTTGACTCACTGCAACCTCTGCCTCCCTGGTTCAAGTGATTCTCCTGCCTAAGCCTCCCAAGTAGTTGGGATTACAGGCGCCTGCCACTGCACCTGGCTAATTTTTGTATTTTTAGTAGAGACGGGGTTTCACCATGTTGGCCAGGCTGGTCTTAAACTGCTGACCTCAAGTGACCAACCCGCCATAGCCTCTCAAAGTGCTGGGATTACAAGCATGAGCCACCACACCCAGCTGATCTTTATTATACTTGGATTACTGAGATAACGCATCCAGGAAAAACAAAAATCTAAATTCTGCCTACAAGGCAAGAGGGGCTCTGAACTGGAATTTACAATCCAGGAAAGAGACTTAGGGGTCATTTTGGTACCTATAGTGTGCCAGGCACTAGGCTAGATTTGTTTTTTTGAGACAGTGTCTCTGTCACCCAGGCTGGAGGGCAGTGGCACAATCTTGGCTCACTGTAAGCTCCGCCTCCCAGGTTCATGCCATTCTCCCGCCTCAGCCTCCTGAGTAACTGGGACTACAGGCACCCGCCACCACGCCCGGCTAATTTTTTGTGTATTTAGTAGAGATGGAGTTTCACCGTGTTAGCCAGGATGGTCTCTATCTCCTAACCTTATGATCCACCTGCCTCGGCCTCCCAAAGTGCTGGGATTACAGGTGTGAGCCACCGCTCCCGGCTTAGGCTAGATATTTTTAATTGTCTTCTTTCTTTCTCACAGCCTCCAGCCTTATAGGTGGTGGTGTGCCTATTTTATAGATGAGAAAACTGAAGTTCAGAAAGAGACTTCCCCATAAGGGTTTGGGATTTGAATCCAGAGCCTTAGATTTGAGCATATGCCTGCCAGGCTGAAAAGCTTAGGTTCTTTGACTCCATATGAGACGTGGTGAGATGTTGAAAGCATAGGACTAGAAGACTGAGCTGTTCTCTTTGTCATTTTCTGGCATAAAATTTTATCCCAGCTGGCCAGTATCCTTATAACCTCCTTGTCCAGAGTGGGTAGTCTCCCTGCTGTTCTGGGGCCTGTCCAAGCACACTTTTTACTCATTTACTTTGCAGACCTGGAGCACAGGGTGACCATATTTTCCGACCCCTAAAATCAAGACAAATGATCTGCTGAGATGACTTTCTGCCTTGTTAATTAATCCATATGAAAAGTCTTATAGCCAGGCATGTGGCTCACACCTGCACATCCCAGCGCTTTGAGAGGCCAAGGCAGGCGGATCATCTGGGGTTGGGAGTTTGAGACCAGCATGACTGACATGGAGAAACCCCATCTCTACAAAAATTAGCCAGGCGTGGTGGCGCATGCCTGTAATCCCAGCTAATCGGGAGGCTGAGGCAGGAGAATTGCTTGAACTTGGGAGGTGGAAGTTGCAGTGAGCCGATATTGCGCCATTGCATTCCAGCCTGGGCAACAAGAGCGAAACTCCATCTGAAAAAAAAAAGTCTTGGCCGGGCGCGGTAGCTCAAGCCTGTAATCCCAGCACTTTGGGAGGCCGAGACGGGTGGATCACGAGGTCAGGAGATTGAGACCATCCTGGCTAACACGGTGAAACCCCGTCTCTACTAAAAAATACAAAAAACTAGCCAGGCGAGGTGGCGGGTGCCTGTAGTCCCAGCTACTGGGGAGGCTGAGGCAGGAGAATGGCGTAAACCCGGGAGGCGGAGCTTGCAGTGAGCTGAGATCCGGCCACTGCACTCCAGCCTGGGCGACAGAGCGAGACTCCATCTCAAGAAAAAAAAAGTATTATAATGCTTAATTTGTATTTAAATAGACATTTCAATAAATGACCTTTATTGGCTAGTTCAAAATACTGGAAGTCATGGGATTCCAGGGCACCAAGAAGGAGAAAAGAAAAGGTGCCCCTGGCTGGGCGCGGTGGCTCATGCCTATAATGCCAGCACTTTGGGAGGCCGAGGTGGGCGGATCACGAGGTCAGGAGATCGAGACCATCCTGGCTAACACGGTGAAACCCCATCTCTACTAAAAATACAAAAAGTAGCCGGAGGCCGGGCGCGGTGGCTCAAGCCTGTAATCCCAGCACTTTGGGAGGCCGAGACGGGCGGATCACGAGGTCAGGAGATCGAGACCATCCTGGCTAACACAGTGAAAGCCCGTCTCTACTAAAAAAATACAAAAAAACTAGCCGGGCGAGGTGGCGGGCGCCTGTAGTCCCAGCCACTCGGGAGGCTGAGGCAGGAGAATGGCGTAAACCTGGGAGGTGGAGCTTGTAGGGAGCTGAGAACCGGCCACTGCACTCCAGCCCGGGCGACAGAGCGAGACTCCGTCTCAAAAAAAAAAAAAAAAAAATTAGCCGGGCGTGGTGGCAGGCACATGTAGTCCCAGCTACTTTGGAGGCTGAGACAGGAGAATGGTGTGAACCCGGGTAGGCAGAGCTTGCAGTGAGCCGAGTTCGTGCCACTGCACTTCAGCCTGGGTGACAGAACAAGACTCTGTTTCAAAAAAAAAAAAAAGGTCCCCCTATCCATGAAAGCTAGAGAGGGGAAAGTAGCAGCCCTTACACTTTTCTTCACAGAACTGGGGGGTCCATCTCCCCCTGCCACCCAGTTGTGGCATAAAGACAAACCAAGGCTCAAGCAGAGAACAGTGCTCCGAGACCTACAAGGGCCCTTTGCACAGCTAAGGGAGGGGGGATTCAGCTTGCTGACTCTCTGTACTTGTTTTCTAATATTTCCTTATTAATGATGCTTACTGGCTTCAGGGTGATCTATAAATGACAGAGTTTTGAACCCAGTTGACACTCTGTCTGGTAAACAGAGCTATCTGATTTTGCAGTTGACCTAACCCCTTGTCCAGAGCCTCTAATTCATTGTTTCCATCAAATTCCTGTCTCCTGCTGCATAACTCTGCTCCATAGGGGTGTTTGGATAGCAGTCAGTCTGCTCTGATGCTGCCAGGGTTTGCAGAGCTGGCCCAAGGAGCCCAGCCTCTCTGGGTGCCTGGAATCTACCAGTTCAGCCTGGGACTACAGGATCAGCCTTTGGACTCCACTCCTGAGTAATGGGTTTGCCTAGGCCCTCTACAGGCAGGCAGGGGTCACTGGCAGTACAGGGTTTTCTTTGGTTTTGAGCTTCGTAAGGCATCCCACCTCACTGTAGCCAGGCCCTTAAGCCCCAAGACCAAGGCAAAAGTCAGTAACAGCAGTAGTGAGGAAACTTCCTTCCTTGGTAGGAATTTTTCTAATCAAGGAGGATCTAAAGCTGTACGGTCCACTATGGTAGCCACTAGCCTCATGTAGCTTTTAAAATGTAAATTTATTAAAAATAGAAATTTAGTTCTCATTTGCACCAGCCACATTTCAAGTGCTCAGTAGCCAGGTGGCTAGTGGCTACTAGTATAAATAAAGATCATTTTTATCATCACATAAAGTTTTATTGAACGTTGCTGTCTTTAGAATGTGTGTTGCTGCTGAGCTGTCAAGTGGGTTCTGAGAATAGGAAATGGATTTGTTGTTTGGACTCTACTGTGGAATCCATCGATGGAAAAATAACAGTTAAACTTCAACACGTTAGTTCTGATTCCATGGCCATTTACTGAGTATCGTGTGTTTTGTGGGGAGGAAGCTGGGATCACAGGTGCTGCAGACATGGTTTCTGACTCAGAGTCCATATCCTTCATTTAGGGGACTGGGAGGCAAAAAGAAGCAGATACAACGTACAGTGCAGGGTTGTGTTGGTGGAGATGACAGGGCATCTGAAGAGAACTGTACAAGCATAGACCGAGGAGTGAGTTCGCAAGGTCAGGGAAAACTTAAGAGAGGAACAGACATTTGAGCTGCACCTTGAAGTGGGTATTTCTAGGTACATTGTAGAGAACAGGAAGGTGCGAGATAACACAAAGTCCTAGAAGTTAGAGATCCTGGATGGTTGCTATGTGCAGGGAATCAAAAACAATTCTGTGGATTTAGGGTATAAAGAGAATATCTAAGACAGAGAAATGAGGGGAGAATTGACTAGAGAGAAAGATACAGGCAAGGCAGGCCATGGAGGTGCTCAGATGTCAATCTAAGTAATTTGAGATTTGTTGTGTAAATAGTATTAAGTCTTGGGAAGTTTTTAAGTGGAGGAATTACACAGGTTGCATTTTAGAAAGATTTCTGTGGCAGTAAAGTTCAGGATGGATTGGCGTGGACAAGACTGGAACATGGTGGCTGGGTAGGAAGGAGGCTGTTCCATAGCCCAGGTAAAAGAGAACAAGACCTGGACAAAGCAGCAGTGACTGTGGAGACAGAGAGGGGAGCACAAAGCCAAGAGATGTCAAGGAGATAAAGTCAGTGGGACTTCAGTGAGTGGAAAATGTCGGGGATGACTGCTGAGTTTTTGGACTAGCCAGGCAGGTGGGCACCAATTTTCTTAGCCAGGATGAAGGAGCGGGGAAGAACAGGATGGGAGATGAGTAATGAGTTTGGTTTGGGTGTCTGTGGAGTCTGAGATGCATGTAGAACTGCCTAGGAGGTCATAGGAAGTGGAAGAACCTCTGGAGTCAGGTTAACCACTGGAAAGCAGTAACCTCTCTGCTAGAAACCCAGGTTGTGGAGTCTAATTGGCCATAGCACTCTCCTACCTTGCCTGCTACTGCCTTGCTCCCACTCCCCCAGATGGCCTTTACTTCTTCACAACTCTTGAGTGCAAGTGAGTTCCTGCTGTCATGGAAAGGCTTTTCCCAGATGATACATGATCACCTCCTTTTTCTCTTCTCAAATATTGAATCAAATTTATGGTGCCCATATTCCTTAATCAGACTGTTATCAGACAGTGAACCGGGTGAATTTGATTTAAAGCAGATTGTAGCACCAGCCAGTGACTGCTCCTGGCCCTAATCAAGACTCCTCTCAAGAGAAGATGCCTTGAGCTAGATGGGCTTTAATGGGCACTTCTATCTTGTGAGCACCAGCTCCATTTCTGCCAGATCTCTGGAAAGTTGCCTCCCAGCTTCCCTGCCTAACTATAAGGCTCAGGAAACAGGCTTTTATTTTTGCTACAATAATGGGAGAGATGATGATGATGCTGTTTGTAGTGATAACAGCTAACAATTATGCCAAATTCCGTCTTAAGTGCCTTACATACATTATCTGTTGAATTCTTACTGCTACCTTGTGTGACTGGCACTAATATTATCCCTGTTCTAGAGATGAGGAGCATGAGGTTGAGAGAGGTGAAAACTAAAGGCTACAAAGCTAGAGAGAGATGGAGCTAAGTTTATCACCTGTATCTGTTGTGCTCCAGTGCCCAGCCTCTTTAACATTGCCTTGTACTAAATTCTTATTTTCCCAGAGCGTTTTCAGAAGGTTTGACTTTCTGGAATTTGTCCTGATACTAGTCTTGGTTTTCATCTTGGAGTCTGTACATGGGTGCTGAGACGGCAATTTCTCTACGGTTGTGGCTGACGGCCACTCCCGGGGGTAGGTGCATTTAGATGAATGAAAAAGAGACAACTGAGTCTCTCAGCCCCCTTAATGGGACATAACTTACATAGTGTCAGTTTGAATTGCTGACTGAATGGTCCAGTGGTTTGGGGGATCCTGGCAGGAATGTTTTCCTTGTCCCAGCCTGCTTGTGTAATGGGAACCTAGAAGAAGAATGGGTGTGTTTGTCCAACTTTCTGGCTTTGAATGCTGATAATTTGTAGACAGTGAATACAGGGGCATTAAAACTGGAGTGGGCAGATGTGGAGGAGGCACGGCTACAGGCAAAGGCAGGCCCATGGAACAGAGAACAACTTTGTTTATCAAGGGGTGGGATGCGGGGTGTGGAGGAAAGCTTTGCAGTCAGGCTGTGGAGACTGAGTGGGGGCTGCCGGGCTGGCTGCCAGCCCCCACCACTACTGGGGGTCCATGGTGGCTGCCTGTTAGAGGAATTTTGGAAAAGAGGGATGTGCTGTCCCAAGAGAAAGGGCAGATCAGGGCATATGGACAGGCCAGGCACTTGGGAACTCCTTTGTGTCCCTCAGGTTAAGAGTCAGCCAGGAACAGGTTTGGCACTCCTGGCTAGGGGTCTGGCTGATAGCCACACACCTGCAGGGTCTAGAGTGCCAGAGTGAACACTTGGGGTAGGGGGTTGCTGATTAAAGGACAGAGCATTATCTTTGCTTGCTACATACTCTGCCACCAGACAGATGCTGACACTGCCTCTCCCCTTGTATCCTCCTTTTTTATGCCCTGCCCCATTTCATCCCCACCCCTCCAGGCAGATACTGAAAGAAATTGGCAATAAAGAACTTTTTTCCCACTCTCAAGAACATAAATATCCAACAGAGTGCTATGATGAGGAGTGGTCTTCACTCCCAGGCATACCGCCTCCTGCAGGTCAGCATCCTGGAGGTACTTGCAGGGACAGTTCTGTGCACTGTAGCAGACCTGACGTCCTCCCAGGGCTGGGCCCTGCTCTGAGTTGCTGTGGGGACACAACTCCTGAGGTCCCCTGTGGTAGTATGTGGTTAGCCTTTTCCAGGTAGCAGCTAAGAACAACACAGAATCAAGGGTGGGCAGTGTAGTGCTGAGGAAAGTCCATACGCTTGGAATTAGAAAACCTAGGTGTGAACACAGGCCTCACCACCACTACCATTTACTTCCCGTGCAACCTTGGGGTAGCCACCTCTTTTTCTGCTTCCTCATCCCTAACATGGTGGTGATACCATGTATCCTTCCAGGTTATCAGCAAGGTACAGTGTAGGAATGCATATGAAAAGGCCTAATACATAATAGAGACTCAGTAAATAACTCCCTGAGCCTTCATTTCCACATATGAACAAAGGGGGTTATGATTTGTATCCATTCTGTGAATTTATTGGGAATATCAATAAGATTAAATGTCTGTAGAATACTTAATGTGCCTGGCAGGTAGCAAACACTCAACGAATGGTAGAATGGTAGAAATGGTATTATAGGTTGGTGGTTATTGTGGTTATTCAATATGAATCTATCGGCCAGGCTGGGAACATATCAGTAAAGTTGTAAAAGCCATTGGGCCAGGTACAGAGAAACTGAGTCAGCCATAGTAGCTCAAATCAGCTAAAAGAATCCCCAGCTCATACTGGGAGCCATGCCAAGGCCGAAGGTCAGAGTTCCAGATTGCATGTGCAGTCATCTCTCAGTATCCGTGGAGGATTGCTTCCAGGATCCCCATGGATACCAAAATCTACAGTTGTTCAAGTCCTTCATATAAAATGGTGCAGTATTTGTGTATAACCTATGCATATCTTCCTGTATATTTTAAATCAGCTCTAGAATCTTTATAATACTGGATGCAATATAAATGATGTAAATGCCATGTAAATAGTTATTACACTGGTTTTTGGTTTGGAAGAGTTTCTTGTTTTTTTTTCTTTTTTGGGTTTTTTAGTTGGTTGGTTTGGTTTTGTTTGTTTTCCTGAGACAGGGTCTCACTCTGTTGCCCAGGCTAGTGCAGTGATAACAGTCACAGCTCACTGCAACCTCCCATGTTCAGGTGATCCTCCCACCTCAGCCTCCCGAGTAGCTGGGACCACAGGCATGCACTACCATGCCCAGCTAATTTTTGTATTTTTTGTAAAGATGGAGTTTTGCCATGTTGCCCAGGCTGGTAGCGAACTTCTGGGCTCAAGCAGTCTGCCTCCCTCAGCCTCCCAAGGTGCTTGGACTACAGGTGTGAGCCACTACACACAGCCATTATACTGTGTTTTAAAAATTTGTCTTTTTTATTGTATTTTTTTAAAAAAAATATTTTGATGCAGTTGGTGGAACCCAGAGATATAGAACCCATGGATACTGAGAACTAGCTCTACCTGCTGCTGAGGCTCCCCTTGGTGCTTAAAAAGGGCAGGAGCTTCCGGCCCCAACCAGAGCCAGGCTTTCCCCAAGCAAGAGAAAGTGTCCTGCTTGTCCAGAAGCCCAAAGCCTGCAAAGCCTTAAAAGTTAACACAGAAAACAGTAGATTCCAGAAAGCAATAGTTCATCCCCAGGTGTTCTGGACCCTACCCAGATAGGGCCTTCTTGGCCTGGCACAGGGCTGTAGTGTGCAGATCTGAAGATGTCACCAGGAAGCAGGCCTGAAGCTAAGCTGCTTCTCTTTGTGACTGAACTGTATCTGAGGCCCATCTGGGACCCACTGCCCACTAGCCAGGCCACTCCTAGAATGACTCAGGCCAGACTTGACCTCGTCTTTTATAAACTCCTGCTTCCTGGTTAAGTGTTTGCCTCCTTGGTTTGATGGTATCTCCATCTCTGGTATGAACTATACCCAAAACATTAATCCCCTGGGCTGGCCTAGCCTGGGGCTCTGTTGCCTAAAACTTGGTCTTTCCCCAGAGAGCTCACTCCTAGACCCAAAGAAAGGAGCATGGGGGCTTCGAGCCCCCTCTGCTAGGATATACCACCTCAGATATTAGAAAAACCAAGGCCTTGGGTTCAGGTTCCAAATTCCTACTCTGTCACCAATTAACTGTGTATTTGTGGACCAGACCCCTCCCTTCTTTGAACTTCAGTTGCTCATCTGTACAGTGGTGATGATGATCTTACCCAGCTCATAGGGTTGAGAGAATTAAATGTGATAATGCTCACGAAGTGCCCAGCACAGAGGATGGCGTGATATGGAAATTCAGTTAACATTTTCCTCCCTCCTGCTAAAGTCAGGGAGGCCAATAAAAATTTTCACTATGCAGGCTGGGCGTGGTGGCTCACGCCTGTAATCCCAGCACTTTGGGAGGCCAAGGCAGGTGGATCATGAGGTCAGGAGATCAAGACCACCCTGGCTAACATGGTGAAACCCCGTCTCTACTAAAAATACAAAAACATTAGCTTGGTGTGGTGGCGGGTGCCTATAATCCCAGCTACTCGGGAGGCTGAGGGAGGAGAATCGTTTGAACCTAGGAGGCGGAGGTTGCAGTGAGCCGAGATCGCGCCATTGCACTCCAGCCTGGGTGACAGCGCGAGACTCCATCTCAAAAAAAAAAATAAAATAAAATTCGCTATGCATAACCTCAGCTCTGCTGGAAGCATTTAACATAAGCAAATACAATCAGCAGCTTTTTTTGCAGTGTGGCAGAGTCACCATGGCAGCTGCCATTGATACCAGAGACTCATCTCAACAATAGCTGTATCTTAATAATGTTGTATTTCTCCACATTTCTATCCCAGACCTTCTTTGGCCCTTGTTAGTCAAAGAATGCAAGCATTATCATTTTGCAGAGGAGGACCTCAAAGCATAGGGGGGTCAGATGACCTTGCCAAGATCTCATAGCTTGTGTGTGATGGAGCTGGATTTGAACCTAGATTGACTCTACCTGACCTTGGGAAAAGCAGCTTGCATGAGCTACATTGGCCTGTAGACAAAGCATGGATCTGCCTGTACTTCCCAAATGGCTTTGGATCCCATTTCCCCCAAGCTCAGCCTGTTGAAGGAGCTGTAGGAGCTCTTTGGCTGCCCTTTCCTGGCCCCTACTGGTATCACAACCAACTGTTAACACCTATGTCTGTTCCCCAGATTTAGTGATGAAGGGATGGAGGTGATCGAGCGGCTCATCTACCTCTATCACAAGTTCCATCAGCTAAAGGTCAGCAACGAGGAGTATGCTTGCATGAAAGCAATTAACTTCCTAAATCAAGGTGAGTGGCTGGGGTGGGAAAAGGGACCTTTGCAGGGGCCAGGGGGGTCAGTGACATTTGATTTGCCCTCCTGTTTCACCCCTCCTTACCCTCAGGACTATCACACAGAATCCATCACACCATCTAGGTTTCAATCCAGGAAGACTTGTGCACCCTCTTGTCATCACCCTGACCCTTTATAGTACAGGGAATGCGGGAATGCTTTGGATTTTTTTTTTTCTCCAAACTGAAATGCCACAATCTCTATAACTCATAGAGGAAGGAAGAGGATTCGCTTTGTTTAGTCAGTTTTAATGCATTTGCACACAGACACCAAGGACAGTACATGCGTCATTTTAAATATGTACCAAGTTTACCAGTGACTGAAGAAGAGCAGAGTGACTGATGAAACTATTGGAGATAAGGCCTCTGTAACAGGCTGGCAGTGGTTCTGACAGCCCCTTCAGGGCAGAGCAGGGGTGCACAAACACACACACACACACGCATATCAAGCACGACTTTTAATTAAAAGAATGCTGGGCCGGGCGCGGTGGCTCACGCCTGTAATCCTAGCACTTTGGGAGGCCAAGGTGGGTGGATCACAAGGTCAAGAGATCAAGACCATTCTGGCTAACATGGCAAAACCCCGTCTCTATTAAAAATACAAAAATTGGCCGGGCGCAGTGGCTCGCGCCTGTAATCCCAGCTACTGGGGAGGCTGAGGCAGGAGAATGGCGTGAACCCGGGAGGCGGAGCTTGCAGTGAGCCGAGATCGGGCCACTGCACTCCAGCGTGGGTGACAGAACGAGACTCCGTCTCAAAAAAAAAAAAAAAAAAAAAAAAGAATGCCAGATGTGATTTATGTGGAATATTATCTGAAAGGGGCACTTGGCAGCTGCTGGTAAAACCAGTATAGGGAGGAGGGTTGTATTCTCTTTTTTCCAAAGTAGCTAATGTGTACTCTGCTCCCATAGTGGCACTGGGTTGTTCTGCTGCCTGTGGCATTGCAAATGCCTTCGTCCTGTGTCCTGTTTCCAGTCCAGAGCTCCTCTTCTCTTGGCCTACTCTCACCCTACATTGGCCAAACCTCTTCCTACTTCTACACCATTCATGCATTTATTTGGTGTTCTGCATGTCTCCCTTAGGCCAAGCCCTGTGCTGAGCATTAAAGACATTGAAAAAACTTAGAGTCCAGGTCTCTGGCCTCAAGAAGTATACATTCTAATGGCACTTGACATATTACTTGTGCCTCAGATGGGGGGAGAACAGTAGCAACTTCTTGAAGGAGGAGAAATCTGAGCTGAGCCTCAAAGGGTGGGTAAGATTTATATATAGACATATATAGCTCGCTATATGGGTGGGTAAGATTTATATATATACACATATATAGCTCCCTCTATATATATATATATATAGAGAGAGAAATCTATTTAGAAAAAATGGAGGGGCCAGGCACAGTGGCTCAGGCCTGTAATCCCAGCCCTTGGAGAGGCCAAGGTAGGAGGATCACTTGAGCCCAGGAGTTTGAGACCAATCCAAGCAACATAGTAAGACCCCATCTCTACAGAAAATTTGAAAAATTAGTTGAGCATGGTGGCACACACCTGTAGTCCTAGCTTCTCAGGAGGCTAAGGTGGGATCATCTATTGAGCCAGGAAGTCAAGGCTGCAGTGAGCTGTTGATCGTACCACTGCACTCCAGCCTAGGTGACAGAGTGAGACCCTGTCTAAAAAAAATGGAGGGACAGCCCAGGAAGAAGATTAAGAACAGAAGCGTACAGGAGGGTGTGTGTGTGTGTGACAAACCTGAATGTGTAGGTATCAGCAGCGTTTCTGATTGGTTCCAGCAAAGGGCAAATTTAAAGATATTGTAAAGGATTAATTTGGAAAGGTAGGTTATTCAGTCATTTGTTTAGTATTTTCTCGTATTCTCTGGTTGTTTTGGGAGTTTGGTATGAAGTTGAGAGAAGCCCTAGCCCTCGAGGGGCTCTGTCTGCTTACTGTCCTCTGTATTTTTTTCATCTCTCTCTTATTTCTCTTCCCTTATGCAGAGCTTAGTTCCTCCCTATCAGAGAAGATCCGCTGTTGTGCCAGTGTTTAGTAACTTAGTTGAAAGATGTACATACTTAAGGAGCTGGTGTTTCTTCCACATTAGAATGCCCATGCCATTCCCTATATGTTTTTTTTTTTTTCCCACAGATATCAGGGGTCTGACCAGTGCCTCACAGCTGGAACAGTTGAACAAACGATACTGGTACATTTGCCAGGATTTTACTGAATATAAATACACACATCAGCCAAACCGCTTTCCTGATCTCATGATGTGCTTACCTGAGATTCGATATATTGCAGGTAACATTCTGGGTCTTGGGCTTCCAACCCTTCCTTGCTTCTCTTAGCTTGTGAAGGGAATGAGGCAAGCAGTGTTTTCAGGGTGCCCATTCCAGCCCATCACCAACTGCATGAAAGAGTTCTCACCCTTGCCCTCAAAAAAGATCTGTTATAATGAGAAGCTTGCATTTTCCCTAGAGAAGAGAAGTTAATTTCCTGAGCTCTTATGATGTGCAGGGTACTTTGTAGCCTTATATCATTTAATCTCACACCAGTCTCTGCTGGTGGTTGGTGATATTATAGCCATTCTATGGATGAGGAAACAGAGGCTCAGAGTATCTCAAATTAACTTAATTTCTTGAATTGTGTACTTTAAATGAATTTTATGATACATGAATTATATCTCAGTTTTTAAGATTACCTTCATTTCACAGAATTGCGCATGAGCTTTGAGGGATCATTTATTTAAAGTGGTATCTTTAGCTAGGCACAGTGGCTCATGCCTGTAATCCCAGCTACTCAGGAGGCTGGGGAAAGAGGATCAGTTGAGGCTAGGAGTAAAGACCAGCCTGGGCAACATAGTGAGACCTCATCTCTTAAAAAATTAAGATAAAATAAGAATAGGAAAAATAAAGTTTAAAATCCTATATTTGCAGAGGAATTTTACGTATTGGGGTGTGTGTGTGTGTGTGTGTGTGTGTGTGTGTGTGTGTGTGTGTGTATGTATGTTTTTATGTGGTCTTGACCCCTTCTGAGCTTCCTGACATTTAAATAGGTCTATTTCAATATAAAATCCTGGCTTTTTTGGTTGTTGCTTTGCTTCATGTAGTAAATATTCTTGTTCTGGCTGTCCAGCACATACTGAGGGGCAGCTCAGAAATGTGACCTGTAGACCAGGATTCTTCCTATAAAATTCAGCAATACAGTTTGTTAATTCAACATAAAAATTCTAGAGAAAGCAATACAATTTTAAAGGAAAAATATTTCAATCTGACAAGGGAATTTTTTTTTTCTACTTGTTGGACCACAAAGCAGTCTAGCAAATGTGATCTGGGCCTAAGCTATTGGAATTTTGGCAATATTTTGACAGTTTGTCTCAGTATTTTCTAAGCTAGAGTTTACCACATGAGATATTAAGCAGGTACTCTGTGAAGTAAAAGGAAGTCAACAATTACACACCACTCTCCTCCATAGGACTGAGTCCTCAGCCTTGGCGACACTTCCAATCACCTGGAAAACTTAAAAAAAAAAATCAATGTTTGAGTTGCACCTGGAGAGATTTTGGTTTAATTGGAATGGGGTGGAGTCTGGAGATCAATCAGTGTTTTCAAACAGCTCCCCAGGTCACTCAGAGGTACTGTTTGGGAGAAGAAACATAGCCTTAGGTATTTACAGATTATACTAGCACACTGAATGCTCTGAGAAGCCCTTCAATCAAGAAATCTGTAAAGCTCTTTTAACCCTGAGTTTCTCAAATGTATTTGGCCTTTTACCCCCACTCCTTTTTCCCCTAGTACCTTTATTAACCTATTAAACCATTCCGAAGTGCAATATTTTATAGAATATTACTTAGAAAATCTACCGGGGCTTGAGGGGGTGAAGAAAACAGGACAGAATTTTCTCAGACTACCTCTCAGTTTCAGATTCCTTATCTATAAAATGAGGGTAAAAAGCAGTACACAGAAATAGTGTGAGAATTCAATGAGTTAATGCATTTAACCACCTAGAACAGAGTAAGTATTCCCTGAGCAGTAGAGTGATGATGAGTTGGCACCATTACTAGGCTCCCTGGGGGACCCAGAGGGGTCTGGATGTTAGGATGTTAACACAGTGTGTCCGACCTTTGTGATACTCCTGGCACTTCTCTTGCCCCAGTCACTCAGCAGGGTGATACTCTCCCTCCAGCGGTCCAAGGAGGCTGACTTGCCTGTCCACTAGAGTGACCACTGCTAACTCTTCTTCTCCCGCCTTGTTCCCAGGAAAGATGGTGAATGTGCCCCTGGAGCAGCTGCCCCTCCTCTTCAAGGTGGTGCTGCATTCCTGCAAGACAAGTGTGGGCAAGGAATGACCTGTTCCCAGCACCCTCCTCAGGCCAACCACAGCGCCTTGGGTGGGCAGGACAGGCTCTGGAGGAAAAAGCCGGAGAGACCAAGATGGAGTCTGTGGAGCAGCGTTTCCCATTGCCTCCATAGCAAGAAGAGTTTTTGTTTGTTTGTTTTTTTAACCTCATTTTTCTATATATTTATTTCACGACAGAGTTGAATGTATGGCCTTCAACATGATGCACATGCTTTTGTGTGAATGCAGCCAATGCATTTTCTTACAGTTTACAGAATGTGAAGATGTTTAATGTTACAGTGTTGTCATTGTTTAGAAATAGTTCTTTTGTATTTTGAGGGAGAGGGTGGGATGGGGCTAAGATGACTATTTCCATAATGTTGACAAAGATGACTACCTCAATGGAAATGGGGGGTGTGGCCATCCCTACTTTTTCCACATTTTCTCAGCAGACTCATACATTTGTCTGTCCGAGAGCAAACTGCCTTTTTAGCCACAGAATTGCCAGATAAAAGGGCACACTGTAAAGGGGCAAAGTGTTATTAGGAGATTTACTAAGCAAGGTTGGTGAGACGGCAACAGGGCAGGAGATGAAGATTGAGCCATGTCCTTTCCTTGGAAAGCATGAAAATTAAGAGAGTAGGGCACAGTGACCATATTTAAGGCAGGTATCCTTCCACCCAACAAGTCCTAAGGGCAGAAAAATTTCTGTTCTCACACATTGCTGCCCTGCTTACCCCTGCACCACCATCACTGTCTACCACTGTGAACTTTCCATCTAGGCAAAGTCCTGGCAATCAGTTGATCCACAGGACTCACCTCCCAGCTCCCTTGGGGCCCCCAGCTACCTAGTTTCCTTACCTGGATCTCCTGAGGCCCACCTTCCTCCTTCCCGCTCCCTCACACATTTGACTTCCTATTGGCCCTTTGAAAAACCAGCTGAGCAGAGTGCCATATTCTGAAGCCTGGTGCCCACTACTGATTTATTCTCCTTTCACCTTATTTTCTTCAAAGGGTAGTAGGGCAAGGCCAGACTGCAAAAAGAATAGACACTTCCCTTTTGAAATCTCCTGTTCCTCTCCCCTCCCCTTCCTACCATGCCCTCAGGTCTAAATCCAAAAACTTCAGGCTTTTTAAAAAATACAGTGAGAAGGACCATTCACCTGTCTGCTGACCAGAAATGTTGCCCCTAAGTTCCTCTCCAAGTTCTCCTTTTCTCTCCAGAGTGAGACCAGTTTTCCTCAGGGACCCAGAACATAAAGCCCAAGGCCTAGAGTGGCCCAACTGCCCCTTAGTTCAGCAGTGGACTGGCCAGCCAAGGCCTGGAGGGCTGGAGCCAGAAGCACCTGGAAGGGAAGGGGGGCTTTAAACTACCTCAGGTTCCTAATGGCCCAGCTGCTACCTCTGCAGACATGGCCTGGACTCCTTGATCTCTCACTACCTGCTCCACCTCATCCCAGGACGTGTTCCTTACCCTCTTGACTTTGGCCAGCACCACACCAGGTCTGTCTTGGAACTCTTTCAGGTGCTTTTCCCCTTTTCGCCTTAATGTAGCAGTTGTCCTGCCTACACCCAGGTACCTTCCACAGCCAGTGTGGCAAGCAGACCACTTAGTTGGCTGCATGCCTGGTTAGGTTGGAGGGGCCCACGGCACCTCCTTCTGCCTATTTAGTCAAAGGCTGTTTGCTCTCTCCCCAACTCAACCTAGTGAAGCTACCCAGGAGGCCACCACGTTGTGTGCATACTGGGTAGTCCACGCCTGATTGTAATTGTTTCTGGTGAAATGTTACGGGTACCCACAGAGTGATGATTGTGGCCCTTGATGGATCTGAAACTCAGAGCGTGACTCCTCAATGCCGTTTGCCCAGTTGCTCTGAGAAAGAAGAGACATGTTCCTCAGGAAAAGCTCCAGCTAGCATGGTTTTCACATCAATGGGAAGATTCTTGTGTGTTCGTGTGTATCAGTTTATTTCTAAGTTCACGATACTTGCTCCCCTGAATTTTTTTATTTAACCAACTAGATCACATTCTTTGGCCACAGGTCAGACTCTGAGCTGCTTTCCTCCAGATCAGGAAGGAGACACATATCACAGACCCTTTCTCTAAGACAGCTCCTGTGTACAGCATCGTTCTTTGCTGAGGCCTCCATCTGTCCAATTATTATTTTTGAAATTGCTTTTCAAATTTAACATTTTACCCGTTGTGTTGGGTGTCAAAAGAAATTGCTCTCTGATGAGGCAAGAACATGTCTCTCCAACAACGTAGTATTGAACAGAGCAAGTTGTTAATTTGTGGAGTAGGGGAAAGGTTCTGCAAGTTGCCATTGTACAAATCCAGTTTTACAAATGTTTGCAGCAGATTCCACAGAACAAAGAGCCCATTCATTGCCGAGAGCCCTGCAGAATCTCTGAGCCAAGTGGCCGTGCGTTCCGAGCTGGAGCCTGACCTGTGGACCATCTTTAATGTCTTCTGCACCAGTCCTTTTATGACATGGGCTTTTTTAAAACAGGGTAAAGTGAATGTGTTGCATTGCAAACTCAGGTATTATGAGGAGAAGGTAGGAGTGTAGCTAGCAGCGTGGAGACATTAGGTCATCCACTAGATGTATTTGTGAATTTGGTTTGAAGGACACAGAGAAAGGTTGGAGGGGGAGGTTTGGTATGTTTATTTTTTGCTTTCTTCCCATAATGTTTGGTTAACAGGTAGCCTTTTTGCTAGTGGAAGGAGAGAAAACTTGTACATGTTTTCTCTAATTTCTCTCTCTGCCCTCTCTCTGATCCCCAGCGAGCAAAAGCACTCACTTTGAGTGAGAATTTTGTTTTGTTTTGTTTTTGTTTTTTTTTTGTTTGTTTGTTTTGTTTTGTTTTTTTTTTTTGAGACAGAGTCTCGCTCTGTCGCCCAGGCTGGAGTGCATGGTGTGATCTTGGCTCACTGCAAGCTCCGCCTCCCAGGTTCACGCCATTCTCCTGCCTCAGCCTCACGAGTTGCTGGGACTACAGGCACCCACCACCACGCCTGGCTAATTTTTTTTGTGTGTTTTTTAGTAGAGACGGGGTTTCACCATGTTAACCAGGATGGTCTCGATCTCCTGACCACCCGCCTTGGCCTCCCAAAGTCCTGGGATTACAGGTGTGAGCCACTGCGCCCGGCTGAGTGAGAATTTTTATGCCATAAAAATACGACTCTGAAAGCTACATGGAAAAGGAGAATCTCACCTCCTTGCACTACGTTGAAACATGCAAGCCTTTCCCTCCCTCTCCTTTTTGATGTTTTCTTGTCCCAAGACAAAAGTTTGCCATCTTGGAACTTATTCACGGTCTCTGGCTGCCTTTGTAGACTTTTGGAGTCCCTTGCAAGGTTTGGTGGTCTTGCCCTCAATCTGGAGAAATTCCCCAGAATCTGTCTCAGTGGGCTCACCCTGGCTCACAAGAGAGGTGGGCAAGCCCCCAGGGAGAGGAGGAAGTAGGCAGCATCCTCCCTGTCCTGTTCCCCAGAACCAGAGCAAGGAATGAGGAATCCTAAGGGTTTCTGTGGCGTCACTGAATGTCACCCAGTCCACATCAGCCTGCCTGTCACCTGCCACCCTTTTTCAGGGAGGTGAATACCTGCCATGGTCAACCATCACCAGATCCTTAAAGTCCTGGGCTCAGTCTGAGCTAGCTGTGTTGCTCTGTTAACCATTTCCTACATTTGTTTGTTCATTCTGGATTTCCTGGGGGAGTGGGACTGATGGAGACAGACAGACCCACTGTGGGCAGCGACTAAGCCATGTCCAAGGTTGGTCGAATTAAGGGAACCCTGTCCTCTCAGCAGGACAGAAAGCTGAGCTGTGGTTCCAGGCCCTCCTCTCTGGGCCCCTGGTATATATCTTTTTTCCTTGTTGCTTTTGAAATTTTTGCAATTGTTTTAAGAATCCAGTCTTTCAGACCAGCCCTTTTATTAAGCTTTGAATTTTTTAATTGATTTTTTAAGTAAAAAACAAAAAAAAAAACCGAAAACAAACAAAATTTAACAAAAAAAAAAAAAAAAAAAAATGCTACTCTTACTCCCCTGCCTCCCGCTACCCCAATCCATGAGAGTTCCCTTGCACTCCCCTCTGCCTTTGCAGTTGATCATCCTCCCTTTCTGCTTGGCTTGAAGCATCTATGTCCAGTGTCTGTGAAATGATGTTTTATCTGTGTGTCAGGATGAGAAACGGCAGTCATTCCACCACGTGTTGGAAACTGGTTAGCCTGGAGACAAGGGTTTCTGGGGCCACAGCTCAGGGATGTGTATTTAATTACAGGATCCCCAGAAACTCCTCTCTAGGCTGCCACAGCAACATTTTTTCTGGGCTTGGGAGCCATACCTGAACTGTTTCCTCCAAGGCGGGAGCTCCAGAGAGCCTGCCGAGTCTGGAGCAAGCTGGGGCTTCCGCTTTGGCCAGACCTGGGCCACCATGAGACTTGAAGCCTTCTAGCTGTCCTACGACACGAGCCACGGTGGCCCTGCCTCTTCCCGCTCATAGAAGCCTGGTCCCTCTGTCTAGCCCAGTCCCCATCTAGCATCCGTCTTCTGGGCCTGAAGTCCTAAATGGGCCACAGCCTGCACAGGAATCAACTGTAGGCTCAAAGGGAGGCGGTGAGTAAGGTCAGAGCCTGCTCCAAGCCCAAGAACAAAAGTTGTGCTACTGGTGGAGGCTGGTCCCCAGATCTAGCCGTGCCGTCTTTGCCCTTTGATGACCATTGTTTTCTTTCTCTAAAATGTCTTGTAATAGATGATAATGTTGTTGACTCAAATTTCCATGAAAAAGAAAAAAAAAAAACTACCTCTTAAGCGACATCCTGGTCGATTCCTCTCTGAGCAATCCTGTGGGAAAAGAATACTGTAGCTCCTGCTCTGTTTACTTGTTCCTGTCGGGAAAGAAGCCCCGCCTGCCCTGGGGTGTTGGTGTTCGTGGCTGTGTTGCCATCCCAGGTCTGCCATAGGGGCTGGTGGCTGCACTGTAATGTCTGGTCTGTGTCTGGGGATTCCTTCCCACCTACCCAGCCAGGGACTAGTCACCCCCGTGAAGAGGCCTCCATTTCCTTCCTGTGCTCCAGGGCATAGGGAGCACCACTCCCACAGACACTACCTTTAGGGGCTCTGGTGGCACACACATCCACGAGCCTCCCCCCGGCTTACCTGCCCTAGGTCCACCTCCACCCACAGTCCTGTGTGTAGGAATCGAGGAAACGGGATGTCCCTGAGCCCTTGTCCCCAAAGGGCCGGCCAAGGGCTGCCTGCCAGCCTGACTCCATCAACCCTGCATGACCAAATGATAGCTGGTGGGCTCTGCAGGCTACCCAGGCCCTCTGCTACCTCCCACCCTGCCAGCTGGCAAGGGATGGGCCCTGTTCTGTGAATTGACTACCTGTGGAAATGTGACCAATTAGTGTGAAATGCATGTTTAGCAAGTGTTAGGTACTGTATTTGAACCAATAAATGTGAATCCTTCTGCACATGGCATCTGTCTCTGGAGCTTGTCTGGGGTTCTGGGGAGGGATGATGGTGTGTCCTGAGGTGCCGGCTTGTGCCTTCAGACCTGTGGCTCTTGCTCATAGCTGACGCTCACCTCAGTTACTGTTGCTGAGGCTCTGGCAGGGGGCGGTGTGTCAGAACTGCCTGGATCAATGAACCAGCACTGACTGAAGTGCCCACCTTGTGTCCCAGGCACCATATTGAACTTCAAGGATTATTACTTCTATTTTGTAAGTGAAGAAACTACAGTTGAGGGAGGTGAAAAGACTCTCCTGGGGTGAGTGGCACAACCAGAGAAGTGAGCCTAGTGAAGAGGCAGATACAGACCGCAGTGCAGGGGGAATGAGGTTGTCATTAGGAATGTAGGTGAGGTTGTAAGGGCCTGGAGAAGGAGTGGCGTGTTCTATGCAGGATAGTCAGGAAGAGCTTCACAGATGAGTGTTGTTGAAGGTGGCCCTTGAAGAAAGTCACGTGGCAAAGGGATCCACAGGTAGGCCAGGTAGAGGGATCCATGTCCAAAGGCCTGGCTGTATCAGAAAGACCGGAGTGTTCAGGTATAACGAGGGACTGCCAGGACTGCAATGGTGGCAGGTGGGAGGGATTAGCAAGAGTTGAGGCTGGAGAAGCAATTGGGAGCCCTGGATGCCACATTCAGGAGTGTGGGGAAAGAAAGCCGTCAGCTGAGTCTCGGGCAGGAGGGCAGCATCATAGTGCATGAGAGGCCAATGGATGCTCTAGGATGCACTGTGCTCTAACCAAGTGATACCGTCTTTCCAGAAAATAGGTGAGATCTATTAATAGCTTTTCTAGAGCTGAAAAAATGGAGGCTCTAAGAGATCAAGGGATGTGGCCAAAATCACACAGGAGTGTTAAGTTCGTACTGGAACCCAGATCTACCCAACTGTCCTGTAGGCCTGCTCATATGATCAGAGAAGTGGCAGAGTTTGGGTTGAGGGGTGTATGAAGACAGATGGGAGAGATGAAGGCTTCTCAGGCTGGGAAGATAAAGGCTGAGGAGGGTTTGATCAAAGTCTATTAATCCTCTTGTGTGAAATGAGGGAAGCCCAGCTGCCTTCCTGTTCCTCAGCCTCCAGCACAAGAAACCAGAGAGCCCTTGAGTTTTGAAAGAGATGGGTTTAGAACAAAGGAAATGCTGCAGAACGAATTAATAGACTGTCTTCCTTGCCCCACAAGAGGGAACAGATACACAGAGGTGCCGGGAGGAGAAGGGACGCATTGGCCCACCGCCTCGAGAGTCCAGGCACTGTGATTGGTGCTTCGCGCGTGTCATCTCAGTAATCTTCCTAACAGCCTTGCAAGGGGTAGGTGTCAGGCCCGTTTTTCTAATAAGCAAATTGAGGCTCAAGGAAGTTAAGCCTTTTGCTTCAGATGACACATGAGTCAGTGGCAGAATTGGCTTTTGAATCCAGGTCTATCTGATACTAAAGTTGCAACAGGCTTCCTCCCTGCTCAGTCTTAGCAATTCAATAGTGCTGAATGTGGGTGTCCAGAGTTTGTAGCAAAGCTCAGTAATGGCCTTTGGGTGAACCTTTTGCCATAAAAAAAATAAATAAAAATAAAAAACATTAAGAAAGGATTAATTCTGTAAGAGGTGGATGAACAGACCCAACAAAAGTGAGCTGAAAAGCGGTGCTGCCCAAACATGTAGAATACTGCAGGTGCTACCGTTGGTGTGGCTTCTCAGAACACAGACCGCCCCCCCCCCCCACCCCGAGATGGTTCCATGGAAAAAGCCAGAATTCTGTTGCCAAAAATATGGGAAGTGCTGCACTTGCTCTATCGTCCTCATTGATTATCAGCCCTTATTGGCGTTAGCAAGAGTTGCTAATCTGAGAAGTCCCACCTGAAGAAAACTAACGTCGTTTAACCCAGGTTCTACCAAAAGCATTTGAGCACTGGACGTTTTTGCCTCCTGTTAAAATTCTGTCGGGATAATATTCCATGGAATAAAAGGACACTGCTCTAAATACATAAATTGCTGCTTATGTGACACTGAGTTTTTAGTTTCCTGGGTGCCAGCCAATAATATGGAACAGTAATAAAGTAACATCTAGAAAACAAAGCAAAGCTCTGTGCTAAATATTTTGTGTGCATTAGAGTACTACTGATTCCCCAGGGCAACTCAGTGAGATTAGTGCTATAATGATCCCATATTACAGATAAGAAAACTGAGGCCCAGAAAGAGTAAGTCCTTTGCTTGAGGTTACATAGCTGGCGAGATGTCGGGAATGAATATAAACCAAATGTCAGGAATGAATATAAACCAAATGTCAGGAATGAATATAAACCAAATGTCAGGAATGAATATAAACCGGCATCGATTGAGCGCGTACTATTCGATAGGATCTGTGCTGCGATTCTTATCCTTGTGCAAACCCTCAGAGGTACGTAAAACCATCTCCATACCTGAAGAAACAGGGAAAGCTGGCTACTCCAAATTAAGTCAGAGTCTGAAGACAGACGCCCCTGGAAATGATGGCAAGGGAGAGTGCTGGGATGAGGTTGGGTCTGACTACACAGAGCTCTTTCCAGGGGTCATTTCCTTCAAGCAGTCTATGAGACAGCAGGCACATCAACCAGAGATCTCACCAGCTAGTCAGTGTTGGAGCTGAGACCTGAATCCAGGGCTTCTGACTCAGGAACCCATGCTTTTTCTGCAACTCCTCGTTCCAGTTCTTGCCCTTCCTGGTTGTATGTGACCTTGACCCAGACAGATGCTTCTCCGATCCTCACTTTTCCCTGTCAGACAAATGGAGGTGATGGTACCTGTGTCCTGGGGGACAGGGGGCAGGGTTAAGGAAGAGTGAGCGTGTCTGGCTTAACGTTGGGTCTCAGTGAAGTCAATACCTGAAAGGAGGCTAGGTACGGGGAGCTGTCGCCCCTACACCCCAACAGCAGAAACTTAGCAGAGCCAGGAGCCTTGGCCTGGCTGCTGCCTATCAGGGTTTTAGGTCCACGGTGGTAATCAGTCTCTCAGATCCTATGGCAAAAGTGCCCAACTGCCAGACCCAGGGCTGTTGGAGTCTTGTTCCCTTGGCAACAAGTCTCACCATGGAGACCACAGCCCCATCTTGCCCTCCCTGCATGCTGCCTCTCCACAAACCTTCCTTGTTCAACACCCAGTCCTAGGAGCAGTGTAGGTACTGAGGAGTGCTTCCAGGAGGCACTTCCTCAGATGAGGAGTTGGAGGCAAAAGGATCTCCCATTTTTTGAGTGTCCACTTGATGTGTGGCAAGGTCGAAAGGAATCTGCTACATACGTCATCTCGTTAGGTTAAAAGCCAGGCGCTCACCCTGTCTTCCGTAAGTGGAAATTGAGGCTCAGGGAGGCAACACGGACCAGCCCAAAGTCTCACAGCTAGTCAGTGTTCCAGCTGAGACCTGAATCCAGGGCTTCTGACTCAGGAACCCATGCTTTTTCTGCAACTCCCCATTCCCACCCATATTCCCAAGACATGAAGCCTCCAGCCACAATCTGAGGAGGGCTGGCTACCTGGGCCTTTGCCGGCAGCACGAGCAGCCAGCCAGCAGCGCTCTGAGGTCTGGGCTGGGCCCAGCAGCATTACAGGAGGAACTGCACTATTTTAAGCCAGGGCCGGAGGGCCCCATGTGGGCACAGGGAGGGTGGCCTCGGGCCCTTGGCCAGCTTCCCGGAAGTCCCCATGGCCTCCCTCCTCTCCCGCTAGCAGGTTTCTGAGGCAGTGACTTCCCTACAAACAGGAAGGAGGCTCTCAGGCTGGGAGACCTCCAGCCCCAGCTTCCTCCCCGTTGCTACCACCCCCAGGCTTCTCCACTAAATGGGGGAGCCCTCCAGCGCCAAGTCCTATCAGTGTCCATCATCCAGGCTGACTCCTAGCCGTGGGTGGGAGGGGGCCTGAATTTGGGCTCCTTGGGCTGCCCCAGCTCACCCACTACAGTTCCAAGGTCCCTGCTTTCCGAGGCCCTTTGTCCCTCACCCAAGCCCAAGTTCTCACAGACATTCCCACCCGGCTGGCCACCGTGAGCTAGAAAGAAGAGCGTCAGTATCCTTAGATGTGGCTCCATTCAAGGACCCCAGAGAGAGAAAAGAAAAACAGACTAAGAGGCTGAAAATAGCAGAGAGAAACAAATTAGAACATGATTAAGATACCAACAGTGACAGATTCATCATGACAGAGGTGAAAGCAGAGACAAGCGAAGAGACACCAGAGATGGCTGTGCAGGGCTGGAGCCCGGCAGGGGGTGGTTCAGCGTGGTGGCTCCTGACCACCCTCCAAGCACAGGCCCTTTCTCGGGGCTGTGGGGGGCCCACCGGCTGCGTGGCTGAAGTGGAATGTGGGGAGCAAGGCTGGGTCACCCCTTGAGGGCCAAGCGTGTGCACTGAGAGATAAGCTACTCCAAGCCGGGGGCCCCAGCTGCACTGCACGCTCCAGGAGCCTGGCGGAGAGGCCAGACCCAAGGCTGGAGCCCAGCTCTGCCAGATGCCACCTTCTGCACCTCCTACGGGGGCTCCCCCAGGCCTCATGTTCTAAGGGTCCCAGGTCCTCTGCCCAGCCCTGGGGGCAGCAGATTCCGGGCACATCCAGTTCACAGAAGAGCAGCGTGGGCCCCGGGAATAGTGTCAGCCACAAAGAGGCCCCTACCTCGCTTCTCCAGCGTGGGTTGCAGTCCTGGGTCAGGCGAGGGGTCGAGGGGTAGGGGCCCCAAGCTGAACACGCAGAGCAGGGGCTCCAGCGGGCTGTGGGGTACTGAGGAATGCCGTGGGGGGCGCAGCTCTTCACTGCACTCTGTGAGCTGTCCCCGTGTGGCCCTGTGCACTCATGTGCCTGAGTGTGTGTCCACGTGTTTTCTCGAATGTGCAAAGATGTACGTGTCCACGTGTCACCAGGAGCCCCACTCTGCCTCCACAAGTCCCTGCTCTCAGTCTAGAGAAGTGGCCCCAGAGGCACCTGGTCTTCCCCATCCCCATGAGGTGGTCCAGCCCGGAGAGCCACCAGGCGGAGGGGGAAGAGCGAGAAGGTCTATTGCAGGCCCCTGGCCCCCCTCCCCACACTGCAGCTGAGGCTCCCGCCGGCCACGGCCTTGACCCAGCACTATGGACTTCTCTGACATTGGCATCGGATCTGAACATCTGGCAGCAGGCTGATAAGGGGTGCAGCGGAAACAGCCTCTGCTGCCGCCAGCAGACCCGCCCCCTCTGCTGCCCTGCACGGGGTCTCCACATCCACTCTCCCTCCGCCTCCAGCTCTCCGGGTCCCAGCCCTTCCCACTTCTCATTCTCTGCCTCAGTCTCCCTCTGTCTGTCTGAATCTGTCTCATCCCTACTCTGTCTCTCTCTCTCTTCCTCATTTCTTCTCGCTCTCACTTCTCTCCCCAGCCCTCACCACTCTGAATTTCTCTGTCATCCTCCCTCCCTCCCCGACTGGGTCTCCCCTTTCTCTCTCTCTTCATACTTTCTGCCCAAGTCTCTGCAGCTTCTCTCTCTTTTTCTGGCCACCTTTCCGCTCTGCAGCCTGATGACTCTGTCCCTCTCCTCTCTGTGTCAGTTTCTGGGCCTCTGGTTTGTTTGTTCCTTATCCCACCTCCAGGAAATGGGTCTGGCACTTTGGGAAAGTCCCCACTTAGGAGAGAGACCCTGGGCTTTGTTTGCCTGGGGAGGGAGGTTGGGGGCGCCTGAGTCAGGACTACACCCCTCCTTTGCTTTCCCCTCCGGGTGAACGCAGTAGCCTGGGACCACCAGGGCTGGGGCTTGAAGGAAAGGACAGACAGGCCACCCAGGGGCTCTGGCAGGGTGGAGAGGAGTCAGCCTGCAGGCCTGGGCTCTGGACTTCACTGCCGGGATTTGAACGCTGGTCCCATCACACCCTCACCTAGTGACTTTGGGAAGATGCCTGGTCTCTCTGAGCCTGACTTTCCTCCTCTCTTAACTGCTGCTATCGGAGGTTGAGCGGGAATTACTACCTACCTCCCGGAATGCTGGGGAGGTTCGAGACTGACTGCAGGTGTGGAGTGGTTAGCTGGGGACCTGGCATGTAGGGGGCACTTCTGAGTTGGGGCCTTGCCATTCCCAGCACACTGGTAACCCCTGGCTGTCCCCGTCCCCATAGAGCACCCAGTTTAGCTGAGGGTGGGAGGAGACAGCTCAGAGGAAGGGGTTATCAGTGACTGTGGCCAGGGTTGGTTAGGGGATGAGGAGCACCCAGCCTTGAGTGACGGCAAGTGACAGCTGATGCCAACAGAGGAGACAGGACCCAAGGAGCAGGCAGCAGAGCTCTACCTACAAGTGCAGGGGAAAGTGGTCATTCAGCAAGTTCCAACGCTTGCTCCGCACGGGCTGCTGTGGACCCAGAGATAAATGAGGCCTTTCCTGGAGGGTTCCCCAGGCTAGGGTGAGGCGTGCATCACCGAAGGGCAAACAATGTCCATGATGATGTTGCAATCTCAGACTCAACTGGGAAAGGGCCTCTGAGGACAGATCAGCCAGTCCTTCAACTGGTTGTTTGTGTTTTGCTGACACTTATTGAGCATACATGACATACCAGCCAGCCACTGAATACGCTACACGTGTTGTCTCCCTTCATCCCCATTTTACAGAGAAGATGGAAGGCCCAGAGAGGGGAGGTGACTGGTCCCAGGTCACACAGCTAGAAAGCGGTAGAACTGGGGTTTAATCCAGAGATTCTGCCAGCAATTCTCCTTCTCAGGGCTTAAGGATTCACCAGGAGACTATGACAAAGCCAGGCTAGTTCCTTCTATGGCATCACGGGGTGGAGAGAGACCTGTTTGTCTTGTTCAAGAAGGCGGACAAAACAGACCCCACTTCATAAGGTCACTCATCAAACGAGGTGCAAAGATTCATGATTTTCTTGTTGGTACATGTATGTGACATGTTAGTGATGGGTATTTGCTGGGATATATATAATTTTTTTTTTCTTTTTTTTTTTGAGACGGAGTCTCGCTCTGTTGCCCACACTGGAGTGCAGTGCCACTGTCTCGGCTCACTGCAAGCTCCGCCTCCCAGGTTCACACCATTCTCCTGCCTCAGCCTCCTGAGTAACTGGGACTGCAGGCGCCTGCCACCAAGCCCAGCTGATTTTTGTATTTTTAGTAAAGCCGGGGTCTCACTGTGTTAGCCAGGATGGTCTCGATCTCCTGACCTCGTGATCTGCCCGCCTCAGCCTCCCAAAGTGCTGGGATTACAGGTATGAGCACCGCGCCCAGCCTTGCTGGAATATTTCTTATTAAATTCAGAGGGTGAGTGATATTAGTCCAGAAACAAAATCATTGCATTAAAATAGGGACACTAGGCTGGGTGCCGTGGCTCATATCTGTAATCCCAGCACTTTGGGAGGCTGAGGCAGGTGGATCACCTGAGGTCAGGAGGTTGAGACCAGCCTAACTGACATGGTGAAACCCCATCTCTACTAAAAATACAAAAATCAGCTGGGTGCGGTGGCAGGTGCCTATAATCCCAGCTACTTGGAAGGCTGAGACAGGATAATTGCTTGAACCCGGGAGGCAGAGGTTTGCAGTGAGCTGAAACCATGCCACTGCACTCCAGCCTGGGCAAGAGAGTGAGACTCCATCTCAAAAAAATATATGTATATAGGGACACTAAGGCCAGGTGCTGTGGCTCACGCCTGTAATCCCAGCACTTTGGGAGGCCAAGGCAGCTGATTGCTTGAGCCCAGGAGTTCAAGACTAGCCTGGGCAGCATGGCGAAACCCCATCCCTACAAAAGAAAACACAAAACTTAGCCAGGTGTGGTGGCATGTGCCTGTAGTCTCAGCTATTCAGGAGACTGAGACAGGAGGATCGCTTGAGCCCAGGAGATCAAGGCTACAGTGAGCTATGATGGTACCACTGTACTCCAGCCTGAGTGACAGAGCAAGACCCTGTCTCAAAAGACATAAAACAAAATAGGACACTAAAAAAAAAGAATATTAAAATAGGGAAACTAGTTAGGTTCAGCCATATGCAAGAGAAGTATATCTTGTAAGATCTTCTCTAGGTGAAAAAGACATAATTACAAGGTCATGCACATTGAGGAATAAGTTGTCTGTTACATTGTAGGTGGACTATATTTGATCAGTCAGCTATGACTGTGGGTGAAATTATATTACAAAAATTATTATTATTGAATTAATGATTATTAATTATTAAAACTCTATTGCCCAGGCTAGAATGCAGTGGCACAATCACAGCTCATGCAGCTCAAACTCCTGGGTTCAAACCATCCTCCTGCCTCAGCCTCCCGAGTAGCCAGGACTACAGGCTATCAGTATTATTATTGTATGTTCACACACAATTTTAAGTGGCATAATGAGGAAAACACACAGTAGGTTTTATTTTATTTTATTTGAGACGGAGTCTCACTCTGTCGCCCAGGCTGGACTGCAGTGGTGCAATCTTGGCTCACTGCAACCTCTGCCTCCCAGGTTCAAGCGATCCTCCTGCCTCAGCCTCCCAAGCAGCTGGGACTGCAGGCACAAGCCACCACATCAGGTTAATTTCTGTATTTTTAGTAGAGATGGGGTTTTGCCATGTTGGCCAGCCTTGTCTTGAACTCCTGACCTCAGGTGATCCACCCACCTTGGCCTCCCAAAGTGCTGGGATTACAGATGTGAGCCACAGTGCCTGGCTGGAAAACACACACTAGGTTTTAAATATAGTTGGCATTTCTACTTTTTCAGTGGCTTTCCATGAAAAAATAAATAAATATATATGTATATACACACACACACACACACACACACACACACATATATATAGTTTGCTTCACTTATCCAGAAAAGTCCCTCTTATTCCAGATAAGTGAGGGGTTGGGTGTGATTTGCTTATTTCCTCCAATGAAGGGACATGTGGGAGGAGGGGTGGTTCTCAACAGTGACTGCCCCATAGTCACCCTGTGCCACTCCCTACACTCCCAAGATGAGAGGCAGGGAGGTAAATCCTCTGAGGACGGAGACTTTTCTTCTCTTTCCTGTGGGATCCCTGGTGCCTGAAACAGTGCCTAACCCCTATGTGTGCGCTCAGTAAATATGAGATGAACAGAGGAACACACGAAAGATCCAGTCACTGTGGGAGCAGCACAGGGCCCTGCAACCCAGGCCCTACAGGACCAGGATATTTCAGAGCCCATCTGGACCCAGAGATTGGATGGGGACGTCCCAGGCTGTCTAGGGAGGCCTAGCCTTCTAGATAAAGCCCAGCCCACGCTTCCTGCTACCCTGTCCTATCCTGGCCTAGCTTCATCCTTGGTTCAACCTGGGGCCACAGTAGCCACCACTTGGCCTCAGAGGCAGTCTCAGCTCAGCCTCAGTTTTTCCAGCCATCGACTGGGAACAGCAGCAGCCCACAGCAGATGGGGCCATTCAGAGGCCACTGTGGCATGCACCCACCACGTGTCCAGGCCGCTTACCTGCTCGCCTTCTGGCCCCCCTCTTCCTCCACCTGATGGAAGAGTAAAAAGACAGGTGGAAGCAGCAGGCCGCCTGGTCAAGTCACCATGGCGTTGCCTCCGCACCAGCCTGTCCTGATTCCACTCCAATGTCCGGGCCGGGCCAGATCACGCCAGGCCGGGCCAGATTACGCCGGGCCAGGCCCCAGGGAGGTAGCCATTCACAAGGAGAGAGGCCAGGCGGCAGGCCGGGTGGGGGAGCAGCCCATAAATCAGGCCCCACTCCCACCCGGTCGCTAACAAGCAGGGCTGCCTACCCGCCTCTGTGGGGTCCCTGCCTCTGGGCTCCCACAGCGGGCCTGGAACAGCCAGCTGGCCAAGGCCTCCGCAGTGCCTTGGCCTCCGCCCCCACCCTCGGCCCCCAGATAGATAGGGCTATTTTTTTTTCTTTTAGGAGAAGAAGAAAAAAATAGACGTAAATGAAGAGAAACACCAACAAAGAAGGCGAGAGGCCTGCAGAGTCACGTGGGGGCAGAGACCAATTGGGCCTCCGGTGGCCCCCCCACCAGGGCGGGGAGGAGGAGGAGGACGGACGGACAGGGCCAGCCTGCCGTCCGGCTGCCGCCCGCCGTGGTGTGAGGGGGTTTCTGCGAACCCACACTTGCCACCGCCCCACCTGGGCTGCCGGAACCTCCCCCTGGACCCCTGGTGCCCACTGCCACCCTCATCCGGCGTGAGAGCGCTGCTTCCGCTCCGTAAGTGAGGGCCTCGGCCCAGGCCTCTAATGACCAGCCTCCCTCTGCAGTGCCTCCCTGCAGCCTTGGCCGGCCACCGCCTGCTCTGCTCAGTGACCAGTGCCCCCTGCTCTGGGCAGGGAAGGGGCTAGGGGTCTCCCAGACTCACCCTGCCACCATGCTACCCCCTCTTCTTCCCTGGGCTGCCGATGGGAGGAGCCAGGCCTGTGACCACAAGCCCCATGGAGGTCCGCTGGTGTCCCGCTGTCGCTGGCCAGGCATCCACCAGGCTGTGTGGGTCCGAGCCTAGAGGTCTGTGAGTGTGTCCGGAGGGCTCTGGGCCTGTCTTGGGGCTCGGTACCCTGCCTGAGGGTCTGGGTTGTCTCTGTGGCTGTCTCTGAGTCTTGCTGTGTATCCGTGTGTCTGTCTCCGGCCTTCATCTGTCAGCCTGGGCTCTGCGGCCAGGCCAGGTCTAGGTCCCCAGGTCTAGGTTTGCCTCCCTGGGTGGGTGGATGAGGGACTGGAACTCCCCAGGTGGTGGGCTGGAACCTGGAACCTGTGGGGGTGGGTGCCTCCGGGCCTGGAGTGTGGAGGAGCCATGGGCTCCCAGCCGGTGAGAGTAGAAACCCTGGGAGAGAGGGAGTTGGAGAGAGAGGGAGAAGGGCCTGAGCCCAGCCCCCACCCCACCCCATCCGGGCGGCTGGGGCCTGTGCTTCCAGCACCAGGATTCCAGGAGACCTCGGGTGGGCTCTACCTTAGAACAGCCGACTGTGGCACCCCAGCCCATCATCCACCAGCACCCTTTGCTCCTACAGTCACTGTCTGAGGGCTCCACTGTGGTGGGGAGCTGTTCAGAGGCAGCAGTGACCCCACCTCCAGCTCGGGCAGATGCTCTTGTTTCTCAGGGGTTTGGCGGTGCAGGGGTTACCTATAACAGGGTCTCTGGCTCTTTCCTCGCTCCTCATCCAAGACTTTTGCATGGAAACCGCAGTACCCCATCTGTAAAACCAACATTTTCCACTTTATGCACGGAGAAACTGAGGCTCAGAGAGGCGAGGTGACTTGCCAGAGCTTGCACAGCTAATCTGCGGGTTCTGCTCCTTCTGTGGGGTGAGCCAGCTGAGTGGGGTCTGCGCGGGGCTCTCTGGCCACAGTTCACAGGCCCCAGGCTCAGCTCCGACCGAAGCCCGAGGCCTCTAGGCGGGCGGGAGCCCAGATGGAGCCTTTTGGTGGGTTGCGCCGCTGTCAATGCAAAATTGCGGTATTTTCCTGCTTGAAGATCGCGGCTTTTTGGCCTCGTGGTCCTGAAACTCTCTCAGATCCCAGGTGCCAGCGGGGGCGGAGGTGGGATGCGGGCAGGCCCCTTCCTCTCGGGTCAGTTTCTCCAACTGAAAAACAGTGGCCCCACGGATGGTCCCTAGCCCAGAGCAACTGCTCGGCCCGGCCGGGAACCCCTTTGTCCCCAAGGCCGCCCAGCGCTTTCTTCCTTGCCCCACCCTTCGTGAGAGCTCCGAAGGGAGCAGCGGGGCCCTGCCTCCGGCCTCCTCTCCCAGCTCCTGCGCCCGTAAAGGCTTCGTGTCCTCCCTAGGCCTCAGGCACTGGTAAAATGGGATTTCCACAATTCCCATTTCCAGCCCAGCGAACTGAGGCTGGGGAGCAGAAGGGTTTCGCCCCAGATCTCCCCAGCGGGGCGCCACTGAGCGCTTCCACCCGGCCACGCGCGTACTTTGCCCCTACTGCTTGGGTTCATCCTCACGACCCACCCTTAGCGAGGAAGAGCTGTCATCTACCCACTTCACAGATGCGGCAACTGAAGACGCAAGACGGGAAGAGAGCTGCCGCAGGCTCGAGTGAGGAGACGTGGCGGGGCCCATGGGAGAATCTGGCTTCCACCCGTGAACCTGAGCCTCGGCCACGGTCGCCACTCGCCCTTACCCACTTCCGCGCTGCAGTGCGACCAGCAACCCGCGTGGCATTCGCCACGACCCAGCTGGGTTCGCAGACAGGAGCTGCCTCTTCCCACTGCAGGCGGGTGACCCGAGGCCCCCAGAGACGAACACCTGCCCAGATCGCGGGGCACTCGGGCTCCGCAGCTCTCTGGCCGCGCTTGGGGTCCGGGGAGCAGGACAGGGGCTGGGGGACGAGGAGGGTGAGAGCGAAGACTGGAGCCGGGCTGCGGAGAGGGTGCCTGGCGCGGGCCGGGCTTGGGGGGAGGACGCGGCCGGGCCTCCGCCCCCGGATACCGCAAGCGCCGATATAGAGGGGCCGGCCCCCGGCCCCGGCGCGGCGGGTTGGCTTGGGGCGCAGTGGCGGCGTAGGGGCACGGGTCCCAGGTGCGCCTCGGAGCGGTCCCGGCAGCTGTGGGGGGGTGGGGGGACGGGAAC
>NC_045447.1:14091942-14195643 GCF_002776525.5 Piliocolobus tephrosceles
CCGCCCGAGGTCGCTCCCCCGCCTCGGGCTCGGCTTCCCGGAGCCCGCCGACCCCCGCCCGAGGTCTCCCCGCCTGACGTCCCGGTGGCAGCGGCGGCTCAGGCTGTGCCTCCTGTTGCCGTCGCTGCCGCGGCTTTGTCTCTCCCGGCGCGGGGGCCCCCGGCGGCTCCGCGTTTTGGGGCTCTTGGGCCCGGCGCCGTCGTTTTCCGCCTCCTGCGGCCCGGGCCCCCGTCCGGGTCCGACCCCGCGGGGCCTCGCCTCGGCGTTTGGGCTCCTGCGCGTCCCCTGTCCCCGACCCTCGGGCTGGGCGCCTCCGCCTCCAGGTTTTCTCTCCGTGTTTCTGTCGCTCTCCGGCCTCGTCTCTCCCGGGCTCCTCTTGTCTCGGCGTCTCTGTCTCTCGTCTATCGTTGTGTCTCTGGCTCTGCGTCGGTCTCTCTTGAGTTTTCTCCTTGGGCCTCCGCTGTCTCTCCGAGTCTCTGATCCGATCCCCCACCCCTCGTTTCTTTCTCCCCCCCCCCCCCCCCCGCCACCGCCTCCATCCCTCCCAGTGTCTCGTCCCCGCCGGGTTCTCTCCAGCTCGGCGTCTCTGTGTCTGTGTCTCTGGCACTCTCGGACTGGCCTCGTGTCTGCGCCCCGCGGAGTCGGTCGTTGTCTCTTGCCAGGGTTTCCGCCCATCTCAGTCTCGCCCGGACTCTGTCTCTGCCTCCTTCGTCTCTGTCGGGTTCCCAGAACACCCGGGCCGGGCGCCCTACCGCTCCCGGGTCCCCTGGCGTCTTCCCCGCGGCTGAGCCCATCTCCTTTTCTCAGAATCCGGGTTTTGTTCTCAGACAAACGAATCCGAATCGAAGCGCATCGAATCCGAGGGCCCCAGATCGGGCGCGACGGGGTCCGCGCGGGAGGAGCCCCCAGGCGGGGCGAGAGCGCGGGGCCTGGGCGGGGAAGGCCGGGCGCGGGGACTGCACCGGGCCCACCCCGGGACGCTGCGCGGGGCGCTCGGTGGGTGCCGGCGGCAGCGCCTGGGCGCAGCGAGGGGATTACGCGACGGACCGGCGACAGCGGCTGGGGCGGCGGCCGCGGGGACCCCAAGCTGCCGGTCTCCGCCGGCCCGCCGTGACCCGCTGTCCCTCCGCAGGCGGACGCCGCGGGCATGGACTATTCCTACGACGAGGACCTGGACGAGCTGTGTCCCGTGTGCGGGGACAAGGTGTCCGGCTACCACTACGGATTGCTCACGTGTGAGAGCTGCAAGGTGAGCCGCGGGCTCGAGGCAGGGGTGCGGCGGACGGGCGCGGCGGGGCCCCGCTGACTCTCAGCTCCCGCAGGGTTTCTTCAAGCGCACGGTGCAGAACAACAAGCACTACACGTGCACCGAGAGCCAGAGCTGCAAGATCGACAAGACGCAGCGCAAGCGCTGTCCCTTCTGCCGCTTCCAGAAGTGCCTGACAGTGGGGATGCGCCTGGAAGGTGCGCGCCGCGGGGGCCTGGATCCCTGACCCCTGACAGCCTGAGCGGGTAGGGGGTGGGGGTGGGAGAGCGGCTGAGGGGATAGCACCACTGGCCTTCGCGAAGGCCCCTAGTGCAACATTAGGGCCCAGTCGCTGCAAGGGAACCGGGCGCTGGCGCTGGCGCTGGGTGGGCCTCCGGCCGGGAAGGGACTCCGGCAAGGCCAATCTGGGTTGGGCTGAGAAGTATCCAAAAGTGAACCCTATGGAGATGACCCTTTCCCCAGCCCCTGCCAGGGCCCCAGCACAGGGTCTGCAGAGCTCCTCCCTCTGTGAGAAGGTCCCCATCCCCCCAACAATACCCAACCCCAGCCTGCAGAGGCCAAATCCCAGTGCCAGCACAGCACTGTCAGTCAGGCTGGGTGACATTGGGCAAAATCCTTAACCTCTCTAAACTGCAGATTCCCCGTCTGAAACATGGGCTTGGCGGGATGCAGTGGCTCATGCCTGTAATTCCAGCATTTGGGAGGCTGAGGCAAGAGGATCACTTGAGCCCAGGAGTTTAAGACCAGCCTGGGCAACATGGAGAAACCTTGTCTCTATAAAATACAAAAAAGTAACTGGGCATGGTGGCATGTGCCTGTAGTCCTAGCTCTCAGGAGGCTGAGGCAGGAGGATCACTTGAGCCTGGAAAGTGGAGGCTGCAGTGAGCTATGATCACATCACTGCACTCCAGCCTGGGCAAGAGGGAAAACCTGTCTCAAAAAATAAATACATAAAAATAAAAAAGAAAGAAAAGAAAAGGCAGAAAGAGAAAGAAAGAAAAGAAAAATGGGCTTAACGGCAGTGCCTTCCTCCAGCGAGTGAGTGTGGGGATTGGGGTAGGAAAGCTGAAGGTGCCTGGGTGTTCATCGCTGCAGGCTAGCTGTCAGGCCCATGACGCTTTCCGTTAGGATCTGCCCACCACCGCTGCCCAGCCCCCGCACATTCAGCTGCCCATCTGCTTGTCTGTCCGTCCATCTGAAGGGCTCTCTGGTTTATTCACTCAGCCAGTGAGATTCCTTTCCGTCATGTTCTTAGCCAGGCCCTGAGGGGGCCGGGCAGTGGGGGACACTTGAATTGCCCCTAAGGAACGCAGGCCCCTCTTTGCCTCCCTATCCTCAACCCCAGCTCTCAGTCCAGAGAGGAGGAGAAAAGTTTCAGCAGGAAAGATTTGAGCTTCTAGAGGTGGCTGGTCATTGGACTGTGGGCTGAACAGGCAGCGGTTGATTAAGGTTTTGGAACAGTGTAGAAAGCCCCAGGTGGCTCTGAGAGTGGCAGACCACATGCCCTGCCACCTGGAGGAAGGACCCCTGGATGGGAGGGAGACATCCTATTCTGTCCCCAGAGCCCATGCCCCTAGCGCCAGGTCCTGAGGGGCCAGAGATCTGGCTGTTGTGGGCAGCAGAAACTCTCATGCAGCCTGGGAGCGGCACAGGGCTGCCCACCCCAGGGGGAAGGCAGATTGGCCAGGCGGCCCCCCAGCCATCATCCCTGCTGAGCACCACCCCCTCTCTCCTGCCCTTTCCCTTCACCCAGAGCCCAGGGTGGGGCTCTGTCTGAGCAGGGGCTGGGGGCACACTCCAGCTGCAGAGATGCACCTGTTGGTTCTGGCTGATGACACATTCCTGGCCAGGCGGAGGAGCTTCTAGTTGGCAAGAGAGGTCCCCTCCCCCAGCACAGAGGCTTGGCCAGCTGTAAACTCAGCTTCACATTCACAACCAGTGAAGGACACTTGAGTCATTTTGCAGCTGGAGCTCAACAGTCAGGCGGTCAGTCAACAAACGCCTGGACCCTGGGGCCAGTGGTGAACAAAGCTGACCAGGATCCCCTTCCGGTCACCATCTCCCTGCCAGGCCTTGTGCTAGGCACCTGAGCCCAGAACTGAGCCCGCAGGAGCACATGGCATGATCCACTCAGCATGATAAGAGTGGGCAAGGACAGGGCACCTGGGGCAAGGACAGTGGAGTCCGTCTGGGTGAATCCAGGAGTGCTTCCTGGAAGTAGTGACATTGAGTCTGGGTGTTCAGCAAGCTCAGGAGAAAAACAGTTTTTTGAGTCAGAAGGAAAATGAAAGCAGGGTGGAGGAGGAAGGAGATGTGTCAAACAGAGGAGTGGAGGTGAGTTAGGTGGAGTGGAAGGAGAGGGGTCTTAGCACGGATCGCCTGAAAAGCTGAGCAGGGCCTTGAATGCCAGGCAAAGGAGACTGACTTCCCCTGTGGTCAGTGGGAGCTATGAAAGGATGTTGAGCAGGGGAGAGAGCGGTCAGATTTGTTTGGAAAGAATCTGTGGTGGGACAGCATGGGAGATGGCTTGGAGAGGGTGAACCTGACCCTCTGCCCCTGCCCACAGCCGTGCGCGCTGACCGTATGAGGGGTGGCCGGAACAAGTTTGGGCCGATGTACAAGCGGGACCGGGCCCTGAAACAGCAGAAGAAGGCACAGATTCGGGCCAATGGCTTCAAGCTGGAAACAGGACCCCCGATGGGGGTGCCCCCACCGCCCCCTCCTGCACCGGACTATGTGCTGCCTCCCAGCCTGCATGCGCCTGAGCCCAAGGCCCTGGCTGCCGGTCCACCTGCTGGGCCACTGGGCGACTTTGGGGCCCCAGCACTGCCCATGGCTGTGCCTGGTGCCCATGGGCCACTGGCTGGCTACCTCTACCCTGCCTTTCCTGGCCGTGCCATCAAGTCTGAATACCCAGAGCCTTACGCCAGCCCCCCACAGCCTGGGCTGCCATACGGCTATCCAGAGCCCTTCTCTGGAGGGCCCAATGTGCCTGAGCTTATCCTGCAGCTGCTGCAGCTGGAGCCAGATGAGGACCAGGTGCGGGCCCGCATCTTGGGCTGCCTGCAGGAGCCCACCAAAAGCCGCCCTGACCAGCCGGCGGCCTTTGGCCTCCTGTGCAGAATGGCCGACCAGACCTTCATCTCCATCGTGGACTGGGCACGCAGGTGCATGGTCTTCAAGGAGCTGGAGGTGAGTCTCTCCTCCCGCCTGGCTGGAGGATGGACCTGCGTCATGGTCCTCCCGGCTGCCCAAGCCTTAGCCCAACTGTCCTTCGGATAGGGCCATCCTGCCCACTGGCTTCAGGCAGTACCTGGGGACCCGGAGGCCACCCTGGGGACATTAAGGAGCATTTCCACTCCATCACAGCCTCTTGGGTCCCCGCTCCCTCCCTGTCCTTCTCTCCTCCTTGAGCCTCTCACAGCCGCTGCTGCTTTGATCTCTGCCTGTGTCTCTTCTACTGTCTCTCTCCCTGGCGTGTTGTCTCTCTGCTTCTTGGTGTCTCTGCAGCTCCTTCATTCTCTGGGGCTCCCTGTTCTGGGGCTCTCTAGGTACGCATTTTCCTTGTTCTCTGAGACTCTGGGCTCCCTCAGAGGACTAGCTGAGTCCTTGGGAGACTGTCTGGTCTCCCCAGCCTTCAGCCCAGTGTTGGGAAGGGGATCCGGCCCATCCTGTCCTCCCATTCAGGGAGGCTGCCAATCCTTGCCAGCCTCCAACGTCACACACAGATGGGGGTTCTTAGTGTTTTAGAGTTTGGGACATTTGTGGGCCCTTCTACTTCACAGCTGAGGTGAAAGATCCTCCTGCCTTTGCAAATCTTGTGTTTGCTGGATGGTCGTGTGTGTGTGTGTGTGTGTGTGTGTGTGTGTGTGTGTGTGTGTGTTCAGGGAGCTAGGTGGGTAGGTGGGTGAGGGATTCCAGAGTCTGCCACTGATCTTCCCTGGCAAGGCAGCTTTCCTCTATGGCATGGCCTTCTTTCCCCTGGGTTGAGGTACCTGAAGCTACAGTAATCAGGAAAGCAGCAGGAGAAACTGAGGCCAGACATAGGAAAGAACTTCCCAGTCTTCCCACCTAGCGGCTTGAAGAGCCTGAGGCCCCAGAACTGCCCCTCCAGTGCCCTGGCTCTCTGAGACCTCCCCAGAGGCCCCTCCAGCTGGCCAAGGCCTGCCCCTTCCTGGCCTGGATTCAGGCACTCTTTCACCCAGGGCTATCGGTGTTTGGCTTACCCAGGCTGCCCCCCTGACTGTTCTGGGGCTGGGTGTAAACAGGAGGGCCCGTTGCCCCCCCCCCCCCTGGGGCCACTGCAGCCTTGAGCAGCATTGTCAGTGCTGACGCCACTTGGGCCTGGGCTTCCTCCAGGGGCATGAGGCCGGATGGGCTAGGGGCACTGCCTGCCCTGGCTGGTAGGTCGGGGATGGGTGCTCTGAGCCCTAGGGGCATCACGGGACTGGGGCCTGGGCCATCTGGGAGTTGAGGATTGATGGTGGTGGCTACTGTTTCCACTGTGGTGGGCCTGTCATGGCTGAGGCCTGGGGATGTACCATGTGTCTGTCATGGGGTAGGTTTCTCACCCCAGCCCCTTCTCACCACTGCCTCCTCTCTGGTCCAACCTAATGGATGAGGCAAAAGGCAGGGTCTTGAACACTCCCACCTTCCTTCTGCTCAAGGCTGGAGGCCCTGGTGGGGATGAGGACCCCAAGCCCCTTAGGTTGGTTGCTAGCTTCCCTCCAGACTTCCCATGCACCCCCTGCGCAGAGGGGAGGAGGAGGAGCAGGGCATTCCCGGCCTTCCAGAACCCTGGATTGAGGGGCAGGGCACTTCCTCTGGCCGCCTTCCTAGTCTCCGGGGGATTTTCACGCAGGATGGGAAGGGCTTTTGTCCCAGCTTTGCTGAGTGTTTTTTCCTGCTTCTGGCTTCTCCGTGGTCCAAACCTTCCTGCTTCCCCTTCCCAAAGTCTTTAAATTGAGCCCGGGATTATGAACAGTGGTCACCAGCTTCTGTAAAGGGGCCTTGCAGATAAGTACCAGCCCAGCCCTTAGAGTGCCTCTCATCAACCATGTGGAAGTTCTTTGCCACTGGTCCAGTGGGCCCTGGGCTGGTGTCTCTTTGCAAAGCCCAGAGGTGTGGGAGGGGTGTGCGTGACTCTGGTGTCCCTTCTGGCTGATCATTCATTTCCCCACCTCCAGACAGGGCACACCTTAGCAGACAGAAGAGGGGGCTCTCTGGCTCTGAGAGTGGAGCAACCCTTGGGCTGGACACTGGGGACATTAAAATCATCTGGACCCAGAAAGCTGCCAACCTGGAGGAGAAGTCAGACATGCACCGAGATAATGCCAGTGTGAGGTGCCCAGGGATCTGAGAGCCACAGAAGAGGCAGAGGGAACCCCGGGGGGAGAGCAAACAGCTCTAACTAAGGAAGTCAGAGAACAGTTCGGTGCCTTTCTAGAAAGTAGAAAAGGTTCAGGGGATTCCAGGCAGTGGGCACAGCAGAGGCGAAGGCCCCGAAATGTGAAGAGGCATCGTGTTCTGGGAGTTCCAATGGGCCTGTGAAGCAGGGCTGGCGATGTTGGCAGGGCCAGAGCAGAGCTTGGACCAGGAGTGGGTCCTTGGGCAGTGGGTGATGGATGGCCTGTCAGGGCTGGCTGGGGCTCCAGGTTCTGGGTCGGAGAGGGGCTCCCCTGACAAAGCCTGAACTCTGAGCAGAGGCCCACTCAGCCCTCTGATGCTGATGACATCTTGCTGCTCGGGAGGAGTCCTGGAGTCTCAGCTGAGCTCTCAGGGGTGCCAGGGGCCCAGCTGTCTGATGCTGGGCTCTAAATGCCCTCTTGGGATCTTCCTCCCCCATCTTCTTTCCCAAGTGGGATGGGGGTCCCTCTGTCTCCATTTTTCCATCGCACACAATCCCAGCATGTTAGATCCGATAGTGGCACAGAAGTGAATATCAAAGACTAGAATCAGAGAGGCCTGTTGTCAAGTTCCAGCTCTGTCACTTACATGCTGTATGATTTTGGGCAAGTGACTTCACTCCTCCGGGCCTCAGTTTCCTCATCTTGAAAATGGGAGGAGTTGAAATAATGTCCACCCCATTGGGCTGTTGTAAGGGGTTAGTGAGCTAGGACAGGGGAAGAACTGAGCGCGGGCAGTTTATGAAGTGGGGTCGCAGCGCCCTTCCTCTCTTCCTCTTGGCCACACTGTTTAATGCAGGCCTGGGCGGGGAGGCAGCCAGGAGAGACACATTGGACCCAAGCTCCTCTGAGCGCACGATTGTTCCGGGACCGTCTTAGGGCCACTCTGTCCTGCGCTTATAAAGCAACTTCTTCCCTGCAAGGTGGCAGAAACTCACCTGTACCTGCTGCTTGGTGGGCAGCAGTGTCCAGGGCCCAGGCAGTCAGCCTCTCTGATCACCTACCGCAAAGTACAGGCTGGGAGGATGCAAGGGAGGACCTGGGTGGGCGGTGGGGGCCAGGAGTGCCCAGTGACCCATCTTGACATCCATTCACCCTCAACATCCAGCTCCAAGGCCCCCATTGACAGCAGATTTAACTGCCCAGATAGACGGTTTCATTTAAGTGGCAGTAACTGTCAGTCTTGGGCTGACAAATGACACCTCACTGACCACTCGGCCTGCAGAGCATGGCGGCCAGCCCGTGGTGTGTCAGCCACCAGAGAATTACACAGCTTGCCGGCCTTCACAGCCAGACCGATCGGACCCCAGGGGCTCCAGAGGGGCCCTGCTGGGAGGGAGGTCAGCTCGGCACCCATAAATACCTGGTCTTCGAGGCAGCCTGCAGAGCGTCAAGGCTCCAGGAAGATTTGTGGCAGTCTGGCAGGAGGGATGGATGGCTGATGGGCCCAGCAGACAGGCCAGGCTGGTGGAGACCCCAGGGCTGGGGCTGCAAATGTCCTTGTTCCCAGGGTGGCAAGGAGGCCTGAGGGTAGAGGAGCCTTTAGCTTAGGGAGGGACCTTCGGAAAGTGAAAACCAACCCTCTCTGGTTAAAGGAACCTCTTAGCCACCTGCTTTCTCATGCAGAGGGGCTAGCAGCTATGGCCCTGTGGTTTTCTTTTAAATAAAAAGAGGTGTGTGTGTATGTGTGTGCATGCGTGCGTGCGCGTTCTCATCTGTGTGGGGAGTGTTTTGGAGTTCAGTGTCTTTATGCATCCATCTGTCCACCCAAGGAAAGCCGTGAGTCAAGACCTGCTTGGCCAAGGGGCAGGTGGGATCCCAGCCAGGCAGCATCCACGGAAGAACCAACAGCAGGTCCACCAGTTCCCACACAGCCCAATGTGTGTTCTTATGTTTTAACCAAAAAAGAGAGAAATTATATTTCCTTCTTCACAGAACAGGAAATTAGGGTGGAGGATGCATGGTGGACGATGCATGGCCGGATGGGGACTCGAACACAGGGCATGGGGCACCAAAGCCTTAGCGACCATATTGCGGCTCTCTGCCCCTGGCACCCCTATCAGCCCCACTGGGCAGGCCTGCCCCATCCAGGGTCTAAGGTCTGGGTACAGAGTCTGCTCCCAGGGCTGGGCCAGCCGGGTCACCGTGACCCATCTGCTTTTGGCCTGAAGCGTGGCTTATCTCCTCATTCTACCCCTTATCGCTCCTCCGCCACCTCCCCACCCCCTGGTGCCTTCATTCTGGGCGCAAGGGTGTCTGCTCCTGTGGGCCTGCGAGGGGCGGGGTGCCAAGCCTGGCCCTGTGCGACCACCTGGGTGCCCAAGGTGGGCCTGAGTTTTTCCTGCTGCCAATGTGACCCTTGGGCAGGCCCCTCCTACCCGGTCTCAGGAGGTTCCCAGGGTCCCCAGAAGTCCTGGCCGGTAGGAACCTCTGGACAGAGCCCAGCTGCCTGAAGCCTGGGTGTTACCTCCGGCAAGGCTGTGTTTCCTTATCTGTAATGTGGGCAGAATGTCGGCAGGGCAGGGGTGAGGTGTCCTGTACCGCAGTGGGCACCATGTCTGGTAATAGGTGCTCTCTGAGCCTTGGCTCCCTCCTGGAAACCGCAGCTCCATGGTGGCCAGCACTTTCGTGGAGAAATACGGAGCGATGGCTGAGTCAGCCCCTGCCCAGGCCTCAGTCTCTCCTGGACCCTCCCAGCCAGGACTGAGCCTGGGGGCCCACGGCTGATGGTAGGGGCTCTGGGAAGAAACTTTTGCTGGGAGCTGGAGGGAGCTCTGGACGCAGAGGTGAGGTGGGGATGGAGGGAACGGACACAGACCTCCCTCTTCTCCACCACGTGGGCCCGGAGGCCGGTCTGTGTGCAATTCCTGACTTTTCCCTCTCCTTTTCTCCCCCTCTGTCTGCCTGAGGACACAGGCCCCAGGGATGCCCCAGGAGAGAAGGGGAACAGAGAGGAGCGGGGAGGCGTCTAGCTCCTGTTCATTAGGCTTGGGCCAGCTCCCCTCTGATTGGGAGCCACCCCTAGGTGGGGAGTGGCCCCTCTGAGCCCCTGGCCCCAGGTGGGAAGTGATCCCTCTGCACTCTGTGCTTGCCTGGGGGAGAACCTTGCCATTCACCAGCCACTCTAACCCCTGCTCTGAGGCCCAGAGAAGCGCTGGACGCCAGTTCTGCCTCCACAGATCTCACAGGTATTGGTGAAGACAGAGGCATTTAACTGATGCCATGAGATGTTGCAGATTCTGCATCCAGAGAGTGGGGAGGGCCTCGAGGAAGGAGAGGGATGAGGTAGGGATTTGTAGAGGAGGCAGAGAGCCTGCGAGAGTCCAGGAACTCCTGGATGGCAAGGCGGGTGAGTGACAGGTCCTCTTCCACAGCTAGTGGTTAAGAGCGCAGATCTGGAACTAGACAGAGCTGTGTGGCCTCTCTGTTCAGTTTCTTCTCTCTGTCATGCGGGTGGTGGCTGTGGTGACTGTACAAGCCTCGCAGGGCTGTAGGGCTGCGGTGGAATGACTGTTAGCTGTCGTGGTTTGCATTCGTCACAGGGCACGGCCCAGGAAGGTGCGCCGGAAGTGTCTGTTGGGTCGCTGGTGGCCAGCTGAGGAGTGGCACGGGCTGAGAGGGATGGGGCTGTGTCTGCCCAGGCCCATCTGCAGTGCCCAGTGTGCTTCCGAATACCCAGAAGGGCTCGCTTTGTCACAGTGGAGACTGTGGACCAGGAATGCCAGCCGTGGCCCTGGCCTGGTCCCGCCTCTGTGCGATCCTGGGAGAGTCTCTTGTCCTCTTCGGGTGGCAGATTCTTCAGTTGAAAAATAGGGATTGGGGCCAGGGGATCCCTGGCTCTGCCTCTGAGTCCTGCAGAGTCAAAGGACACTCCAAACGGGGGCTGGCCCTGCCCCTGCACCGAGTGCCTCTGGCCGCAGCCGGGGCATTCGGAACTGGCCCCTTGTCGCTGTTCGTTTCTGCTTCAGGTGCCAGGCCATTGCCGCCCCCCTGCTCATGCCCTGGGCCTGACTGCAGGCCAGGTGGGACCTCCCTCCTTCTCCCGAGCCTGAGAGCTCTGCGTAGGCCAGCGGGGAAGCCCTTGGTTTCTTCCTCATGGCTTCTGTTTGAGCAGTTGGGGCTGCCAGAAGGGTAACTGACCACAGGTTTTTAAATGGGGACAATGTCAAAACTAATAATCATCTTGCCGTGCATTTGTAGGAGTCCTTTGCAGAGTACCTCCATGGACATTAATCACATGTATGGCGTACCTTACATGTACCGGACTGTCCGCTTAGTACTTTGCCCACTGTACAGATGAGAAAACTGAGGCACAGAAGGTTACCAGGACTTATGTAAAGTCATACCGAAGACAGAGCTGGGGCCTGAAGCCTGGCCCATTCAAGCCCCAAACACCCCTTTGTTAACTGGCCAGACCCCGCTGCACTTTGATAGCATAGACATTCGGGTAGATGGGCACAGAGAGGTTAACTTGCCCAGGCCGCACGCCCAGTTGGGTTTCAGTGGGAGGAGAAGGGGTTAGAGGAAGGTGGCTGGACCTGGACCCTGGCTGGAGCCCGGCCCCCTGCGTGCCTCTTCCTTCCAGGTTGCCGACCAGATGACACTGCTGCAGAACTGCTGGAGCGAGCTGCTGGTGTTCGACCACATCTACCGCCAGGTCCAGCACGGCAAGGAGGGCAGCATCCTGCTGGTCACCGGGCAGGAGGTGACCAGCCCCTGGGCCCCGCCCTGCCCCTGGGCCCCGCCCCGGCCCCGCTGTGCACTTCTAGGATTCAGGGCCTCGGAGAGGAGGACCCAGGCCTCTCGGGGCTCGCTCTGGGCACCCTGATTATCAGCCCTTTCCCCACATTCATGGGGCACCCACCGGCCTGACCCCTCTGCGAGCAGCCCTGGTCCAGGCTTGAGAGGCGCCGGCTCCTGGGAGCCCTGCTCTTGGGGAGCAGCCCAGGGGGTGTGGGCATGGTCAGAAGAGGTTCATGGAGGAGGATGTGATGGTGGCCCTAGGTCTGGAAATAATACACTGGAGTTGGCTGGGGAATGAGGGGTGGGGGCAGTCCTCACTCCACCACAGGCTCAGAGAGGGTGGAAGCGTGGAGCCCGCAGGCCCCGCTGGTGCTGGTATGGGGTGGCATGAGGTGAGAGACCAGGGAGGCTGGAGGGTTGCTAGGGCTGGGTTAGCGGACAAAACCTTGCAGGCCCTAAATCTTGAATGAATGAATGAATGAATGAATGAATGAATGAATGAATGAATGGGCAAAGGGCTCCTAAGAGCTCAAAGTCAGAATTTGGGCCCCTTAGAGCAGGAAATGAGGATCTGGGAAGTAGAAAGTCCAGATGCAGCAGGGGTCCAGGGAGAGCTTTAGGAGGAGGAGGGATACGGCCAGGTAGTATCTGAGGAGGCAGGCGGAGGGGTCAGGATGGGAGGTGGGGGCCAGGGCGGGGACACAGGGACACAGCCAGGGAGGAGGACTCACCTGCGGAGACAGGCTGTAGGGAAAGAGAAGGAAGGAAGGAGGCAGAGAAGGGGGTTGATGGCAAGGGTCCAGCCTGCTGGCAGGAGCGTCACTCCCAGGTGGGGACACAGGAGGGACCGTGGGGTCGGTGGGTGCTGTGGGGTGGGGGAGACAGACTCTGCTCACTGCTGCAGCCCCCCTCCAGGCCCCTGCTCCTCATCTCCAGCTCTCGCCTCAGTGTCACAGGCCATCAGGGGCAGGAGGACGGGACGGGCAGCCCTGGTCCCATGAGGGTGTCTCTGGGACTCCCTGTGGTGCGGGTGCCTGCAGTCTGCACGCGGTGTGTGTCGGCAGCCGGCTGAGTCTCTGTGGCCATGGGAATGGCCTGTGTGTGTGTGCCTGCCTGTGTTTTATTGTGCAAAATCTCCACACACATCAGTGTGTGGGTGTCACTGTCTTCCCATCAACCCGTAATTGTGAACACATACATGGGCGTGTGTGTTGCTGTAAGTGTGAGCATACAAGGGCGGTGTGGCCGTGTGCACATGTGTGCGCCTTCACTTCACGGAGTGGGCGACCCCATGACTGCGCTCGTGTGTGTGTGTGTGCGTGAGACTCTGGGTTGAACTGTGACCCAGCATCTAGGTGTGAACGTAGGGGTTCTGGGTAGCCACGTGGATGCGTCTGTGTGTCCCTGCACAGGCCTGCCCTCCCCTGACCCCTCCCCTCCCAGCGTGTTGAGAGGGGCCCTCTGAACTGCTGGTGCTACTGGGCCTGGTGCTGGGGTTTGTGTGTGAAGGAGGGGTGGATGCGGGCAGGACGTGGGTACCCTCAGCTCCGGGCCTGGCGGGTTGAGGAGAGCTCGGAAGGGTGGGCCCGGCAGGGTCCCCGGGGCTGCACAGATGTCACTCGTGCCTGGCGCGGTGCCAAGGCTGGGCCCTCCTGACCCCAGCCCATCTGACCTGCACCTCTAATCCATGCCCTCAGCCCTCCATCCACCATCAGAGAGCCCCCTGCCTGGACCCACGTCCTCTGACTGTCCCCCACCCCGTGCCCTCTGCCCCCAGGTGGAGCTGACCACGGTGGCCGCCCAGGCGGGCTCGCTGCTGCACAGCCTGGTGTTGCGGGCACAGGAACTGGTGCTGCAGCTGCTTGCGCTGCAGCTGGACCGGCAGGAGTTTGTCTGCCTCAAGTTCATCATCCTCTTCAGCCTGGGTGAGTGTGGCTCCAGTGACAGAGAGGCAGAGACAGCCAGGGGCGGGCCGGTGGGAGGGTGGGTGAGGCTGGAAAAGTAGCCCTGCTTTGGCCAGAGTGGCCACCAAGGAGCCTCAGGGGAGAAAGGCCCCTCCCTTACTCATTCAGTGAACAAAGGTCTGAGGGCCCCCCCCCCCCCCCGGCCAGGGCCTGGCTCTTAAATGGGGACAGTTCCCCATCTGGTGGCCCATGTGACTTTGGGATTGTTATTCCAGGCTCCTGGGGTCCCAGTTTTCTCTAATCCCTGGATCTAGGGGGCCCCGGTTCTGACTGTAGCTCCTGGGGGCCCGGACCCCTTTGCCCATGCCAGTCCAGCCCGGCCACCCACCCCACTCCCCCAGCACCTGGGGGGGTCTCCCTCCCTTTGCCCTCCTGACCCCAACCCTGCCTGGGCACTCCAGTCTGCACCCTCACTCCCTGGCAAGCCATCACCAATGCCCTCCCCATACCCGGTGATGCTGAGGACATAGCTGTCCCTTGCCAATCGGGAAGAGACCTGTAGCCTGGGTGGTTAGGGCTGAGACAGAGAGATGGGTGTGGCTTAGGGAACCCTGGGTGGGGAGCAAGAGCTCTTTCTGGAAGGCTTCCTGGAGGACGGACATCTGAGCAGTGTTTTGGAGGATGAATAGGAGTTTTCTGGGGGATGAATTATTTTGCAGTGATGCAGATGGGATGGAATAGAGATGAGTGATTGCTTCATCACCTGGAGAGGGGGCAGGATTAAGATATTGTCTTGGTGGCTGGCATTATAGTCACAGTCTGGGAAGGGCTTGCCTGCCAGAGAGAGGGAGGAGCGGGGAGTGTTGCGGAGGCAGAGGGGATTAACAAAAAGTGGGAAGCCCAGTGCTCGGGCAGGATTGGTGACATCCTCCATGCCATGCGGCTGGGTGCGGTGGGCTGGGTCTCCCAACTCTGGCAGAACAGGCTGGTAACTGGAGGGCTTATCTGCAAGGCCACCTTAAGCCACCTCTCAGGACACCAGCCAGGGCTCTGCAGGAGCTATGGCCTGAAATCCTTGCAGGAGCCTCAGGGGCCCAGACTCGGTTGGCTGCAGCTGGGGAAGCTCCCTCCCACCTCTGCCGGCAGCAGCACCTTACCCACAGCCTGCCAGACTCAGCAGGCTGGCACAGGATAGAGTCGCAGACATGCGTGGTGGGGGTCTGTGTGGTTGGGGCATGGAACCTGCAGGAATTACGCGAACGTCTGTCTCTGGTTCCGTGCATGTGTGTGTGCTGGCATGTGCAAACGACGAACTTTCACACCCTTGTGGTTTCTTAAGTGTTAGGCTGTGTGAAGAGTTTGTGTGTGATTGGGGAGGGACCAGGAGATCTGGGAACATGAGGAATTTGCGGCGAAGAGTGGTGCTTGGAGGCACCTAGAATTGGAGTGCGTGTCCGCAGGAGTCTGGGTGGTTTGTAAGGTGAGAGTTCTTGACCTGGCTGCCATCACAAGGCCACTGGGAGGGCCCTAAGGAGGGGTGGGTGGAGGGTGGGCTACCAGCCACCAGGCTTCTTTGCCAGGGCTCTGTCTGTCCTTGGGTGTCCCCTGAAAAGCAGGGACAGTGTCTTGGTCCCCAGCCCCTCTTCCCACCAAAGCCCTGGGCATAGCTCTGGCTGCCGCCGGGGGTGAATCCAGGACTCCTCCTTCTCTGGGGCTTAAGGAAGATGGTAGAGCTGATCCCTCTTCTCTTGGGTCCAAGTGTGGGCGTGCTCAAAACTGGAAGTGCCCCGCCCTATTGTCATGCTGGTCGACAGCTTTTTTTTTCCAGATGCAGCAGCTGAGGCCTGAGGGGTGGGAGAGGCTCCAGTGCTGGGCTGGGACAGGCTGAGTTGCGGGGAGAAGGGCGTGTGCGTGCGCACGCGTGCTGTGTGTGTGAGAATCAAGGTGGCGCAGTGCTTAGGAAAGGGAACTAGGTAGGGATGAGGAGTAGATTCTAAATCTGGTCTCTGGTCTCTTTCTGGCTGTGTGCCCTTGGGCAAGTCACTCCCCTCTCTGAGCCTCTATTTCCCCATCTGTCGAGTGACCCTCCTAGTAATTCCTAACTTGTTACAAGGATTGAATAAGAGAATTCCCCAAAGTGCCCAGCGCTTGGCTGACCCCTGGGAAATGTGTGCCAGAATTGTTTTAATCATAATCACCATTATGAAGCTAGTGTGCGTATGCATAAGTGAATGAATGAAGTGAATGAATGCTCACAGTCTCTATCTTTATCACCGGCTGTGTGTCTGGCACAGTGCCTTATCTTTCCGCACGGAAACATGGGTCTGGCTGATGTGGGTGGGTGAACCCAGAGCCCAGCAAGCCAGGAACCTGGTGAGGTTGGGGGTACCAGAGGAGGAACAGGAGGAGATTCCAGGACCCCAGCTGATGGCAAGCAGTGAGAAAGGGGTGTGGGGGGCCGCAGAGGCCTTTGGCTGGCCAGCTCCAGTTTGGAAGAGGAAACCCATCAGTTCAGTGTGATCAGGGTTGGGTCAGAGAGGAGAAACCAGCACCACCTGGCTATCAGGGAAGGCTTCTGGGGGGTGGGGGCTCTGAGCTGGGCTTAGCAGTATGAGTAAGAGCATTCTGGGTGAAAAAAAAAACAAGCGGCATTAATGGCTTTCCAGACTCAAGGAACAGCTTGTGCAAAGTTCTGGGAATCCTGAAAGTTCTGTGTGGCTGTAGGGGTGGGGACGGGGTGGGGAGGAGGCTGGCGAGGGGACAGGAGCTGAGCTGGGCAAAGCCTTGAATGCCGGGGCCTGATACCTTGAACTTTCTCCTGGGAAGGACTTTAAGCAGGCAGTAACATGATGAAATTTGCATTTTATCAAGATCCTTCTAAGTGCAGCATGGGAAAAGGATGGCAGGCAGGCAGCCCAGAGCCCTGGCAGAGGCTAGACCTGGAGCTGGGCTGGAGCAGATTCCAGGGTCTGGAGCAGAGGGCTCCTCTCCTGATCCCACCCAGACCACCAGAGCTGGGGCTCCAGGGAAGCTGGGACCCGGAGAGGGACGGCCGCTTGCCAGCAGACCTCCAGCTGGCGCGCAGGGCGTCCCCTTGGGGGCAGCTCCGCCCTGGGCCGCACAGCCTGGCTGTGAGTGCTGGTGTCTCTCCCACCCGCCCCACCGCCCCACCGCCCCACCGCCCTGCGGCTCACTCAGCGCCTCCTTCGCGCCTGCCTGTGCATAAGGGTGCCATTTGGTGTCTAAATAGCCGTCTCGGGAGGGCGCGGAGGCAGGTAAGGAGGTTTAATTAAAATTAGTGCCTCTCTCCTGGCAATCACGGTATTTATGAAGATGGGCCCGGCTGGCATTGTTCTGCCGAGGACTTAATCGAAGCTTAATGGATTGACCTAACATTCGATTTCCTGACTTCCATTGAGGCGGCGGCAGCAGCATTCCCTTAAGCGTTTGCAATTTACCCACTGCTCCGCGCCAACAAAAGGCGGCCTGAATAGCAGCCCCACTCGAGGGGCCATTGTGCGCGGGGGCGCCTGCCTGAGTTACCGCTATTGGGACAACATTCTTTATGCCTCGCTGGAATGAAAGGATTATTCAAATATTCAATTAAACCATGAAAAGGGGGCTTTTCTGACAACCTGGGGGCCCCCAGCTCTGCAGAGCTAGCGGGCTGCTCTCCGAGGTGGGGGTGCCATCTCCCAGCTCCCTCCCACCTCCGCCTCCGCGAGTGCTGGGAGCTGAGCCGGCTTGGGGAGCGCAGGCTCCTCTCCAACATGCCCGTCTCCACCTTCGGGTGCCTAGGGCCCAGAGCTGGGCATGCAGATGAGAGCCAGCCCCTGGCCACCCAGTGAGGCAGAGACGAATTTGCCCCTGTCATGCAGATGACAGGAAACTGCAGCTCAGAGAGGGGAAGTGACTTGCCCAAGGTCACCCAGCTGCTTGTAAAGCTGGGATCTGAACCCCTGACACATGAAGGGGGCGTCTCCAGGTTTGTTTGACCCCCGCTCCCGTGTCCACTGGGAGAACGGTGTGGTGTTCTGTGGGTTGCTGGCACCGTCACATCTGTTATCCGCTGGAATCTTCACAATGATCTCTTTAGAGACTGGGAGTCCGGGGAGGCTTGGGGAAGGGGAGTGACATGTACAAGGTCTCCAGGTGAGGGAGAAGTCAAGTCTAGAGTCCAGAGCAGCCTCTCTGGGGGAAACCTAGGACCCCAGGGGTGGGGGCTCTCGGACAGGACTCATGGATTGCATGGGACATAAAGTTATGTCCAATCCCGCAGGAACAGGCATCCCAGCTTGACCCAGCTCCTGGGCAGGGGGCCCCAGTCCTGCTTGCCTATCCTGGGAGACTTGGGCTTTGGTGTCAGAAAGACTTGGGTTTCAATCCAGGCTCTAGCACCTTGTGTGTCTTCAGGGGTCCCTGGTTCCCTGAGCCCTGGGGAGGCACTGCCCTGCCTGTCTGGATGTCTGCTGGGATGAGCTGAGCTGGGTGCAAGGTGTCTGGGGGTGCCCAGGAGACTGGGTCTGGGCTTCTGAACTATAGCCGCTGAGGCTCCCTTAGCGACTGTGCTTCCCTCCCCCAGCCCTGTGGCTGACCTCTCCGGGGCAGTGGGGGTTTCCAGTCTGCCAAGAGCTGGGAGGCCAAAGAACTACTGGGGGTGGGGGCATCCCTGAAACCTGTCCTCCTTCTGCACCCACCCCCGCACCCCGCTTCGGTGTCCCTAGCGCAGCGCTGCTGAGAACAGTAAATCCCGGTAAAGCCGAGGCCCTGGTCTTTCTTCCCCAGCCCCCTCCTGCCCCTGCCCCTGCCCCTACTGCGGCGTCCTGGCCAGTCCTCCCCACTCCAGCTGCTTCCTCCAGGACCCTTTACTGATGTGTGGCCTTGAGTTGGTCCCTGTCCCTTTCTGGACCCCCATTATGAATTGTCAGAAGAGAATGTCAGGAGACTTGCTCAGCCGGGGACAGTGGGGAGTGAAGGCAGATGGGACAGGGATGGGGCCAGCAGGAGCCCAGCTAGGTGGCATGACTTCCCATGACCTTTTAATATGTCTGGGGCAGGCCAGGCTGGGGAGTAGGGCTGCTCCATACAGTTGGGCAGGTCATTCACTGCACAGGAGCACCTGGGCCAGGAGGCATTGGGGTAGATATAGCAGTATCTCTCTGGACAAGGGGGAATTTCCATGTAGTTGACATAAAGGTGCCTTAAGGGTTAAAGGTGACCCTGGGGAAGTGATCACTTCAGAAGGGAGGATGAGGAGCCGGGGCTGGGGTGGGAGGATGGAGGCCAGGTCCTGCCATCCGCCCCCAGGCCCAGCTCGGGTTTCCCTAAATCCGACTTTGGACAACACAGGCCTCAGCAGGCGCGCTGGGGGCGGCCAGGGATCAGGGTTGCCAGGAGCGTGGCGCTCTCCTGGCGCAGAGGGTGTTAAGGGGGATTAGGGGGCCAGGGCTGCACATGCTGCCTCTGGACACCCCCGCAGCTGCAGGGCTGGTGGTGATGGGGTGGAGGAGAAGTGGGTGGATGACCATTTTCTGAGCCACTGGTCACCCCATCCTAGGCAAGGTCAGGCTTGCATCAGATGATTTTGAGGCCTGGGGACAGATTCTGTGGGTTCCTGCTGACCCTGCACCCCCAGGCTGGGCGCCTGCTAGAAATGCTGCCCAGGAGCTGAACGAGGACTGCAAGCTGTGACAGGAACTTGGGTGACAAGAAACTGACCCAGGCTCTCCCTCTCCAGGGAGGAGGAAGGCTGGTCAAGTCAGGGCAGGGCAGGGAGCATTGCACCTCAGCGGCGGCTGGGATTTGAACCCACATCTATCTCACTCCAAAGACATTTTGCTTTCTGTCTCTTCACGGCACCTCACCTCGGGTGTGGGGGACACATCAGTTGCACTCCTCTGTTTAATCACTGGTGCACGCAGAGCCACACCCCTCCACCCCTCCCCAAAAGGAGCCCTTCCTTGATGTTTAATGTGGGTTGTCCTGTTTGCCCCTGTCTTCTCACAAAGCACGTCTGCTTTGTGTACAAGCTTGATTGATTGATTGATTGATTGATTGATTGATTCATTCATTCATTCCTTCCTTCCTTCAGAGACAGAGTCTCCCTCTGTCGTCCAGGCTGGAATGCAGTGGTGCAATCTTGGCTCACAGCAACCTCCGCCTCCTGGGTTCACATGATTCACCAGCCTTAGCCTCCCAAGTAGTTGGGATTACAGGCACGCACCACCATGCTTGGGTAATTTTTTGTATTTTTAGTAAAGATGGGATTTCACCATGTTGGCCAGGCTGGTCTCAAACTGACCACAAGTGATCCACTTTGGCCTCCCAAAGTGCTGGGGTGACAGGCATGAGCCTCTGCGCCTGGCCAGCAAGCATTTCTAGTTTATGTACATGATTGAGCCTTATTGATCTCATCCTGACCTCCCTCTGTGATTTTTGTTTTCCACTCAGTCCCAGGCTTTTAAAGACACGTCCCTTTGCCCTGCATTGTGTGTGCACACGACTCCTTGGGGTGCAGCCACCACGTGGCCATCCAGGCCACCTCCTTGCCACCACGAGCAGAGATGGCCCCTGACTCACAAGCTTTGGCTTAGGATTTTTTGACTTTATGGTCGTGCAGAAGTCGAAAAACATGCATTCGGCAGAAAGCGTGTTTGGAGTACCCACATAATCCCTTCTGTTTTGCGTTTTCAACATGGTGTTCAGTAAACTCCACGAGATGTTCAACGCTTTATTGTAAAATAGGCTTGCGTCAGATGATTTTGGCAACTCTAGGGTAATGTGGTCTGAGCAAATTTAAGGCAGGCCAGGCTGTGATGTGCAGCAGGTCAGGCGTAGTAAGTGCTTTTTGACTTATGATATTTTCAGCTTGCGATAGGTTAATCAGGATGTCAACCCATCTGCACTCCTGCAGTGAATGTGCATGTTCCCCCATGGCCCCATGAGAGTCCTTCCCTGGGGTACTGGATCCTCTCTATTGGTCATAGCGGAGACTAAAAGAACATGCCAGCTGTCCTCTAGAATGGGGCCACCAGTCCTCATGTGTTGCAGCATGAGATGGGATCCTCTCACCCACAGTGCACCTCTGTGGGCGTGGTGGTGATGGGGTGACAGTCGTGATGGTGGCAGAGTGGGGATGCGGATGGCAATGGTCATGGAGATGAGGCATCAGTGATGATGGAGACAAGATGGCTTTGATTGTGCCAGGGGGATGGTGTTGGTTATGGCAGCAATGGTTGGCCATGACGGCGGTGAGAGCAGCTCCCATTGTGATGGCATTATTGTGGCAATGGTTGGCCATGACAGTGGTGAGAGCAGCTCTTACTGTGATGGCATTATTGTGGCGCCAGCTAACCCAACCCACCGAGTTTCTCACATGCCAGACACTGTTCATCAGAGCACTTTGCACACAGCAGCTCCCTAAATTTTCAGGACAATGTTGTGAGGTTGGTACTGTCATCACCCCCATTTTACAGATGGGGAAACGAGAGGTTCGATAACTGCCCAGGGATCCCCCCAGGGAGGCTGGTGATGGGCTTCATGATTCTTGTCCATTGTGACCACAGTGGTGATGATGATGGCAGTGATGATGGTGACAGGTGACTGTGACTGGGTGGTTGATGGTGGCGGTGGCCACGTTTATGAAAAACACAGGCATGTGGGTATTGGTGACGAGGGTGGTGTTTGTCAACCAGGGTGACAACAATGGTGATGCCGACACGGTGACAATGGGGAGACCATGTTGCATGGTTGATGGTGGCAATGCCCGTGTCTTTGGTGGTCATAGGGAAGGTGGTATTGATGATGCTGGTGACAGTGTTGGCCCAGTCCTGATGGGCATGGCTGGTGATGCGATGGTGACCGAGAGCCTACCTTTGCAGATCTGAAGTTTCTGAATAACCACACCCTGGTAAAGGAAGCTCAGGAGAAGGCCAACGCCGCCCTGCTCGACTACACCCTGTGCCACTACCCGCACTGCGGGGACAAGTTCCAGCAGCTGCTGCTGTGCCTGGTGGAGGTGCGGGCCCTGAGCATGCAGGCCAAGGAGTACCTGTACCACAAGCACCTGGGCAACGAGATGCCCCGCAACAACCTGCTCATCGAGATGCTGCAAGCCAAGCAGACTTGAGCCTGGGCCGGGGGCGGGGCCGGGACTGGGGGCGGGACCGGGGGTGGGACCGGGGCGGGGCCGCAGCCACCCCGCTGGCTCCACATGGTTCATTTTCTGATGCCCACCCAGGAACCCCAGCCCTGTCCCAGAGGCCGCTGCCCCTGAGTTCTGATACTGTGTGTTTGGGAAGGTGGGTGAGGCTGGGCAGGGCTTGGCGGAGGTGGGGTGGCCACTGGCACTTGCCTGCTACTTGGAGTGCCCCAAGATGGTGGCTGTTAACCACCCCCTCCCCCGCCCCCTGGCTCCCAGCTCTCTCCTGGAGTCTGAAGCCTGCAGGTCCGGGGAGGAGGTTCGGGATTCCCTGGTGGGCCTCGATGTCCCTTGGATCAGAGGTCATCCCTTCCTCCTCTCCTGGAAACAGAGACAGGGAGAAGTTGAGCAGGTATCAGCTGGGGGAGGAGAGAGGATCTCCAGTGCTCCCCTCCCCATAGAGACCAGGAAGGAGATCCTCTGTTTTGTAAACTAAGGATAACCGAGTTTGCTAAATTGAGAAGGGCTATTGGGCCCTAGAGGACACCAGGAGACTGGTTAGGACAACAGGACCTCCCTAGCCCTTCCACCCCAGCTGACCTCTGCAAGAGGGAGCGTTGATACATCATCAGGGAAAAAACTTTGCTCCAGGCATCCCTGATTCCCTCTCCCACCCAGAGAACTTTTGGTACAATCGACATCCTAGCCCCACCCAGAGGTGGCCCTCCCAGGCTGGTATTTATCTGCAAGGTTGTAGTCAAGAGGTTTTTTTCCCCCCTTTTTTTGTTTTTAAGCTTCTAGACACTCCTTGAAAGGTGTGTGTTATGGAGGGAAGGGGACAGAGTTGAGGACTGAAGCTGGGGCTTGGGGATTGCCACTAAGTACAGCTGATGGTTTCTCCCCAGACACTCGCCTACCAAGTACCCTTGGGGTGGTGCTGGGTCATTACTACTGAGCCCCAGCCCCAATCCAGAGAAGCGCTGTTGCCCGCCCTCCACCCACTAGGTGAACAGCAGGACGCCCTGTTGGGGGCTTCAAGTCTCTGTGGGTGGGAATGCAAGTGAACTTGGGAGGGGGCACGGGCCCGTAGATCAGGGAAAGCACTGTTAATCCCCTTTCTGTGGCTCCAACCTGTTGCTGCAAACCCATGAAGCTGGCCCTCAGCTCCCTGGCCTCCTGCCCTAGGTCATGAAAAACACTCTCCAGGGCGAAGCACCAGGGAGAGGCCTCAGCTGTCTCCTGTCCCCGGCTGGGTGCCTGCTGTCCGTCCCGCTTTCATGTTACTGATGCAGCTTGTGCTGAGCCTGCCCAGTTGGAGGAGACTGGACACCCCTGCCTCCTGCCTCCTGCCTCCTGCCTCCTGCCTCCCGCCTCCCACCACCCTGTCTCAGTCCCCACCTCTGCCCCCTGAAACGTGTGCCCTTGCCAAGGCCGGAGACCCACAGCCCTGAAACGAGAAGTGCCCTTAAGAATCACCCCAGCCCCCGCAGCCCTGGAATAAATTTTGCAATTAGTTTCCAGCTACTTTTGCCTGTTTACATTCTGGGGCTAAAGCAGAATGGCTCGGGTGGGTTCTGGGTGGTCTAGGGTGGGGCAGCACTCTGACTCGGATGGAGGTGGCACACAGACCCTCTTTGGTTCAAAACTCTGAGGAGGCAGGTGGGCTGCGGGGCTGGGTGGGGGGACACCAGGCACTGTTGGGGTTTGGGCCCCACCCCATCCCTGGCACCCTGAGGCACTGGGAGGCCCAGGGGATGCTGTGGCTTCTCTACCTGTTGTACCCTGGCCATGCAGGCTCAGCCCCCATCTTGGGGCAGAAGGAGCAGTCATTTAAGGGGCACCTGCTGTGTGTCACCCTCATCTCACTGTCCTTGCTGCAGCCCTGTGAGGCAGGGGTTACACTCTAGGAGGGGAAGGCACTTGCTAAGGGCCCATGAGCCACAGACCTGGGAGACCAGACCCCTCAGAGCCCTGCCCTTTCCTGTCTGCCCCACCACGTCCCTCACAGATTCCTCCCCGGCCCCACGTGGTGGCGGCAGTGAGCACCGCCACCATCTGAGGCTTCCTCTGCTCCAGGACCCCTGCCCAGCGCTTCCCGCCTCATCTGGTCACTTTGAAGCCACTTCTGTAGGTTACAGATGAGGAAACGGAGGCACAGAGGGCCGAAGCAGCTTGCCCAAGGTCACACAGCAAAGAGGGGCACAGCCACAGTACAAAGCTCCATCATCCTGATCCACTTTCATCAACTTGACTAGTCCATGTCCAGGGTCACCCTCAGCCTCCCGATGCTTCGTGCAAATCAGAAAAACATGTCCCCTCTAGGGTGATGTAGCCCCGGGCACACAGCTTGGCAGTGGCTTTTAAGAAAAAGGTGTCCCTCTTCTTCTTGGCACTTGCAGATGCCCTAGCTCCTGCCCTGGGCAATGTCCAGTCTTGTAGGCGGAGACCATCTTAAACTAGACTGTAGTCTGATGTGATACTTCATATGACTGAGACAGACAAGATGAGGAAGCGACTGACCCTGCTCCTGGGAGAGATGGGGGGGGTCTTCGGAACAGGAAGACTTTGTAGTAGAGGTGTCATCCAAATTGGGTTTTGAAGGATGCCCAGGAGTTCACCAGCTAGATAGGAGCTGGGGACAGTTCAGGCAGAAGGAACAGTGTGAGCAGAAGGATGGAGGGGTATCAGCGGCTGTGTTTGGGGACCTAGGGGAAGTTACTCTGACTGGAGAGTAAAGAGAGGCTGTGTGTAGGGGACAAGGGGGATATGGAATGGAGGAAGGTGGGGGATGGGAAAGGACCCCTTGGTCCCACATTTGTCCCCTCCCCCACAGCCCATACGATGGGTTTTTGAGGCGACAGGAGCCTATTGCAGGTGAGGGTGCTGAGATGCAGGTGGTTGGGGGGCCACCAAGTGCCCTGCCTGCCTCCTTGCTGCCCCTTCAGGGTCCCACCCCTTTTGTCCCCGTTGAGGATAGAGTGACGCACTTGGCCCAGTGTTCCCAGCACAGGGCAGGGGCTCTGCTGGCCCCACGGAGCCATGCTGTCTTCTCTCTGGACTGCCTCCCCAGCCTGGCGCCTTCAAGGCCTTGAACTTCCTCTGGGCCACAGGCTCTGGCCCCCACAGCCCAGGCCACAGTGGACTTGGGCCACAGCTGACACTTTCTGAGTGCTTGCTGAGGGCTGTGCCAGGAACCAAGTGCAGGACTGCGCGGACCCCTCGCATGGCCCGTTGGGTGGGTATGATGTCCCCCATTCGACAGAGGACGGATGGGCCTGGAGAGGCTATACAGCCATTCTCAGGCTATACAGCCTGTGTGGGTGGGGCCAACACCCTGGACAGATTTTGTCCCAGACTCAACCCAGGCAGGGTCCAGCGTGGAAGCTGGAGGCCCCTGGGAGCTGTGTGCGCCTCACTGGGTACTGTCTGCTTCTCGTCCAGCCCTGCCCCACCTCCCGGGAGCTGCTTGGAGGTCCTGGTTATGCCGTGTCACCTGTCACCTGGCCCCAGCAGGATGTGAGCCAGGCTGGCGTCAGCAGGACAGTGTTGGCTGCCTGTGTGCCCCCACTCCCAGAGCCTGGGCCCTCATTTCCCTGCTGCCAGCCTTGGGGTCCACCCTGGCACCAGGCCTGGTGCAGAGCCCTCACATCCCTGCTCCCCTCCCTGCCCTGAAACCCATTCTACCAAGAAGAGACCAAGATTCAGAATGACCTTACCCACAGCCACACAACTGTGGTGGCAGGTCCTGGTCCCTTGGTGTCACTTGGAGGTGTCCAGACTAGCAACTTACCTGCGAGCTGTCTGCCTGGGTGGCTCCCACTCATACCAACTGTCACCCCTGCCACCTGTGCTACAGGGCCTGGGAGACCCCAGGCCTGAGTGGTCTGAGCCTGTGTCCTCTGCACAGCAGGAGTGATGGCGGCTCAACACTGCGGTGAGGACCCGCGACTCTAAGGTGGTAAAGGGCTCAGCACCGTCCAGTGATACAGCAAGCACTCCTAAATGCTGGCTGCGCCTACCCTGCTGATGAGGCTGAGGCCCTGGAGTCCCAAAGCCAAGTGGCAGCTTCTCTGGCTTCCTCCCTCCTCCCAGAGGGCCCAGCGTCCCCTCCCTCTGCCCAGGCCAGGGTGACTCCCAGAGGACAGGAGAGCCCAACAATTCTATTTATTACCAGACACCGCAGCGCCCGTTGTAACTTCGGGGCAGGTGGGAAGGAGCAGATCACAGATAGGCAAAGACTGAGGGAAAGAGCCTGGGGACCTGGTGGGTTAGGGGAGCAGGGGGCTGAGGCCCACACTCCTTTAGGAAAAGCCAGAGGCTGAGGCCGCCGGAGCAGGGGCCGCTGTTGGCTCCCAGGGACTCCCACTGCGCCGTTCTGGGGTCTGGGGTCCCAGCAGAGCTGAGCTGGGCAGGGTCTGGCGACGAGTTTCCCAGACACTCCCTAGAAACCTGGTGGGAAAGTGCGCCCTTGGGCTGGGCTGGCAGAGGATCCTGGTGGAGAACCCGGGGATGGAAGGGCTCTGGGAACTGAGGCTGGGGGAGACCCTGGCCAGTCCTCGCTGGCTGTGAGTCAGTTTCTCCATCCTCGGAACACCCGCATGCCCCGAGGGCTCCGCGGCCTTTCAGGAGGGGCGGTGGCGGCCCCACGTGGGACACAGCCCGGCAGCCCCCGCTGCCCCGCGCCTTCACAACTCCGGCCGCTGAGTGGCCTGCGGGGTGGGGTCGGGACTGGAAGTGGGGGCGTCCGGAGAGCCGGGCGGGGTGGGGGGTCCGGAGGGTGGGGCCCAGGTGGAAGCGGCTCCGTTGCTACGAGCGGCCCTAGCAACGCACCCATTCAGCGGAGACAAAGGCGCTGTCACTTGAGCGCAGAGGCGCCGCCGCTCTCTTGTTCCTGCAGCCGCGGCGCCCGCGGGTGGGGGTGGGGCGGGTGGGGGAGGGGCGCTGGCCCCGGGGGGCGTCTGGGCGGGCCTATGGGGGGCGCCCCCAGTCCATTCTGCAGAAGGGGAAGCTGAGACTCTCCGGGACTGAGATGGCAGCCGGGGATGGGGGCCGGTCGGGGCCTGGGATCCCATGGACCCGGGTTCACGTGGCCCTACGTTTACACCCGTGTGGCTACTGCTGTGCCTGGAGTCCCCCATCTGCGCCAGTGGGGGCCTGGCCCTGGCTCTGTTCGGGCTCTGGCTAGCGGCTGCGCCTTTCTGTGCCTCAACTTCCTCATCCGCGCAATGGGTGGAGAAAGGCACCTCCACTTCCCCCTCACTGGCTCAGAATCAGCAGGTGCCTGGGCTGAGCACTGAGCACTGAGCCTGCCCCTGGGAATTGCCTGGTAAACACTGCTCTTGCCTTCGCTGGAAACAGTCACCTGGCCGAGGCTGGGGCCATGTGGGTTTCAGACGGAAGGAGTGTTCCCCCAGGGAAGCGACCAGCAGGCAGGGTCCCCATGGCTCCCCTGGGCCCGGCTGAGCTCCCCAGGCTTCAGTCCTCTCCCTGAGCCGGACCTGGGGTGTCCTCACCCTCCCACAGTCCCCCTGCCACCGCCCAGCCCCTGTCATGCCCCCATCAGCTGGTGACCTGCAGCCTTGGAGGAAAGCACTTGTGCCTCAGAGGGTTTGGAAGGCTCTGGATCCTAGGGCATCAGCCCAGAGCCTTCAGAGGGTGAGGGGGGTGCTGGACTTGGGGGGCAGAAAGAGGGGAAGACAGAGGAAGGCAGGCTGTGCTCTTTGGCAGCGCCCGCTCAGACTAGGGTTCCATGACCTACTCTAACGAAGCCCTCCCAAGGGGTACTGCCTGGTCCCCGACAGGCCCCCAGTGCTCCCAGGGGACCTGTGGAGTGAGGGGAGGGCCTCTGCAATGGTGGGAGGTTGGGTATATTGATTTCAAATCACTTCCATCCTGGTACAGGGGGACTTAGCGGGTGTCCAGGCCCAAAAAGAAAAGAGGGGACCCGCTGAGGTGGGGACTGTACCTGAAGCTTTGAATGCTGTCAGTTCCACAGCCTGAGGACAGAGGGGCTGTCACAGGGGTGGCTCCCACTCCTTCTGCTGCCCCTTGCCCTGGGGATCCTTGGCTAGAGGGGCCTCTGCCAGCTTGCGGCCAGTAGCTCCCCCTCCCTGGGCCCTTGAGCCCAGGAACAGAGAAACAGATCCCGGAGAAGCCCCCATCCCGGCCCTACCCAGGCCCTGTGGCTTCCTGACCCTGCCTGCTGGCCTTGCCAGCCCCCTAGCAGAGCCCTGTGTGACCCACTCTGTCCCAGCCTCACCTGTCTCTCCGGGTTTGCAATGGAGGAGAAGGCTGAGGGGGTTCTAGGGCCATAGGTCCCTAGTGAGAAAAATGCAAACTTTTCAGAGACGAAGGCAGGAAGAGCTCTCTCTGCTCCCCCATCCTGGGAGTGGGGCCCTCAGGATCAAATACGCTAAGAATCCACTCCAAGGTTTACCTCACAGATTAGTAATGAGGCCCAGAGAGGGAAAGGAACTTGCCCAGGGGCACACAGGAGGTGACTGGGAGCTAGGATTGGAACCTCTGGCCTGGCCTCGAAGTCATTCAACCCATGCCCTGCCTCAGAGCCCCGACCCCATTTACTCACCATCTCCAGGAATCCCCCAAACCCTTCTCCATGGAGCCCCAGGGAAGGTCACCCTGGACAAGCCTATGCCTGGGCCAGGCTCCAGGAGCCCGGGTTTCCTGGCAGTGGGGAATGAGTGACAGGACATTGCTCAAGCCACAGGGCTGCAGAGTTTCCTGGGTCCTGGTTTCCTTTTTTCAGATGGACTAAAAGGATCTGCCCTTGTCCTCCCAGCTCTGCCTGAGTGCTGGGGAAACTGAGGCACTGGGCAGCACTCCCACCTGGGTGCTGAGAGTACCTCTAAGAGCCGCGTGTCTCCGGGGTGCAGCCAAGGCTATGGTGCTCCCTCCGGTTGTCTCCCAGGGACCTGGGGGCCTCAGGCTGGTCCCCCAGCTGGCAGGGCTGGCACAGGACTGAAAGGAGAGGATGTGGGGGCTGGGACCTGGCTCTGGGGGCCTCCCGCCCCCACCCACACCCCCAGTGTCCTGAGCACCTCGGCCACCTTCTTCTCAGCCATCCTCTGCAGGGCGCTCCGCACCTGGGGGAACGCTTGGAGATCAGGTCGGGGACCCTCCCTACCCCTCGGACCACCCTCCCTGCAGCCGGCGCCCCCAGACTCACCTCCTCATTGCAGGCAGCATAAACCAGGAAGATGTACAGCCCCTGAGGACAGACCCAGTGAGTGGGCGATGCCTCAGCCCTGAGCCCCCGACCCCATCCCCCACAGCCTGGCCTTGCCTGGGGTCTCGGCGCCCCCCAGGGGTAGAGACACTCGCAGAGATACCCAGAGACAGGCTGACGGGCAGTAAGTCGGCCCTGCCCTCGTGCCTGCCTGCGGAGGGGTAGCTGTGGCATTTAGCAGGACAGGGGACCAGAAGGGGTTTTGTCCCATGCAACCCCAACCTTCAGCCTCTGCTCACCAGGCAGCCTCTCTGACTCCCCAGTCCTCTGTGCCCCACCCTGGGCCTGTCTCATCCTCAGCGCCTCGCTATGCTATGCGGTAGGGTTAGGAGGGGGACACCTTCCTGAGGCTCCAAGGCCAAGTCAGGTCCTGGGACAACAGCCCTGTGAGTGCCTTCTCACTGTGCCTCTAGCTGAGTGGCCTTCACCTCCCTGAGTCTCCGTCTCTTTATCTGGAAAGGGGAGATGAGGCCGGGACTTGGCTCCTGAGGGGATGGGAGGTGCTGCCTGTGAGGGACTCACACAGTGGCTGGGGCGGAGCTGGCTCCCTCTTCCCACACCGTGGGACCAAGAGGGCCTCACCACCCTCCCTGCACCATCACATCTGGGCTCTCACTTGACCGTCACAGCAAGTCTGTGGCGGGGGTGGATTCATTCTCCGCATTTGATGGAGAGGGACCAGGAGCTGGGGGTAGGGGACAGAGGAATGGGTCCTAAGCTCCAGTGTGGTCCAGCCCTGAGGCTGTCCTGGGATCCCCCCCTGGGCAGTGTCACAGGCAGCTGCTCCTGTGCTGCGGCCCAGGCAGGAGGGCACAGGTGGGGGCCCGGAATTCCTTGGGGCCTTCCAGCCTCCCAGGGCTGAAAGCTGGAGCCCAAGAGCCTGGCTGGTCTCCCTGGTGCTCAGGCACCAACTGAGATGATACCATCACCCCCATTCTCCAAGACAGACCCCAAAGACTCCCAGGTCCCCACCCCCAGCCTGTCCTTTCTCTGTAGCCTCTGCACTGCCTTCTCCATCCCATTTCCTTCTACCTACTCCTCACCACCCAAAGGCATCCTTCCAAATGCCAACTCAAGAACACCAGCACCTGCCTGACGCCCTGCATGGCTCCCAACTACCCCGGGACAAAATTTGAGCTTTTCTTTCTTTCCTTTTGTTTTCTTTTTTCTTTCTTTTTTTTTTTTTTTTGGACAGAGTTTTCACTCTTCTTGCCCAGGCTGGAATGCAATGGCACAATTTTGGCTCACTGCAACCTCCGCCCTCTTGGTTCAAGCGATTCTCCTGCCTCAGCCTCCCGAGTAGCTGGGACTACAGGCACCTGCCACCACACCCAGCTGATTTTTTGTATGTAGTAGAGACGAGGTTTCACCATATTGGTCAGGCTGGTCTTGAACTCCTGACCTCAGGTGATCCACCTGCCTCGGTCTCCCAAAGTGCTGGGATTACAGGCATGAGCCACTGTGCCTAGCCAAGTCTGAGCTCTTTACGACAGCTTTGAGGACCCTGTGCTGTCTGCCCCCCACACTTCCTCCTGCCCCATTTCTCATCAGCCTTACCCCTCACGTCTCCCCGCCATTTGACCCTACCATGCCTCTCCCCCGGCTTAAAACATTCTTTTCCCCCTCTCCATACAGCTGTCAGGTCTTGGCTGAGAGTGACCCCCTCCACGTGGCCCATTCTGCCTCTGATGAGCTGTTCCTCTGTCCCCACACTGCCTTGACCAAGGTCCGTTTTCTCTCAGCCTCAGTCACGACATGCTGTGGTTGTGTGGTTTTAATGTCTCTCTCCCTCAGGCTGAGATTGTCACAGAATTCTTTGACCCTGGGCATCTCCACGTCCCCCAGCGTGCAGGCCAGCCAGGGCACGGGGAGGTGCTAGGGGAGTGCGTGTTGAACAACTGAACAAAATAATGAGCTCGCACTTGTGGGGCTCCTCGCACGTGCCAGGTATTGTGCGTAGCCTTGGCAAATGTTACGTCAGCCAAACTCCACGATGATCCCATGAGGCGGGTGGGAATCTGATCCCCTTCAGTTAGATGTAGAAACGGAGGCCTGGTGCCACTTCTCCAGGCCTCACAACAAGGCTCTGTCCACCAGGGCAAGTGTGAGCTACGGCTGGTTATAGAAGTGAGGCTTTGCTCTCCCTTGACACAACCCGGCACAGGGGCCAGAAGGATACAAATTACTTCCAGAGAGTGAATGAGGTTGGGCAGAGTCTCATCCCTGAGTCCCAGGCTTCCTCCCTGGTCACTTGGTCACCCTCCTAAGAGTGGGATGTACCCAACTTATGCCCAAGACTGACGGAGAGTGACAGGGGGATAGGGATGGAGGTGGAGTGTGAGGGGAAGACACAGAGAGACCTCGGTGGACAGAGAGAGAGAGAGAGATACCAAAGGAGAGGTGAAGAGAAAGGCTGCGCCTGGGGAGAGGGACTGAGAGAACAGGGCCCTGAGCCCAAGAGGGTCACGTGACTGTCAGTGGCGGGGCCCAGACCCCACTCCTGCCTTTTGACCTCCTGCCTAAGGCAGCCTCTCCTTGCCTTCACCAGGTGAGCATCTCAAGGTTGATCTGAGGCTGCCTTAGGCAGGGGCAAGAGAGGGTCATGCACATGGAGATGGAGAGGCAGAGATAAAAAGACCAGTGTCAGAGGGCTGGGCACAGTGGCTCATGCCTGTAATCCTAGCACTTTGGGAGGCCGAGGCGGGAGGATCACTTGAGGTTAGGAGTTCAAGACCAGCCTGGGTAACATGGTGAGACCCCGTCTCCACAGGAGGCTGAGGCAGGATAATCGCTTGAATCTGGGAGTCAGAGGTTGCAGTGAGCCAAGATCGTGCCACTGCACTTGGAATGAGACTCTATCTCAAAAAAAAAAAAAAAAAAAGCCAACAAACCAAGAACAAAAAACAATCTGGTGTCGGACAGACAGAGGAGAAAAGTGGAGAAACATGAAGACAGACCCAGAAAGAGCCAGGTGGGGTCAGTGCCAGAAAAAACATCCGCGGCCAGAGCGTGAGAGGGGCACAGGGAGAGGGGGACAGTGACAGAGGGGGAGCCTGAGAGACAGAACCGGAGAAGATTCAGAGACCAAGATTGGGACAGAGAGAGAGGAAAGAATGAGAAGTGATGGGAGGGAGCTGAGACGGTGCGACGGTGGCATTGCCCCACGGCTGTATCTCTGCCCACCTGAGGGGCACAGGTGAGGACGGAGAGCATCAGGGATCCAACGCCCCATGATGTGGAGAGGGGCACCTGGGAAAGAGCTGGAGGAGTCACCATGGCAACAAGATGCCAACACCTGCCCCACCGTGTGACAGGTGGAGAAGCCTCGCCAGGGGCCAGCCAGACTGAACCCAGCCATGAAGCCCTGGCGGGCGTGGGACTTGGAAGAGGGCTCCCCTGCCTCGTCCCCTCACTGAACATTTCATTTCTTCATCGTGGCCATGGTTTTCCTGCTTTACCAACGGCAGCTCCACAAATACAGGGGCTTTTTGCTACCTCGTTTCCTGCTGTGGCCTGGCACCCAGCACAGTGCCTGGTACACACCGGGCGAGCTGTGAATAGCACATGGATGAATGAGTAACTGGGTCCAAGCATGCTCCCAGGGACCAGCCAGGACCCATCTGCAGTCAGCTGGATGCCCTGTGGCTGAGAACACAAGACTCTGGAGTGGTGTCCCAGCACTGATGCTGCCTCCTGGGGGGCCTTGGGCAAGTGACCTCATGAGGTCTCAGTTTCCCCACTTACAAGGCTTGTTGAGAGATAAAAATAGGAGCCTGGCCTGGGGCTCAGAGGGAGCACCCAGGCACTGTGAGTGGCTGTTACCACCTGGGCTCCCATTCTTCAAGGAAAAGATGGAGGGTCCCCAGCTCGCAGGGCACACGGACCCTGGGTGGAGTTTGCACCTGACTTCCTGAGCCTGGCGCAGTCCAGCCTGGGCCCTCGCCCACCCACCTTTTGGCCCTGAGAGGGACCAGGGCCGGGCAAGCGAGGAGCAAGAGGTGCAGGTGACAGGGAGAGGTGCCTGGCTGAATGGTCCAGGGAGGTCGAGGGAAAGGGAGGGGCCAGGAAGGGCCTCAGTGGGCCTCCCTGACTCCCAGCACCCAGCCCCCTGGCTGTCACTGCAGCTAATGTTCTGGTCCTCCACAGACCTGCCAATCTCCCAAGAGGGGCCTAGTTGGCCCCCTCCCTGACACAGGCCCTGAGAGACCTGGGGAGCCCGGGCCCTTTCCTGCAGCCTCATGAACAGGCCTCCTCACCAAACCTCTTCTAAACGGCTATCCCAGCAGGCCGCAGACCCCAAGGGGGAGGTGAGTGATGCCCTGCATCCCCTCCCCAGCTTCCTGGCAAGAACTAAGTGGCTCTGGCACCAGCTAAGGGGCTGGAATTTCTGCCAGACCCTGAGTGTCCAAGCCCAGTGAGCCTTAACACCCTCTTTCTGGGCCTAAGCCTCCACAGCTGGCAGAGGGGCCCCATGAGCCTCCTGCATGAACTGCTGGTTGATTGGAAGTTGCCTGTTCCCCCCGACCCTCAAAACTCCTTCTTAGATAGAATGTCCCAGTTGCTATTGAATGTCTCCTATGATGGAGGGCTCACCCCCCGCCCCGGTCCCTGACACCCCAGTCGTCCCCTCCAAGCTTTCATGCATATCAGGGCCTAGTCCCAGAAGATTGGGGCTGGAGGTACCTGGATGGAGTTGAGGCCCACGGCAGCATAGGCCCAGGCGGGGCTCAGGTGCACCAGGATGCCCACCAGCCAAGTCAGGCCCAGGACGGGCAGCAGGACCAGCACAGGCTTCACCGTGGCCCTGTAGGAGGGCAGGCAGGGCTGTCGGGGGTTGGAGGCCTGGGGAGCTCCCCGCAGGGTTCCAGGGATAACAGCACCTGTAAGTGCCTGGAGTGGGGTGGGAGCTGAGGGTTAGGACCATGGCTCAGCAGGACTTAGAGGGAGCCAGAACTTTTGACTGGAGTTTGTTGCCCCGCTCCTCAGAGACAGAGGTGGCATGAAGCAGGGTAGTGGCACTTGGGAGATGGGGTCCCAGCCCCCAACCTGGCTGGAAGGAATGGGGTGGTAGCTGTCCAGAGCAGGGGCCGAGGCCTGAGCAGTGGGAGCAGCAGGGATGGGGTCAGAAGGACTCCCTTCTCCCTCTCCAAGGGCCCTGGGGTTCCCTGGCTTTTCGGGGATCCCCCCCAGCTTGGGCTGCCCTGTGCTTGGTGGCGGATGGGTGGGGAAGGAGAAAGCCAGTAAGGAGGCAGGGCTGGGAAAGGAGGCCGGCGGGGTCCCCTCTCTTGCAGAGCGTGAACCCGGAGGGCGATGGGGGTCTTTGGCAGGAACAGGGACCCAGGTCCTCACCCTGAACTTGAACTTCTGGAGCTAACCCTGAACTTCTGGGGCTAACCCTGATTTGAGGGTCTCCCCTACTTTGTCCCCTGCAGGCTATCAGTACCTTCCACAGACAGTGCACCCCTCGAACAGTGGCTGATGTCCACAGCTCCCTCACACGGATCAGTGACCATCCCCACATGTGACACGCATGGGTGCAAGGGTGCATAGGTGCATGTTGACACAAGTTGACATGCCCGAGCATGTGTGACACAGATGCAGGGACACACATGCACCCACATACTCAACACAGACTCGGGCATGGCCACACGGCCACGCTCTGGACACAGACTCACACGTGCTCTCGCCCGGTGAGCCTCATGCCTGGCGCCGGCTGACCCTGTGCTCCCTGCTTCCTCTTGGCCTCCCCATTCTGGGGCCTCACCATATCTGGGTCCAGATCTGCTCCTGAAGGCAGGGCTGTGGGCTCAACATGCGGGCACGGCGGCGGGTGCTGGACACGGTGACCATCACCACACGGGCCAGGATGCAGGTGTTGGCCTGGAAACCTGGAGTCAGCGGGTGAGAGGCCTTCCCCGTCCCCAACACGCCCCTCCCCTGCAGGTCCCCCGCTCACAGTCAGCACCAAGAGCACAGGCCCCACGAAGGCCCAGATGGCATATGTGTGCACATTGAGCCAGCAGTGTCCGGGGGCCACGTAGTCACGGGGGAGCATGGCCAGGGTGACTGCCACAATGCCCACAGGCACGCCTAGGGGAGGGAGAAGGGGGTCTCAAGGCCGGGTCACCTGCTCTTTCTTCTCCAGGACCCAGAACCGCCCCTCCCAAGCTGCAGCTGTCCCCTACTGGAGGTTGTACTTGGGGCACTGGGGAGGTCCAAGGAGCAGGGCTGGGGGCTCTGATACTGTTGGGGTGGCATTGGAGCCACAGTAGTTTAGGAGTGTGGAGAGCTGAGGCTGCTTTGGAGGCTACAGCTGGGCGTCTCCAGAGATGGAGGCTGGGCAACTGGCTGGCTACAGATTTGGGGAGATAGCACTGTGGATGGAGAGGGGAGGCTGTGAAGTGGAGAAGGATTATGAGGAAGGGGGTTGGGTAAACTGGAGGTTAATAGGACTAAGGAAATTGAGGTCATGTCAGAGATGGGGCTGGGTGTTGCTGGGTGCTGGGGGATGCTAAATGCCGGATGCTGAGTGGTGCTGGGTGCTGAGTGCTGGGCGTGGGGCCATGTTAGATGGCAGGGTCGGCCATGCAAGGTACAGCTGGGGCGAAGAGAGTGCGGGCGCAGAGCAGGCCTCACCCCAGCCTATGGAGTGGTAGAGCCGCGTGCCTGGTCCCGGGTGCATGCTCACAGCTACCACCTTCCTCCACAGCAGCAGCCCCTCCACCAGCATCCAGGAGAATGCCGCCAGAAAGAGGAAGTGCATTGCGACTGTGACAGCCACACACGCCACCTGTGGGAGCGGGGGAGAGTGGAGATCCCCACCTAGGTCCGAGGTCAGACGCAGGTGCAGGCCGGCCCCGCGGCCCTGTGCCCAGCCTGGCCTTGCCAACCCAAAGAAGTGTCAGCGGGTGAGGCCTCTGGGCAGCAGCCTGGGCCCCGCTCCACCATTTGGAGGCTTTCCTCCCTGGGCCCTGCTCCTCCCCGGGGAAGTGGAGCCAAGTGAAAATGGTGGGGGGCAGGGGATCACCCTAGAAAAACCCACAGGCACTTTCCCAGGCTCCCCTGGGCTTCCAGCCCCCCCACTGGCTGCCCACCTCATTGGCCTTGGCCCACTCGCTGGTCATGAGGAAGCCCTCTGCAGAGGCCAGGGAGAAGGTGAGGCTCTTGTGGACTGTGGTTCGCTCCGACTTGGGGACCCTGGAGAGGACAGAGGAGTCAGTTAACAAGACCACTGCCGGTCCCCACACGCCGCAGGCCCCTGTCCTGCCCGGTCCCCTGGGCCTGGGCAGATGGAGGGAAAGAAAGCAGCTCCACAGGAGACCCTGCACATCCTAAGGAGAGGCTCAGACCAAGGTTCTGCCGGGACCAAGGATGGACACCCGACCGATGGGGACATGGAGGCCTGAGCGGGGCGGGGAGGGCCCAGGCCGCCAGGCTACGGTGGTGAACTCTCCTCACCCGGCCGCCAGGAAGAGCAAGAAGGTGGTGGTGAGGGCGCAGAAGGACACACCACAGCCAACAAATGACAGAGTCCTCAGCAGCGACTCCTCCTCAGGGCCTCTCTGTGTGGAGGGACAGAGAAACCCCCCTGGCACCACCCAGACCCGACCCAGGCCAGACCTCGCCCCGCCTGGTGACTCTAAGGCCCCCCATGCCATATTCACCTCTGCAGTGCAGCAGCAGCCAGCAGGGCCCAGGCCTGCACACAGTAGGCATTTAATAAACAGATGTGACCATGTCCTTCTCTCCTGCTGGCTCTCCCTAGACTGACCCCAACTGGCCCAGATTCCACCGACTGGACAGCTACTAAGAGCGCTGACCGATGTGCCCACGGGGAGGGATCCTAGGGACCATGGAGTGTCGTCAGAATGGGGCTGTGGATGGATCATTCATGATGTGGAAAAGCAACCACGCTCTGACTTTTCTTTTTTTTTTTTTTTTTTTGAGACAGAGTCTCACTCTGTCCCCTAGGCTGGAGTGCAAAGTGGTGCAGTCTCAGCTCACTGCAACCTCTGCCTCCTGGGTTCAAGTGATTCTTGTGCCTCAGCCTCCTGAGTAGCTGGACCACAGGCACGGGCCACCATGCCCAGCTAATTTTTTTTTTTTGAGACGGAGTCTTGCTCTGTCGCCCAGGCTGGAGTGCAGTGGCTGGATCTCAGCTCACTGCAACCTCCGCCTCCCGGGTTCATGCCATTCTCCTGCCTCAGCCTCCGGAGTAGCTGGGACTACAGGCGCCGCCACCTGGCCCGGCTAGTTTTTTGTATTTTTTAGTAGAGACGGGGTTTCACGGTGTTAGCCAGGATGGTCTCGATCTCCTGACCTCGTGATCCACCCGTCTCGGCCTCCCAAAGTGCTGGGATTACAGGCTTGAGCCCGCGCCCGGCCCCAGCTAATTTTTGCATTTTTAGTAGAGATGGGGTTTCACCATGTTGGCCAGGCTGGTCTCCAACTCCTGACCTCAAATGATCCGCCTGCCTTGGCCTCCCAAAGTGGTCAGATTATAGGTGGAAGACACCACGCCTGGCCCTGACTTGACAGGAAAAATGCATTTGGTAACATGCTTTTCTAATGTGCCCCTCAACATGCCAGGTGACTCCAGCATTCCTGAGGCTCAGGTCCCATCTCACCTGACTTCTCAGCAAGTGACCACTCAGGGCCCGTTTCCAGCTCCAGTGAGTCCGGCCCCTCCTGATGTCCCCTTAGAGTTTCCCCCCAACAAGTTATTTACAATGTGGTATTTATTCATTTATTTTTAGACAGGGTTTTGCTCTATCACCCAGACTGGAATGCAGTGGCATGATCTTGGCTCACTGCAGCCTCGACTTCCTGAGCTCAAGCAATCCTCCTGCCTCAGCCCCCTGAGGAGTTGGGACTATAGGCGTGAGTCGCCATGCCTGGCTAATTTTTGCATTTTTTGTAGAGATGGGGTTTCGCTATGTTGCCCAGGCTGGTCTTGAACTCCTGGGCTCAAGTGATCAGCCGCCCAAAGTTCTGGGACAACAGGTATGAACTATTGCGCTCAGCCCTGTCCCCCACAATCTATGACAGCTGGGATCCCTCAGCTGTCATAGATTGGGGAAAATCCCTCTTACTACCTATTGGCTCTTCTCTTCACCTCCAGCTAAGAACCCCCCTCCCGACACCCCCCTCCCACCGTGCACTCACCTGTACTTCATAGATTTGCAGCAGGACGGCAAAGCTGGTGCTGTGGTTGCAGAAGCAGGCGGTGGAGTCCGGGTACAGGGCAGCCACGGAACAGCCCGTGGTGGCCCAGGCACCCCCTGTGTATGGGCTTGGGGGATGGGGAGGGAACGGAGGGCTCTTGAGATAAGGTGGACAAGGGGGTGAGGGGCCACGAGCAAGCAGGGGAAAGGCTCTCCCCAAAGCCTGGGCCCATCACTGCCCTGCCTCTAACCAGCTACGTGACCTTGGGGAGTCACCGCCCCTTCCTGGGTCTCAGTTTTTCACCTATAAAATATGCTTGACATTCTTAGGATGGTAGGAGGGCGGGGCTGATACCAGTGATTGCCGTTTATCAACTTCATTAATTACTGAGCCACTGGGACCAAGGTTCCCTACCTCAGCTAAAGATCCAGGGCAGGGAGCCAGGCTAATCCCTGGAGCCTGCTCTGTTCCTTCAAGAGCCCCAGGGCCCTGGCTTCAGATAGATCAAGTTCAACACCCATTTGACAGATGAGTCCCTTCCTAGGCACCTCACAGAGAGTGCTTCCTCCTTCACATACTCTCATGACAGGGAGCTCACTACGCCCTGGGTAACACATCCTCCTGCCCCAGCTTGTCCTAGAGCTGGGAGGAGCCTGGAGTCACCCTGAAAGGCAGATGGTGTGTAAGTCTTGCCTCATCCCCAAGCAGAGTGGACATCTTTTTAAAAAATCATCTTAAAGGCTGGGTGCGGTGGCTCACTGTAATCCTAGCACTTTGGGAGGCCAAGGCGGGTGGATCACCTGAGGTCAGGAGTTCGAGACCAGCCTGGCCATCGTGGCAAAACCCTGTCTCTACTAAAAATACAAAAATCAGTTGGGAGTGATGGCGGGCACCTGTAATCCCAGCTACTTGGGAGGCTGAGGCAGGAGAATCGCTTGAGGGACATGGAGGTTGTATTGAGCCAAGACTGCACTACTGCACTCCAGCCTGGGCGACAGAGCAAGATTCCATCTCAAACAAAACAAAACAAAAACAAAAACAAAAACAAAAACTGGAAATGGAAACTAACCTGATACTGTAGTTCCAGAAAGCACAGACAGGCTCCACCAGCTTATGACGGAAGGTCTGGAGGCAGGAGACAGGGACAGGGCAGGTGCATGAGCGTGGATTGAGCAGCACGGTGCAGCTGTGAGTGTGGATGGGAAAGGAGAGAGACCAGGAGAAGGCAGGGACGCCAAGGACTCTGCATTTTAGGGACCGGGGGGTTGCCCACCATGCGTTGTGGATGAAGGGGCAGAGGGGAGACAGAGGGAGGAGAGTGCAGACTCTCTGGTGTGGAAGGTGGAAAAACTGGGAACGAGCTAAGCAGCCATCACTGGGGAGTGGTTAAGCAACTGTGCCTCTCCTCTCCTTAGGATACTGCCTCTGGTAAGATGAACACACAGACCTCTGGCTACTGATGTGGGAAGATCTCTGTGATACGTTGTTCAGTAAAGGAAGAATTCACAACATTGGGCATGATATAAGCCCATTTATGTGAAAAATTAAGGTCTGCATACTTGTGAAAACACACACACACGTACACACGCAGCATGTGTGGGAGCAAACACACAGTGAACTTAACAGTGGTTAGGTCTGGGTTTGAATGAGCTATGATGCATGTGTTAGTTCTTTTGTAATTAAACAATGACAAAAATATAGATTTTATAACATGTCATTAAGCAGTGAAGACACATCAGGCGGCCAGTGGTACCAGCCCCAGTCTAGGTAGGGAAGGTAGCCTGAGCTTGGGACTTGGGCCATCTGTCTTGACTGGGGAGGGTGATGGTAATCACACCTCACTTTGTGTCTTGCCAAGCACTTTCATGTCCTTTATTGTAGCTGATCTTCATAGCAACCTAAGAGATAGCTATAAATTCATGCAATTTCAGATGAGGAAACTGAGGCTCAGAGAGGAGGGTTAACCTGCTCAAGATTTACACAGCGCCATGCTTTGCATGGCTCCACTGAAAGAGCAAGGGCTTTCATTTTGCAAAAGGAAATAAATATATATAGTGTTATGTGCCCAGAAAACAGCTTAAGTAAAATGCACCAAAATGTTCATAGCGGTTATCTCTGGGTAATAACATTTTGTCTTTATCCTTTTCTGTATTTTCTGAACTTGTCACAATGAGTAACACATTGCTTTTATTTATTTTTATTTTAACATCTTTTAAACTATTAATATATAAAAATAATCTCAAAAATTTATCCTTTAGAATATTAAACAAGGCTGGGCGTGGTGGCTCACTTTGGGAGGCTGAGGCAGGGGGATCACTTGGGCCCAGGAGTTTGAGATCAGCTGGGACAACAAAGTTAGATCCAGTCTCTGTGAAAAATACAAAATAAAATTAGCCAGACGTGGTGGTACGGACCTGTAGTACCACCTACTTGGGAGGGTGAGCTGGAAGGATCGCTTGATCCCAGGAGGTCGAGGCCGCAGTGAGCTGTGGTGGTCCCACTGCACTCCAGCCCGGGTGACAGAGGGAGAGACTGCCTCAAAAATAAATAAATAATAAAAATAAAAATACAAGCGAAATTGACAAAGTTCTAGCTAGACTGCCCAAGAATGAAAAAGAAAACATCACTGTAGAGTCTACAGATGTGAAAAGGATCATAAGGAAATAGTATAAACAACTCTGTGCTGGAAATTTGACAACCTGGATGAAATGGACACATTCTTTGAAAGGCACAAATTACCAAACCATCTCAAGAAGAAACAGAACACCCAAATAACATGTATCAATCAAAGAAACAGAACGCACAATTAAAAATCTTTCCACAAAGAACACACGAGGTCCAGAGGAATTCACTGGTGAAGCTGATCAAACGTTCACAGAGGACAGAACTCTTCCCAACTCTTTTTATGAGGACAGCATGAATCTGACACCCAAACCAGAGGAAGACAGTACAGGAAACTATAGAACACATTATTCATGAACATAAACACAAAAATCATCAACAAAATACTAGCTAACTGAATCCAGCAATATATATAAAAGATATATATAACCATAACCAAATTACACTGATCTCAGGAATCCAAGGTTGGTTTAACACTTGAAAATCAGTCAGTGCAATTTACTAGATTAATGAAATAAATGAGAAAGCCATATGATCATATCAATGTGCAAGAAACATCTGACAAAATTCAAAGGCCATTCATGATAAAAATTCTCAGCAAACCACAAAGAGAAGAGAACTTGATTTGATGGACATCTACAAAAAGCCCAAACATCACACTTAATGGTGAAAGTCTAGATGCCTTCCTTCTAAGATAACGAATGAGACAAGGATGGCTGGCCTCACCATCCAATTCAACATTGATCCAGAGATCCTAGCTGGTGCAAAAAGGGAAGAAAAAGAAAGGAAAGGAAGAAAAGGGAGGAAAGGAAGGAAGGAAGAAGGAGGGCAGGAAGGAAGGAGAGAGAGAAAGAAAGAAAGAAAGAAAGAAAGAAAGAAAGAAAGAAAGAAAAAAGAAAGAAAGAAGAGAAAGAAAAGAAAGAGAAAGAAAGGAAGGAAGGAAGGAAAGAAAGGAAGGAAGAGAAAGAGAAAGGAAGGAAGGAAGGAAGAAAGGAAGAAAGAAAGACATGGATTGGAAAGGAGAAACAAAAACTGCCTTTACTTGAAGACAACATGAGCATGTATGTAGAAAATCCTAGAGATTCAGGAAAAGAGCTACTGTAAGTACTGAGTGAGTTTGGCAAGGTTGCAGAATATAATATCATTGTACAAAAATCAATTATATTACTATATACCAGCAATGAACAGTTTAAAATTAAGAAAACAATACCATTTCTGGTAGTATCCAAAACTTTGTAATACTTAGGAATATATTTAACAAAATATTTCTAAGATCTGTTCACTGAAAGGTATATGTCACTGAGAAAATAATGTAAAAACCCTAAATAAATGGAAAGCTATGTCTTGATAATGAATTGAAAGATGCCAGTTCTCCCAAATTGATATACAGAGTCAATGCAATGCTAATCAAAATACTAGTAGGTTTTCTATAGACATTTATGAGCTGATTCTAAAATATATATGGAAATGCAAAGAATCTAGAATAGCCAAAGTAACTTTGAAAAAGAACAGGTTGGGTGTGGTAGCTCATGCCTGTAATCCCAGCACTTTGGGAGGCCGAGGCAGGTGGACTGCTTGAGCTCAGGAGTTTGAGACCAGCCTGGGCAACATGGAAAAATCCTGTCTCTACAAAAAGAAAAAAAAAAAAAAAAAAAATTAGCCAGGCATGGTAGATTGCCTGTAGTCCCAGCCACTTGAAGGGCTGGGGCTGAGGTGGGAGGAGGATCCCTTGAGCCAGGGAGGTTGAATCTACAGTGAGCTGTGTTCATACCACTGTACTCCAGCCTGGGCAACAAAATGAGACCCTGTCCTAAAAAAAAAAAAAAAAAAGAAAGAAAAAGAACAAAGTTAGGCCAGGCACAGTGGCTCACACCTATAATCCCAGCACTTTGGGAGGCTGAGGCAGATGCATCGCGTGAGGTCAGGAGTTCAAGACCAGTCTGGCCAACATGGTGAAACCCTGTCTCTACTAAAAATACAAAAAATTGACAGGGTGTGGTGGCATGTGCCTGTAATCTTAGCTACTGGAGGCTGGGGCAGGAAAATCACTTGAACCTGGGAGGCAGAAGCTGCAGTGAGCGGAGATCGCACCACCACACTCTAGCCTGGGTGACACCCAGAGATCACACCCATCTCAAAAAACGAACAAACAAACAAAAAGCCCAAAAAACAAAGTTAAAGGATACAGTACCTGATTTCAAGGCTTACTATATAGGCACATTAATCAGGACAGTATGAAATTAACATAGGCATAGGCATATAGATCACTAGAACAGAACACACAGCTCAGAAATAGATCTACACATGTACAGACAATTGATTTCAACAAAGGTGACAAGAAAATTCAATGGGAGCAAAGAATAATCTTTTCAACAAATAGTGTTGGAACTGGTTGTCTATATGGAAAAAAATGAACTTCAACCTTTTTACCTTCATAATATATAGAACTGAAGTTGAAATAAATTATACACCTACACATAAAAGCTAAAGTGATAAACCTCCTTGAGAATATCTTTGTGACCTTTGGATTGCCAAAGCTTTCTTAGATAGGATACAAAAAGCATGAGCTGTGCCAGACAAAAATTGATAAATTGGACTTCATCACAATTAAAAACTTATCTTCCAAAGATACTGTTAAGAAAACAAAAAGCAAGCCACAGACTAGAAGAAATTATTCACAAGACATATCTCTAACAAAGGACTTGTATCCAAAATATATAAAGAATTCTTACAACTCAATAGTAAAACAAATAACTTAAAAATTGGGGAAAAGATTTGAAGATGCATTTAACAAAGGAAGATATATGACAGCTTTGCATAAAGAAATGCCCAGAATCATTGGTTTTCAAGGAATTGGAGCTTAAATCCACCATGAGATATCAATACATGACTATTATAACGAATGACATTAAAAACACTGACAAGGATGTTGGCGGAGGTGTGGAGCAACTGGAACTCTCCAACCCTGCTAGTGGGAATGTAAAAATGGTTCAACCACTTTAGAAAACAGTTTGACAGTCTCTTAGGAAGTTAAAATACACTTATGCTACAACTCAGCAAGTCTACTTTCAGGAATCTACCCAGTAAAGAGAAATCATTTATCCACAAAAAGACTTGTATATGAGTGTTCATACCAGACTTATTCATAGTAGCCCAAACTGAAAACAAGTCAAATCTCTGTCAACAGGTAAATGGAAAAACAAATCATGGTACATCCATATACCTGAATACTACTCAGCAGTGAAAAACGAATGAGCTACTGAAACGTGCAACAACATGAATGATTCTCAACAATGGGACCTGAGCAAAAGCCGGGTCTCAACACATACTAGATGATTCCATTTACATGAAATGCTAGAAAAGACAGACACAGGGCTGGGCACAGTGGCTCACACCTGCAAATCCCAGCACTTTGGGAGGCCAAGGTGGGCGGATCACCTGAGGTCGGGAGTTCGAGACCAGCCTGACCAACATGGAGAAATCCCATTTCTACTAAAAAAAAAAAAAATACAAAATTAGCCGGACTTGGTAGCACATGCCTGTAGTCCCAGCTACTCAGGAGGCTGAGGCAGGAGAATCGCTTGAACCCAGGGGGCAGAGGTTGCAGTGAGCCAAGATCGACCATCGCACTCCAGCCTGGGCAACAATGGCGAAACTCCGTCTCAAAAAAGAAAAGAAAAGAAAAGACAGACAATCTGCGGTTACAGAAAGCAGGTCAGTGATTTCCTGGGGTAGCAGCATGGAACAACGACTGGGAAGGGGCACAAAGAAGCTTTGTGGGAAGGTAGAAATGTTCTAGACCTTGAGTGGGGCAGTGGTACACATGTATATACACTGGTCCAAATTTGTCAAATTGTATGCTTAACATGGATGCATTTTAGCATATGTAGATTTAGACATTTCAATCAATTTGTTTGTTTGTTTGTTTGTTTGTTTTTTGAGACGGAGTCTTGCTCTGTTGCCCAGGCTGGAGTGCAGTGGTGTGATCATGGCTCACTGCAGCCTTGAACTCCTGGGCTCAAGCCATCCTCCTGCCTCAGCCTCCTGAGTAGCTGAAACTGCAGATGTTGTGCCACCTTGCCGGGCCAATTTTTCTATTCTTTTGTAGGGATGAGTTCTCATTCTGTTACCCAGGCTGATCTCAAACTCCTGGCCTCAAGCAATCCACTTGCCTCAGCCTCTCAAAGTGCTGGGATTACAAGCATAAGCTATCATGCTTGGCCTCAATCAATTTGACTTTTTTTTTTTTTTTTGTCTTGGGAGGATATATACAAGAGACTGATAAGCAGTGGTGTGTGTGTGTGTGTGTGTGTGTGTGTGTCCAAGATTACTGGTTGTGAGCAAAGAAGATAGCTTTCTCTGAAACATTCCAGTGTTTCAGAAGGGAAAAGAAATTTGTGTACTAAACGTGAAATGAAATTTAACATATCTTGGAGATCTTTCCATGTCAGTTTATACAGAAATATCTCAATCCCTATACAACTTTCAGTTGACTATTCCGTTGCACACTTGGTCCCTATTACCTGCAGGAGATGGGTTCTAGGACCCCCAAGGATACCAAAACCTGCCAAGGCTCAAGTTTTTTATATAAAATGGCATGGTATTTGCATATAACCTACACACATGCTCCTGTATACTTTAAGTCATCTCTAGATTACTTGTAATACCTAATACAACTTAAATGCTATATAAATAGCTGTTATGCTATCTTGCTTAGGAAATAAAATATAAATGTATAAATAGCTTCTATACTGTCTTATTTATGACCCCCAAAATAAAAGTCTATAGATGTTCAGTACAGATGCTATTTTTTCTGAATATTTTCCATCCGTGGTTGCTTGAATCCTTGGTGGTGAAACCCTCCCATATGGAGAGCTGACCATATGTATCTACAAAACTTTTTTTTGTTTGTTTTTTGAGACAGAATCTTGTTCTGTCGCCCAGGCTGGAGGGCAGTGGTGTGACTTCGGCTCACTACAACCTCCACCTCCTGGGCTCAAGCGATTCTCCTACCTCAGCCTTCCCAGTAGCTGGGACTACAGGCATGTATCACCACGCCTGGCTAACTTTTATGTATTTTTAGTAGAGATGGGGTTTCACTATGTTGGCCAGGCTGGTTTCGAACTGCTGACCTCAAGTGATCCGCCCGCCTCGGCCTCCCAAAGTGCTGGGATTACAGTCATGAGGCACCGTGCCCAGACCTACAAAACTTTTAAAGTAGTCCCCTACTGATGGGCATTTAGGTTATTTTTATTTGTATGAAGCACATTCATATGTGAAGGCCCCTGCACACACACTGCAGTGAGTGAATGAATGAATTCACGCACACGCTGCAGTGAATGACTCCATGAGAACTAACAGGTTTTCAAGTTACGCAGACCTAGAATGAAATCCCAGCTCTGCCACTTACAAGCTGGGGCCAATCACATCAGCCCTCCCAAGCTGTGGATAAAGTACACAGTTGGAGGAGTAATGAATGCTCCATTCATTAATGCCACCTGCCATAAGGTGCCCCTGCAGTCAATCGCTTCCCTTCCCATTCCCTTGAGGACAATGGAGGTGGCTTGCAGGTACATTTTGTGTGCATTATTAGGCCTTGGTTGTCCAATGAATAAATATAGGGGGTTGGGGGAACTGAGCCAGGACACATGCACCAGGATGGCTGCTTCCCAGAAGCGCCACCCAGTACCTGGGCTTGGTGCTGCAGATGAAATGTCACGGCCATGTTGACCTCTCCAGTGACGTCCCACACTTCAGAGGAGATGATGGCTGACCCCACCTGGGTGCTTAGAAACCTGTGGGAAGAACGGGAGCTTTCAAGGGTGGCTGTGGAGGAGGGATGGTGCCTGGCTGGGGCATGTCACCCAGGCCCCTACGGCGGAGGTGGCAGCCTCTGTGTCCAAAGAGGTATCAGGAATTATGGCACCTGGTTCAGTCTTGCCTTAGGGACTTGCTGGTAATCTGGGTACGTCCCAACACAGAAGCCAGAACCCCAGAGAGGAGTTGAGCCGTGTTCACCTCCGGCAGGTGCGGAAGTGTGTGTGTGTCGGGCAGAGGTGGGAAACGTTGGGCCCTGGGCTGCTAAGGACACATGCACCCACCAGAACGCGGGCTCTGGCCTTCCTGGGGAGGGGACACAGGCCCTCACAACCTTCCAGTGGCGTCTACTCACCTCTGCACCCTGTTTGCTTCCTCTGAGCTGGCAGGGGCCTGGGGCTGTAGGTCTAGCCCCTCTAGGGTATGCTGGAAGACTCTGGAGGTGAACCAGCTGTGGATCACGGTGACTCCAGAGAGGCCTGGCTGAGTGGAAGGGGCACCAAGGCACCACCCGGTGGCTGGGCAAGCACCACCAGCTGGCCCTAAGGGTGATGCTCTCCCCACTCTACAGATAGGGAAACTGAGGCTCACAGAGGTTAAATGACTTCCCTAAGATCACACAGCTAAGAAGTGGAAGAGCCAAAATTCCAAGCAGCCACAGTCCATGTGCTTAACCTTACAACTCCAAGGCCCTTTGCCCCTTGCCCTAATCCCCCACCACTGCATGGCATCAAGCATAGGGGGCCTCCCTCCACTACCCACTCCTGAGGGAAGATGTGTGTGGTTCTGTGGAGGAGACTAAGTGAACATCACTATGTAGTGGGTGCTTTTAACCTCATAAGCCACAAGGCAAGTAGTAATGTGCCCATTTTACAGATGAGCAAACTGAGGCTCTGAAAGATGAGTAGCACAGCTAGCAATGGTTAGAACTGAGGTTTGACCCAGAACCCAACAGGGCTCTCGACACCCCCTCGTCCTCACCCACCTTTTCCGAGGAGTCGCCTCACTTCACCTGCAGGAATGTGGATATGGCCAGGCCCCTCTGGATGCCCACCGGGCATTGTGAATAAGCAGCCCCTCGTGCTGGCCTCCCTCAAGCGTAAGCTGCGTACCTCCAGGCCTGGGGATAAACGGGGCTGGGTGGCTGGACCTCGGAGTGAGGTCTTTCTGCTGAGCCGGCCCAGCTAGCAGGGTCTGGAGCTCTCTCTTCCTGCCATAGGCCTACGAGTCCACCATTCCTGCTCAGAGAGGTTCAGCAACTTGCCCAAGGCAAATCTGACTTTTCCAATTCTAGGGGAAGGGGTCACTGAGAAGTGGGGGGCGGTCACCACGAGGCAGGACCTGAATATTGATGAGTCACCAGAAGCTAGTGGGAGCCCAAAGGACACGTGTTTGTACCTGAAGCTTTACCACAGGTGCACCCCCATTCAGGCTACAAACATTCACCGAGTGTGTATTTGGGCTTGGTCCGGAGATGCAGAGACGGCTTACCACTCAGGGAGTGTCCCGTGGAGGGAGATAATGCCATTATGTAATTGCCAGAAATGCAATGAAAGACGTGTTCAAGGTTCTGGGGTAATAGAGGCGGGAGGAACTGTCTCTCAGTGGAGGACAGAGCTAAAACAGGAAGGCTTCCTAAAGGGAGTGATGCCCACCTGGGGTTCTGAAGGATGTATAGGCATTTGCTAGGAGATCAAGGGAGAGAGGGCATTCTGGATTCAGGGCACAGCATGGGCAAAGGCAGGAAACAGAATGGAGTGTCTGTGGAAGTGCAGACAGCTCCCAGTCACCAGGGCTGAGGAGGGAGGTCTGAGTCCAGCCATGTGGGCAGGTGGGTGCAGGCTCACCAGCATGGCGGTGCTGGATGCGCATTCGGGGCTGCTCTGAGGTCATTGTGGTGCTCAGCAGGGGTGCCAGGCGCTGCACACTCGCCACCAGGGTCATAGGCCCACCAACCACCTGGGAGGATGCTGCATCTCAGCTTCCTGTCACACTCTGCACCCCACTGCTGCCTGCCCTGAGTGCTGGAATGAACGCTCCATGATCTGGGAGGTGGTCCTACCATCTCCAGACCCTCCGTGGCTCTTTAAGGACTCCAGGATCAAGTCCTGGGTCCTCAGGTTGACATTCGAAGCGCTACGTGCCCCAGCCTTCTTCGACCTATCCAATTCTATCTCCCAAGCCACCCCATCCTCCTGTTTGCCAACCAGGGCACACTCGGAAGGCTGGGCCATGCCTACCCCTTCGCTGTGGCTCAGTGCTAGACCTGTAATGGTTGCTCAACACTGAGATTCCAAAAGGAAAGCCATGGGTGGGAGTGGTGAGAGCGGGGGAGGGAGGAGAGGAACCTGCATTCATGGGGCACCTACTCTGTGCTGGGCAAGTCACACTGTTCATCCCCAATGCCTCTCCATCACCTTAGCAAGGCTGGTGTGATCATCCCCATTCCCCAGGGAAGAAAACTGAGCTTCAGTCTGGCTTTCCCCAGTCTACTGCAGTGCCTCGGATCCCTAATCAACTATGGGCTTGCACACTTCCCAGGATGGGGAGCTCACTACCCATAGTGAATCATTCCATGGAACCAGCCTCCTGTGTTACGCCATCTTACCCAACCCCCATGTCCTAGTCCCAAATCTGTCCTCTGAGGCCCACCAGGGGTACCAGGTTTGCTTCTTCAACCCCAGATAATTTGCAGGCACTGTTCATGATTCTTGGTCCCCCCCTGCTCTGGACTGATCACTCCCAGGCTGACAGCCACTTCTGCCAGGACAAGGTTTCCAACAGCCTCTCCATCTGGATAGCACCTCTCATGTTGTCCAGAGTGTCTGGGCTGTTTAGGCAGACAAGGTGGACTGTCCACTCCGTATAGATCCCCCACTTAAGGTGGTCAGCAGGCTCTTGGAGATGGGGGAGGCTCTTACTGACTGGTGGCTCTTAATCATTTAACTACAGAAGCTATTGGTCAAGTGCAATTTTTTTTTTTTTTTTTTTTGAGACAGAGTCTCACTCTGTCACCCAGGCTGGAGTGCAGTGGTGTGATCTCGGCTTACTGCAACCTCCACCCCCTGGGTTTAAGTGATTCTCCTGCCTCAGCCTCCCGAGTAGCTGGCATTACAGGCTCCCACTACCAGGCCTGGCTAATTTTGTATTTTTAATGGAGACAGGGTTTCACCATGTTGGCCAGGCTGGTCTCAAACTCCTGACCTCATGTGATACACCCGCCTCAACCTCCCAAAGTGCTGGGATTACAGGCATGAGCCACTGCGCCCAGCCTCAAGTGCAATTGTTTGTGGAAATTAAACTTATCAAATAGACAAAAGAGAAGCTTCTCTGGATAGATGCAGAGATGGAGCGCAGAGCTAGGTGCTGACTCCCTTACAGCTACACAACCAGCTGGTGGCTAGGCTGGAACCACAGCCCAGGCCCCTGCCCACCCTGCCCTGCCAGACTCACCTCATGGATGGACAGCCATGCTTCAGCCACCTGCTCCTCCAGGACCAGACTGGCCACAGATACAACGCCTTGGCTCAGCTGCTCCCAGGGGCCTGTCAACAACAGCTCAGGGTCCCCAGCCCCGAGGGCCACCACCCTCTTCAGGAAGCGCACAACAGCCAGAAGTGCGGCCGGCCCCAGTGGAGCCATCTCCATCGCCAGGACTTGCTCCAGAAGGCCCAGGAAGCTGGAGGCCTCCGCTGGGGACAGGGTCCCATGGGCTTCAGAGAGGGGGTCCGGGAGGAGCTGTGGGCAGAGAAGCCACTGACTCTGGGTCTGGTTGTTATGAGGGGATCCCCCCAGGAGCCACACTTGGGCTTTGCCAGGGTCTTCTTGGTGGGCACCCATTAAACTTGTCACAAGCCCCCAACTCTCAGGGGCTACAGAATAGGGAGCCTGAATGGCCTTAATCCCTGCAGGCACACCAGGTGGGTGTCCCCTTTACAGGGGAGGAAACTGAGGTGCAGCGAGGTGACCCACAGAGCCCCCAGGCTCGCCAGCCCCTGAAAGGGAGCTCACCACAATGCCATTGGCCAAGGCATTGACTCGGCTGATAACATCCTGGCCAGGCCACGACTGGGCATCCTGCAGCCGATGATAGGTCTCTGCAAAGGAGTGGATGCCAGGCTGGGTCCCGGGCAATACCCCTGCCCAGAGGTGCCAGCCTGTTCAGCGACCTCTACCCACCACGTGCTGCCCAGGGAAGGAAGAGCACCTTGATGGCTGTGTGTCCAGAGTCTTACACACAGTGTTCTAGATGGGGAAACTGAGGCACAGAATGGCAAAAGAGCTTGCCCAACGTCACACAATTTGGATTCACCCTCAGGTCCGTCTGGACCCACTGCTCTGTGGCTTAGACTCCATGGAGACCTTGAAGCTCTGAGATGATTCTGAATTCCCAGACTTTGCCAATAGCTCACCCCCTCTCAGTCTACTCCGGTCCACATCGGCTTTCCCTTCAGCAGAGCCCAGGGGTACAGCCAGGGCGCACCTGTCCGGTAGCAGCAGAGGAAGAGCTGCGGCTCCAGGCAGAGTTCAGAGCCCTCACTGCGAGGTGCCGGGTTCCACGTAGGGCACTCCTCGGAGGGCACTGGCAGGCGCGGGGAGCTGTTAGGGCTCGTTAGGGGTCCTGCGCACCCTGGCGAGCCAGGATGCACGGCCCCGGGGTTAGGGGGCAATGTGAAACCTGAGAGAGGGACACTGTGGCCAGCTCGGCGTAGGGGTAAGGGGGAGGCTTATGCTGGGACCAGGCTTATGCTGGAGCTCGCAGGCACTGCAGCCTGGAGAGGGCGTGGCCAGAGCTAGGCGTGGCTTGGTTGGCAAAGGGATCGAGTTCCAGGGTCGGAGGGGAAGGATTGGGGCCACGGGGTGGGGCCGGGGCGGGACGGGTCGTACCGGGACAGAGAAGGCGCACCCACACCACGGGCAGCAGCGAGGGTGCGATGTCCAGGGCGCCCGGGTCCCAGCGGAAGAGCAGGCCCTCTGTGGGCGGCGCGCAGGCCTGTGCCTGGTGCAACTGCGCAGGACTCAACGCCCGTGCCCACAGGTGGAAGTCGGTGAGGTTGCCGCTGAAGGCGTCACGCGCCGAGAAACCACCGCCCAGAGAGTCCTGATCCTGGCCCAGCACCAGGATGCTGCCGGACGGCACCGGGTGGCCGGCGCCCAGTCCCCGCGCCCCAGCGCGCCGCCTCCCGTCGGAGAACAGCGCCCAGCGCCCGCCCCTCTGCTCCCACGTGGCGCACACATGGTGCCAGCGGCCGTCGGCGCGGAAGGCTGCGAGGAAGGGCGCGTGGTGACCACGCACCACCAGCGCAGCGCGCACTACGCCCCCCGGCTCGGCGAAGGCGCGCAGCTGCAGCGCGTTGGGCAGCGCGGGCGCGGCAACGGAGAAGAGCGCGGCGGGGTCGGGCGAGGCACAGTCCCACTGCACGTGAGCACACGCAGTCAGCGCCGCCAGCTCAGGCAGGGGGCTCCGCAGCCGCGCCGCGCGGTCAGCCGTCTTCTCGCCAAACAGCAGCACGGCAGTGGTGCGCGCACCTGCGGGGACACGTGGGCTGCGACCTCAGTTTCCTACCCCGGTGAACATGGTCCTGCTCCTGCCCTTTGGCTTAGCGGTGGGGTCCTTCCAGGCTTTGGGGTGCCTCCCCACCTCAGGAAGGAGGAAATGGGGGCTAGCTTTCCCCTGCCCAAGAGTCAAACCCCGACGTCCAGTCCAGGGCAAGGGAACCTGGAGATGCAATGGGGTCTTACTCCCGGCTCATTCTGCAAATATTGTCACTGTGAGCTCCTATCTCTTAAGGTCACCCGAGCCTCTGCCCCTTGCTCCCATTTCCCAGGGGCCCACACTCACGCCTCTGCGGGGGTCTTCGCAGAGAGACCTCTCTTTGGCCCACCCAGACCAGATCGCGCAGCCGTGAAGCAAGAACCCCATCAGGGGGCTGCAGTGCCAAGTGGCCAAACTGCTGCTCGCAGGACTCTTGGGCCTGCCACCAGCTCAGTCGCTGTCCAGAGAACTTGCACACCCCACCTGCAGTCTCCACCACCTCGCCGGGGGCCACGGGGGCTAAAAACGATAGGAGAGACGGGTGGGGGTGCATTTTGTGGGCATCTGACTCTTCCAGGGCTGGGCGGAGCTAAGGACACTGGGCTTGGAGTCATTCGGGCTGGATGGGGCTGAACCCGGCCATGTCTATGGCCTCCTGAGTCCTGTCCTCTTGCCGAGCTCGTTTCGTCATCTGCACAATGGCAGGAATGAGATGGAAGCCAGTGAAGCTTTCCTCGCAGGGCCTGGTATGGTGGGGGTGAAACTAAATGTCACTCTTCCCCTCCTTTGCATTCTAGGCCAATGCACCCCTTGGATCACAGACTTGCTTAGCTGGGGGATGGGGACCCTCCCCGGGGGGATCCCTCATACCAACCTGGGGCCCAAGCATTCCTTGATTCACCTGGGGAGTTGGAGGGGGTCCCAGAGAGACTTCTGATCTGGGAGAGAAGAAGACAGGTGGCGGTGGGGCAGCCCTCCCCGCACACCAGCTGTTATTGAATGCCTGCTCTGGGGGTGGGTGGGAGGGGGCATTCAGTGGAAGCTGCAGGCTCTGCAGTCAGACCTGAATTCAAATCCCACCACTCAGCGTGGGATCTTGGGAGGGCCCTTCACTGCCCTGAACCTTTTCCCTGTGTGAGGAGTAAACAGGCTAAGAGGGGTCACCCTTAGTGAGTGCTTTTATTCCATCTGTGCCAGGGCTTATCTTGCGTAACCTTTGCAGTGACCTCGTGAGGTGGGATGGCTACTTGGAACCCTTGAAGCTGTGAGTCCCCTTGACCTCCTCCCAGGCACCGCCCTCCCAGAGGTGAAGGTACCAGGAGGCAGAGGAAACAGTAGCACCACGGTGCCATCCTGGATCCAACAGAGCAGGTGACCGACAGCAGGGGTCACAGGCAGGCCAACTGAGGAAAAAAAGTCACAGGAAAGCAGCTTGGCATCCTGCCTTGCTTCCCTCTTGGATTTCTGCAGGGTCCCTTTGCCCTTTGCTTGGCTCCCAGACCCCACTGAGCTGGGAACCAACCAGTGGGCTGGAAGCCCAGGTGGCCCTCCCACTAGGGATGACATTTACTTGCACAAAAGATGGTCTCCAGGAGCCCCTTCAGGACCAAAGCAGGGAAACACTGTCGCCCTGGAGAGCTGGGAGAGGAGGAGGCAGCAGCAGTCGCTGCAGGGGGCAAAACAGAGCTCAGGGTCCCTGCGAGGGTGGGGAAGTTCAGGACCAGGTGGGCTTCTTTGTGTTTCTTGGTGTTCTCCGCCCAGGCTCTGCTTCGTCAGGCCTCTGCCGAGTTCCCTGGCCTCACCTGTCCACCGCTCCTCGGTGCCGCCACCTTTCCCCTGCTCCCCAAGGTGCGACCATTTCTGAATTTCCCTTCTCCAGACCTGTGACCATGCCATGGCTCCTGCCTGGACTGCCTCCCAGTCTCTCAGTAGTACCTCCTCCAGGTTCAGCCTGCGGTTCCCGCTGGTGGGTGTGCTGCAGCCAGGCGCTGTGCTCAGCGGGGATACCCTAACCCTGGGTGATCTGGGGGTCACTCCCGTCAACCTGGGGGACTCCGCCGGCAGGGTAGAGCCTCCTGGGTCTCTGCTCCAGCCTTGGCATTACACAAATGTGCCTGAGAAAACACGATGTCCTGACACCCGGCCTCCTGCCACCTGGTGACGGCATCTGAGCCATCACCCGTGATCATTCACCCCTTTTCCCTCTTCCAGACAGCACGAAAATCCAACATGCCCCTCACCGGAGGACTCGGAGGCTCCCGCGTTTTGGACTCTGAAAAGCAACTCCCTCTTTCACGTCTGCCTGGATTCGCGCCCTCAAGCCCCCTAGCCCACTTTTCTTGCTCTCCAAACACTCGTTGAGGCCAGAGAGGGAGATGCGAAGTTTGCCCGCCACTGCACGTCTGTCCTCTGCGAGGCGCCAATGGGCCTGAGTCAGGGGCCTCCCCTTCACCCGCTGGTCCCTCCCCTGTTCCCAGCTCCAGTTCCTCACCCGCTTTGCCTGGCCTGGCGCCTGTGGCTCTTCACCGTCTGCGAGGCGTCTGCGGGGACTGAAGTCGGGGAGGCGACGGCTGGCTCTGGCTGGTACCAGGAGATCCCGCCCCTCGACCCAGGAGACCCCGCCCTCGGCCACGCCCCTTTCCGCTCCCCACCCCGCCCTCTTGGGCCCCCCACCCAGCCCAGCCAGCCAGAGACCTGCCTCTAGGTGGGTGGGAGGAGACCTTCAGTCCCTCGCCCCGGGCCTGCTGTCACTACCTTCCCCAAACACACTGGTTAAAGTCACCCGATTAGAAGGGGCCACCTGTGAGACTTGGATCCAGAGCAAACTAGTGGAAGCTGAAGGGTCTTTGGGCTTCCCAGGCCCCTCGGAGGCCGGGATGGTGGGGCAGGAGGGAGCGAGCGCTCAGTGTCAGGCCTACTGCCTCCCCGGAGCCGGCTCCCTACAGGACGCTTCTCCCATCCTTTCCAACTGCTGCGAGGAAGGGCTGGGGGCGGGCATACCCATTTTCCAGAGGAGAACTGAGGGCTCTCACCCTGGCTTAGGCCAGTGGCCAGTGGCAGAGCTGGGCCTTGAACCTGGCTTTCTGGATCTTCATCCAGGCCATTCTAAAGGTACTGCAGGGATGGCAGAGAGGGCCTGTCTGGGGGAAGGGAATAGGGGCAGAGCCAGGGCCAGGGCTGCAGAGGGAGGCTGAGGGGTTGGGGGGATGCAGAGGCAAAGATCCCCCATGGAACTGTGGAGTAGAGACTGGGGGCATACCTTCCTGGCCTCAGTAGCAGGGATGCCTGGTTAGGAGGGAGGTTAGACAGAGTGACCCCAGGGCCCAGGCTTTGGGGGCAGATAGATCCATCCAAGTTCATCCAAGTTCACGTTGACTCTGACCTAAGGCATGACACCTAATTTCTCCAAGCCAGTTTCCTCATCTGTAACGCATGGTTGATAAATAGTCCATAACTCATGGAGGTGCTGTGAGATTTAAGTGACTTTGACTTAACATGTACCAAGCCCGTAGCTAATACATGGTACCTGGCACACAGTCCACTTATCATTCTTGTCAAAACTCACTTAAAATCTATCCTGCCAGGCTGGGTGCCATGGCTCATGCCTGTAGTCATAGCACTTGGGGAGGCTGAGATGGGAGGCTAGTTAAGGTCAGGAGTTTGAGACCAACCTGGGCAACATTGGGAGACCCTGCCCTGTGTCTACAAAAATTTAAAAATTAGCTGGGTGTGGTGGTGCACACCTGGAGTCCCAGCTACTTGGGAGGCTGCAGTGTGAGGATCGCTTGAGCCTGGAAGGTTGAAGATGCAGTGAGCCATTACCATCCCACTGCATTCCAGCCTGGGTGACAGAGCAAGACTGTCCTCCCCCCCAAAAAAAGCCTGCTGGCAACAATTTTTGTTTTATTTTTATTATATATATATATAGAGAGAGAGACAGGGTCTTGCTCTTGTGATGGTTTATTTTAAGAAGAAGGAGGGTAATCAATACATACCAAAGGAAGATATATTGGTGGGTTTCTCTGGGTTTGATAATTTTCAAATTAAAAATTGCGAGACAAGAGGCCTCTGCCTGGGGCAGAGCTCGGAGCATTTCCCAGGTTCCTGGTCCAGCAAAACATGGGCAGGACTTAGTTCTCTCCTGTTTGCGACCCACCCACTTCCCACCCAGTCCCAGTTTCCAGAGCCAGTGAGAAGTGCAGGAAGGAGAGGCCCAAGATGAGAAGTGCGGGAAGGAGAGGCCCAAGATGAAGCCTCACTCTGCTTGGCCCTGGCTGGGCCTTCCCACACTTGCACCATCTCACTCAAGGCAGGGATGCTTAGGAGCCCATTTTATGCATGTGCAAAGTGAGCCCAGAGAGGAGAATGGACTGGCCCAAGGTCACAAAGCAAGGAAGGAGTGGGCTGCAGGACAGCCTCCGAACCCCAACGCTGCCAGTCTCCTTTGTGTGGCTTCTGGCCCTCCTCACCATGCCTTTCCTGTCCCACCCCAAATCTCTTTCTGTATCTTAAGCAACCACCTTTCCATCTTTGGTGATGCCCCTGCCCTGGCGCCTCCAGCCCAACTCCCTCCCTTCCAGGGGATCACATTTTCCAGGAGTCACTCCTGAAGATGATCAAGTACCATGGAGGGGCAGGGCATCCATGGACCCCGATTTGAGGTCCCTGAGCGGTTGGGACTGGTTTGGGCCACGGCTGGCCTAATCTCCCCTCCGCAGAGCCTGGGCGTTGTCCAGCTGGCAGCCAAGGGCCATCCATCCGCTTTACAGAGGGCAGCTTTGACAGGCTGCTTGTTTCCAAGGACAAAGCCTGCAGGCTGTGGGTAGGTGATAGCCACTGCGGACCTCGGGCTCATTGCCTGGGTACAGGAGGTGGGGAGCCTGAGGTCTGCCAGGACCCAAGGGAGCCTCGAGCGTGGCCTGAGGACATTGGGTCCTCACTCCTGGCCCCTCAGCCAAACCCCCCATAGCCCAGGGCCAGGAATTTTGGAAGGAAGAGCCAGCCACTGGGATGTTTTCACTTTGGGGTCACCCTGATCCCCCCAGAATCGAGGCTTGGCCATCAATCAGCTTTTATGTGACCCAGGCATGTCTCTTTACACTGTTTCTTTTCTACAGAATGTTGAGAATCACCTCTTTCTCTCGGGGACATAAAGCATGGCTGTGAGAAGAGATTTGTGAGTGTTGGGACCACTGTCGTTTTTCTCTGAGCAGGCGTGGCTCCCGCTCTGTAGACAAAGTGGGATCCCTTCCCCTCCCTCACGCCCCTACAAACTTTGGGCCTCGAGTATCCGGGATGGGCCCAGAACCAGCACTGGCACAGCCTTCTCTTTGGCCTGCTCCAACCCCTCTCCCACACAGCAGTCAGGCTGATCTTCCTAAAATTTCCGTCTATTCAGCTTACATTAAAAAAAAAATAATAATAATAACATTTCTATCTGATTTTGTCTCTCCCCTGCTCAAAATCCTTCTGTGGCTCCCTAGTGCCTCCAGGAGAAAGTCCACCCTTCCTCCCATGGCTCACCCAGTCTACCCAGCTGTGGCTCCTCCACTGTGCCTCTTCCCCTTACCTTCCAGCCAGAGTGAAATCCCCAGGCCTCTGCGTGCGCCATTCCCTCTGCTTAGGAATAGGCAGAACTGCCCCCAGGTCTTTTCTGGTTCATTTCTACTTATCCTTCAGGTTTCTAGGGCGCTTTCCCTGATCTCCGCTTAAACTGGCTCAGGAATCCTCTGATCTCTGTAAATATCAGGAACTTGTCCACCCGTCTGCCCCCCAGCACCCAGGTTACGTTTGACAAAGTGAGCACTTTGGAATGCTCCAACAGACCTAGTTTCACCCAGACAGATGCTTGCGTGTGTGTTTGAGGGGGGTGGTGCTGGGGACAGTGGGGAGGGACTCTGCCTCATGGACCCCAAGGCCTGACACCTGCACTGCTGCTTGTGGCCACCGGAGGGCGAAACAACTATTTTGTGCCAACCTGCGACAGGCCCCTCCTCAGCCTGGGAGAAAAGAGAAGCCCCTCCCCCCCACCTGTCCCCACCTGTCCCCACCTGTCACTGGGGCAGCTCTGGAAGTAAAACATGGAAGCAGCTGGTGCAGTGGCCTTGAGCTGGGAGTCAGAACCTCTGCCTACCCTCAACCCCCTTTCCCGGCCCCTCTCTGCCACCAACCAGTGTAGAGACCTGAATAAGTCACCTCTCTGCTGTTGGTTTCAGATGATCTGTGACGCGCCTGGCCTGGAGCCTGGCACATAGCAGGTGCCCAGTAAATACCTAATTGGCGGGGCGCGATGACTCATGTCTATAACCCCAGCACTTTGGGAGGCCGAGGTGGGTGGATCACCTGAAGTCAGGTGTTTGAGACCATCCTGACCAACATGGTGGAATCCCGTCTCTACTAAAAATACAGAAGTTAGCTGGTTGTGGTAGCACATGCCTGTAATCCCAGCTACTGGCAAGGCTGAGGCAGGAGAACCTAGGAGGCGGAGGTTGCAGTGAACCGAGATCATGCCACCGCACTCCAGCCTGAGCAACAGAGCAAGGCTCAGTCTCAAAATAATGCATACATACATACATACATACATACCTATTTGTATTAGGAGGAGAAAACCAAGAACCAGAGAAAAGAAGGGAAGGGACCTGTGGCCACATAGCAAGGCCATGGCACAGCCTGTCTCCTTTGCTTTCCTCACACAGCCCCGTCCAACCCATCTCTTTTCTTAAAGCTTAAAAATGTTTTCAGCGGGGTGTGGTGGCTCATGCCTATAATCCCGGCAATTTGGGAGGCTGAGATGGGAGAGTTGCTTGAGCTCGGGAGTTTGAGGCTGCAGTGAGCCACTGTACTCCAGCCTGGGTGACACAGCGAGACCCCATCTCTTTCTTTCTTTCTTTCTTTTTTTTTTGGAGACGTAGTCTCGCTCTGTTGCTGAGGCTGGAGTGCAGTGGCGCGATCTCCACTCATTGCAAGCTCCGCCTCCCAGGTTCACGCCATTCCCCTGCCTCAGCCTCCTGGGTAGCTGGGACTACAGGCGCCCGCCACCTTGCCCGGCTAATTTTTTTGTGTTTTTAGTAGAGAAGGGGTTTCACAGTGTTAGCCAGGATGGCCTCGATCTCCTGACCTCGTGATCTGCCCATCTTGGCCTCCCAAAGTGCTGGGATTACAGGCGTGAGCCACTGCGCTCGGCCGACCCCATCTCTTTCTATATTTTTTCACCTCTACCTGATGTGACTGAGTAACTCCTGGGGTACATCACCTCTTTGAGGTGACAGAAATGTTCTAAAGTTGATTATGCTGGTGGTTGGTTGCCCAGCTGTGAATGCAGTAAAAACATTGAGCTGTACACTTTAAATGGCAAGTTATATGTGAATATTCAGTAAAGCTCTGTGCCCCACCCAAATCTCCTGTCAAATTGTAATTCATAACGTTGGAGGAGAGGCCTGGTGGGAGGTGACTGGATCATGGGGGCGGATCCTTCATAAATGGTTTGGCACCATCCCTTTGGTGCTGTTCTTGTGATAGAGTTCTCATGAGATCTGGTTGTTTAAAAGTATCTAGCACTGGCCGGGCGCGGTGGCTCACGCCTGTAATCCCAGCACTTTGGGAGGCCAAGGCGGGTGGATCACCTGAGGTCAGGAGTTCAAGACCAGCCTGTCCAACATGGTGAAACTCTGTCTTTACTAAAAATGCAGGTGGCGGGTGCCTGTAATCCCAGCTACTCAGGAGGCTGAGGCAGGAGAATTACTCGAACCCGGGAGGTGGAGGTTGCAGTGAGCCGAGATCGCGCCACTGCACTCCAGCCTGGGCGACAAGAGCAAAACTTTGTCTCAAAAACAAAACAAAACAAAACAAAACAAAAAAAGTATCTAGCACTTCCCCCCTCTCTCTTCCCTGGTCCTGCCTCTGCCATGTAAAACACTTGCTTCTGATTTGCCCTATGCCATCAGTAAAAGCTCCCTGAGGCCTCCCCAGAAGCAGAAGCTGCCGTGCTTTCTCTACGGCCTGCGGAACTGTGAGCCAATGAAACCTCTTTCCTTTTTTTTTTTTCTTTTTCTTTTTTATTTTTTCCCCACTCTGTCACCCAGCCTGGAGTGCAGTGATACAAACATGGCTCACTGCAGCCTCAACCTCCCAGGTTCAAGCAATCCTTCCACCTCAGCCTCCCCAGTAGCTGGGACTACAGGTGCATGCTACCACACTTGTCTAATTTTTTTTTTTTTTTTTTGTAGAAATGGGGTTTTGCCATGTTGCCTAGGCTGGTCTTAAACTCCTGAGCTCAAATGATCTTTCTGCCTTGGCCTCCCAAAGTGCTAGGATTACAGGTGTGAACCAATGCACCCAGCCTAAACCTCTTTTCTTTATAATCACCCAGTCTCAGGTATTTCTTTATTGTAGTGTGAGAATGAACTAATGCAAGCAATTCTGTGGAAGAGAAACACTGAACTTGTTTGGGAGGCTGAGGCAGGCAGATCACCTAAGGTCACTAGTACAAGACCAGCCTGGCCAACATGGTGAAACTCCATTTCTACTAAAACTACAAAAATTAGCCAGGTGTAGTGGTGGGCACCTGTAATCCCAGCTACTCGGGAGACTGAGGCAGAAGAATCGCTTGAACCTGGGAGGTGAAGGTTGCAGCGAGCTGAGATCGTGCCACTGCACTCCAGCTTGGATGATAGAGAAAGACTCCGTCTCAAAAAAAAAAAAAAAAAAAAAAAAAAAAAAAAGAAAGAAAGAAAGAAAAGAAAAGAAAAAAGAAAAACACTAAACCTGGAGTTAGAGGCCCTGCCTCTTAGAAGCGACATGAACGTCTTGAGCTCCAGTTCTGTCATCTGTGACTTGGGATCCTATTCCCTTCCCCACCTGCTTCCCAGGGAGCGATCAAATGAAGGAGTTGAGTTGTAATATGCCCAGAGTTGATACCAGTCTCAGCATGGCCATGCCTGTAAGAGCGAATCTCTTACTCCAGATAACAAACAAATATTTCACCAAATAAAAAAGTGAACAAATACTTCACCAATATAAAATAAAGTAAAAAAGTTAGAAGTGAAACAAATACAAAGTGAAAAATACATAGGGAAAAACGTTCTTCCTTAGTTTTCATCATAGGAATAAAAACAATAGCATTTTTATTAAATCAGGTCCTGCCCATGTTTTGCTGGCCCAGGAAGCTGGAAATGCTCCAAGCTCTGCCCTAGGCAGAGACAGATCTCTTGTCTCCTAATTTTTAATTTCAAAATTATCAAACCCAGAGAAAAGCTGCAAGAATAGCACACGGAACACCAATGTATCTTCCGATTCCTCTCCTTCTTCTTAAAACAAACCATCATAAGATGGTATCATTTTATGACACGAATTTGGTGAAAACCTTTTTAAAATCATAAAACTCTGTGCTGGCACAGTTCTGGTGAACTCAATACACTGAAGTGGAGCTACATGGAAAATAGCACAACCCTCTTGAAAATCAAGAGAGTAATGTATTAAGAGCACCAACAAACGTTAAAATCCTTGACCCAGCCAGGCGCGGTGGCTCAAGCCTGTAACCCCAGCACATTGGGAGGCCAAGGCGGGCAGGTCACCTGAGGTCGGGGGTTCAAGACCAGCCTGACCGATATGGAGGAATCCCATCTTTATTAAAAAAAAAAAAATACAAAATTATCCGGGCGTGGTGGCACATGCCTGTAATCCCAGCTACTTGGGAGGCTGAGGCAGGAGAATTGCTTGAACCCGGAGGCAGAGGTTGCAGTGAGCCGAGATCGCACCATTGCACTCTAGCCTGGGCAACAAGAGTGAAACCCCATCTCAATTAAAAAAAAAAAAAATTCTTGACCCAAATAATTGTACTCCACGGAAAATACTTGCTGCATGAAAATATTCATCATAACATTATGTATAATATTTTAAAAGTTGGAAGCGACATAAATGTCCAACAAATACATCAGAACTCATCCACTTGAAGAAATACTAAGCCATTAATGAGAATTATAGAAACGACCTAGTGATAAGAAAACTGCAAATGATCTAATAGTAAAAGAAAAAAGTAGAAAATGAAAATTATGTATTGTATACTTGCAACTAAGTACAACTTTATGTAGATTGGCAGATACTGTTGGTGACTGCCCAGCATTCGTTCTCACCACCCTTCTTCTTTGTCCAGAAACACTTGCTTTATAGCCTCCCGTGCAGTTGTGGGTAGTCATGTTACCACTAAGATGTAAACCAAAGTCTCCTGGGGGAATTTAGGGAACTATTTTGCTTCCTTGTGAAAAGGGGTTGTTAGCTGGGCACAGTGGCTCATGCCTGTAACCCTGTAATCTCAGCAATTTGGGAGGCCAAGGCAGGAGGGTCGCTTCAGCCCAGGAGTTCGAGACTAGCCTGAGCAACATAGCAAGAGCCCATCTTTACAAAAAATTTTTAAAAAATTGCAAGGTATGGTGGCGCATGCCTGTAGTCCTAGTTACTTGGGAGGCTGAGGTGGGAGGATTCCTTGAGCCTAAGAGATGGAGGCTGCAGTAAGCCGTGATGGTGCCACTGCACTCTAGTCTGCGTGGCAGAGCAAGACTGTCTCAAAAAAAAAAAAAAGAGAGAGAGATTGTCACAGCTTTCACTATCCCTTCCCTCTCTTCTTTCTGCCTTGAATGCATGTGAGATGGCTGGAGCTGCAGCAGCCTTTCTGTGTCCATGAGGCAGTAAGCATGTCAAAAAGGATAGTGGAGCAGCATGATTGAAAGACCCTGAGTCTGTGACATCACTGAGCTGCTCTCCAATCTGGAGACCACCTACCACTGTTTTTTCGGTATGTGAGGAAAAGAAGCCCCCATTTATTTAATGCATGGTTGTTGTTACTTGAAGCTGACAGCATTCCTAACTAATACATGCACAAAGACTTAAAAATAGAGTAAATGGTGCACACGATTTGGAGTCAGACAAACTGGGGTTCAGATCCCATTTCTCCCACTCTCTTATTGTGTGATTTAAGCCGAGTCACTTCCCCTGTGAGTCTCTGTTCCCTCAACTTTATTTTTATTTTACTTTTTGAGACAGAGTCTAGGCACTCTGTCGCCCAGGCTGGAGTGCAGTGGTGCGATCTTGGTTCACTGCAACCTCCGCCTCCCAGGCTCAAGCGATTCTCCTGCCTCAGCCTCCCAAGTAGCTAGGGATTATAGGCATATGCTATGGCACCTGGCTAATTTTTGTATTTTTAGTAGAACCAGGGTTTTGTCATGTTGGCCAGGTTGGTCTCAAACTCCTAACCTCAAGTGATCTGCCCACCTCAGCCTCCCATCAGTTCCTCAACTTTAAAATGATGCTAATGACACTCACCTCTTGGGCTTTTCAAAGGTAGAACAACATGACAGAGTTGGAAGTTCTTGGTTAACGGTAAAGGGATATTCACGTTTAATTTTATCAAACTAAAAGTCTGAACTAAAACAAAAGAAGGAATTAGCTGTTGTGTTAGAAGAGGGGAATTGGTCATCTTTTTTCTTTCTTTCTTTTTTTTTTTTGTCTTAAATATTCTTAAGGCTGCTCCAGGTCTCTCTCTTCTGGACAGCGAGCACGCCGCGGTGTGGACGGGTCTGGACCTGAGGCCGGGGCTGCTTCTGAGTCCTGAGTGGAAGTGGCGGTAGGTGGAGCTCGCAGCTTGCAGCAGAGCCGGGCCAGGGCGGTGGGCTCCTCACCTGGCCCTGGCAGGCAGGCAGGCGCAGGTGGGGCTCGGTGGCAGAGGCTGTGACTCGAGGTAAAAATAATCAGGGAAGGACAGCTGCTTCCTCGTCAGCAACCAAGAGGGAAATAAAGCTCATGTCCCCTCCAGCGAAAACCTGCTCTCCGGTCCCCTGGCTCCTGCCACCAACTGCTCGACGTCCGTGTGCCAATCCAATTTGAACGCCTGCGATTCACCCCAGAGAGGGCTTATTTTAACTTCATCAAGCGCAGAGAAAAACATCCAGGCTGGAATCTGTGGGAGGGGGAGGAGCAGCTGCTTAGGGGCCTAGGCTGGGGATGGGGTCCCAGGGCTCCTACCCCTCCAGTGGTGGGACTTGGGGTCCCCTCCTCCGAGTCGGGTTCAACAGTCGACCAAGTCATTCCTTTAACCAAGGCTTAGTGAGCATCTACTGGGTGTTCCCTGAAATCAATGGGAAAAAGTCCCGAAGCCTTGGCCCGGCTCATGAAGTCCTTTCCAAGTCCTCGCCCCCTCCCCGTCCCCTCTGTTCTCCAAACAGCCTCCTCTTGGGCTGCACTGGTCATGCCGTGCATGGAAAGCCCAGGCATGCCGTGTTTTCTCCTGCCCATGCCTCACACCTTCCACCTGAACTGTCCTTCCCCTGTTTCTCTGCCCACTGGAGGTCCAGAAATGCTAGAGAGTTTCTAGTTGTACCTCAAACCTCAGCTTGGTCTCTCTGGTGGCTTCCCCAGTCCCTCCTGGCAGTGGGAGTAGTTCCCTCTGGGTTCCAGCAGGATTTTGTCCATCTGTCTGTTTTAGCAAGGAAGTGGGGGGCTCCCTCTCTTCCTTCTCTACCATTCTTTCCCTCTCCGTTTTCCTCTTTTCTAGCAAACACACTGACCTCTACTTTCTTTTTTCTCTCTCTCTCTCTTTTTTTTTTTAGACAGAGTCTCGCTCTGTGCTCAGGCTGGAGTGCAGTGGCATGATCTCGGCTCACTGCAACTTCTGCCTCTCAGGTTCAAGTGATTCTCTTGCCTCAGCCTCCTAAGTATCATCTGGGATTACAGGTGCCTGCCACCACACCTGACTAATTTTTGTACACACACACACACACACACACACACACACACACACACATATATGTATATACACAAAATTTTAGTAGAGATGGGGTTTCACCATGTTGGCCAGGCTGGTCTTGAACTCCTGACCTCAAGTGATCTGCCTGCCTCAGCCTTCCAAAGTGCTGGGATTACAGGCGTGAGCCACTGCACCCAGCCTCGTTTGGAAAATCTGAAAGCGTAATTGTTTCCTAGGCCATGTGAAGTGCCCTGGAATCAAGGGGAGTATCGACACATTCCAGGACTCAGTGGGTCACTAGGCTAGGTCCCAGGCTGGGTGTGGGTGGAGCTGTGGAGGTGGGCCTTTTTGGGGAGGGTAGATGACAGGAGAAGAAGAAGAGGGAATTCCAGGTATGTGGGGAGCTGGGAGAGAGTACAGACAGACCCAGAGGCAGAAATGAGTGAACTGGTGTGCTGGCTCAGAGAGGTAAAGCACCTCACTCAAGGCCACACAGCTGAAGTGGCTGAGGCGGGCTTTGACCCCAGGTCTATTTGACTGGCCTCCTGCAAGCAATTGACAGTGCTGGCTTGAGACATGCTCCCTAGGGTTGACCTTGGAGCCCTCCACACCTTTGTCCTCTTGACCCCCTACATGGTGGCCTCTTGATGGACCTCCTTGGGAGAGGTGAGATGCACCCCAGGGGGCACCTGACAGGATGGCCATGGAAGCCCTCCAGGAATACTGTGACACTGCTGGGCAGGGCAGAGTTCCTGGCCTGTGAGCCCCACAAATGGGTTCACCACGTGCTGGCTGCCATGGGCACCCATCATTTCCTGTGTCCATCCCACCTGCTTCTCTTAGAGAATTCTCTTCTCCCACCATTCATGGGCTTCCACTCCAGCCACCTCTCCTCAAAAGCAAACCTACAAGTAACATAAAATGGCCCGGGAATGGGCCTGAGCCATGGTTCGGCCGTTCCTCCAGTCATGGCCCAGCTGTGCAGTTCAGAGCTTCGCCTTGGCCAACACCTTGGTGTGAAGTGAGAAAAGCAGTGGTCCTGACCCTGGGATTTCTGAGTTGGGAATGTGAAGCTGGAGCTGCTCATGGCCCCATGTCACGGGGTTAAGTTTAACTGCACACAACAGAAAGCTCCAAATAAAAGTGGCTTAAACAGGTAAAGATGTATTATTATTTTTAATGTAAAAGAAGTCTGATGGTGGCCAGTCCAGGGCTCATGTGACTCACTGAGACATTACATCCCACCTCATGGCCCAAAATAGCTGCCAAAGCTCCAGCCATTGCACTTATGTTTTAGGCAACAGGAAGGAGAAAAGGTAGGTAAGGGCCCAGGAGTTGCTTCTTCCGGCAGAGTCAGCTCCCTTCAGGCAACCTTCCCAGATGTACTACAGAATACTTCTGCTTACATATCACTGGTTGCAAAGGTATTTGAGAAATGTCATTTATCATCTGGGCATTTTGCTGCCCCAAAGAAAACCGGGTTTCTCTCTTTGCTGCAGGCTGCATTTCCTGTCATATCCATCTGCAGTGGGAGGGAATAAAGCTTGAGGGGAGGAGGAGGTAGGAGACAGAAACAGGGAGGAAAACACAGAGGCAAGGAGGGAGGCAGAAGGGGAATGAAGACTTCCCCAGTGCCTGAACTAAAGGGGGCCTGAAGCCACTGACCTCCAGGTGGCCTGAATCCACACTCCCCTCTCTGCCCTTTCCCCTTTCCCCTTTCCTTTCCTTTCTGACGGAGTTTTGCCCTTGTTGTCCAGGCTGGAGTGCGATGGCACCATCTCACTGCAACATCCGCCTTCCAGGTTCAAGCAATTCTCCTGCTTCAGCCTCCTAAGTAGCTGGGATTACAGGTGCGTGCCACCAGGCCCAGCTAATTTTTTTTTTTTTTTTAATTTTTAGTAGAGACGGGGTTTCACCATGTTGGCCACGCTGGTCTCAAACTCCTGACCTCAGGTGATCCACCCGCCTCAGCCTCCCAAAGTGCTGGGTTACAGGCGTGAACCACCGCGCCTGGCCTCCGCTTTTTCTTCAGCCAGATTGAATTGGGTTCCTGTCACTTGGAAGGGGAAGAATGAATGTGCTGACCTCGGGGAAGGACTTATCTCCTTCATGCCTTGATTTTTTTTCTTCTGAGAAATGGGGTTCCTATTGGCTGCTGACGGAGCTGTGACGAGGATGGGATGTGTGACGTCAGGGAGCCCTGCCCCGAACAGCTTGGCCGACCTGCTCCTCTTCCTGCCGCCAGTTCCAGGGATTCTGCTCCGTGATTGCTGAAGGTTTACATGGAACCTGCACCCTGTCAGGCCCCAGGTGCTGGCCAGGTGTGGGGAGTTTTTTGGACACCTGAGTAGTGGGGTGAAAACTGAAGAAGCCAAAGAATGGAGAGAAGAGTTGGGGGAGAGCTGGAGAGATTCCTGGAGCACAGGAAACAACTGGCGCCTTGTAGGGGCATGGTCCTGGGCACAAACAAAGGGGGCCAAGGCCCCCCTTTGAATGGGTCTGATGCTTAGGTGAGAGCCTGGCTGTGTCAGGGTGCTGGGCCATGGGGAATACATTTTCAGCTTCGACACTGTCAACCCTGCCCAGTGCTTTCCTGCTCCTTCTGGAAACAGCACCTGGTTTTCTTTCTCTCCTTCCTTGCTCCCCTCCCCTCCCCTCCCCTCCCCTCCTTCCCTCCCTCCCTCCCTCCCTCCCTCCCTCCCTCCCTTCCTTCCTTCCTTCCTTCCTTCCTTCCTTCCTTCCTTCCTTCCTTCCTAGACATGGTCTTTGTTGCCCAGGCTGGAGAGTAGAGTGCAGTCCTTGAACTCTTGGTCTCAAGCCATCCTCCCACCTCAGCCTCTTTTTTTTTTCTTTTGTTTTTTTTTTGAGATGGAGTCTCGCTCTGTCACCAGGCTGGAGTACAGTGGCGCCATCTTGGCTCACTGCAACCTCCGACTCCCTGGTTCAAGTGATTCTTCTGCTTTAGCCACCTGAGTAGCTGGGATTACAGGCACGTGCCAGCAGGCCCAGCTAATTTTTGTATTTTTAGTAGAGATGGGGTTTCACCATGTTGGCCAGGATGGTCTAGAATGCCTGACCCTCCGCCCGCCTCGGCCTCCCAAAGTGCTGGGATTATAGGCATGAGCCACCGCGCCTGGCCCCACCTCAGCCTCTTGAGTTGCTAGGACTACAGGCATGCACCTTCATGCCCGGCTAATATATACTTACACGTATATATGGATATATATATGGATATATATGGGGGGTCTTGCTGTGCTGCCTAGACTTGGTCTTGAACTCCTGGCCTTGGCCTCCCAAAGTACTGGGATTGCAGGCATGAGCCAGCACGCACAGCCAGCACCTGGTTTTCTTTGAGGAGCCTCCGCTTCCATGATGAGTTCCTGTGGTGTTGGGAGGGGCCGACCCCGCTCTATCCTCCTGGAGTGGCTATTTGTTTTGTGTTTGTTTTCATGGCAGTACCTAAGTTAGTGTTTGGTTGAATAACCAACAGTGGAAATCATGCAGGATTGGAGGGGGCATCTTCAGAATTCTGACTGCCACAGGTGGGGATATAACCCAGGCTCCTCCAATAAGGAAACTGAATGCCCGGGTCAAACAGATTTACTCACTCTTTGGGAGACTGAGGGGGCCAGATCATTTGAGCCAGCCTGGACAACATGGTGAAACCCTGTCTCTACAAAAAAAAAAAAAAAAAAATTACAAAAATTAGCCAGTGTGGTGGGATGTACCTGTGGTCCCAGCTACTTGGGAGGCTGAGGTGGGAGGATTGTTTGAGCCAAGGAGGTCGAGGCTGCCATGAGCCAAGATCACACCACTGCACCGTAGCCTGGGTATCAGAGTGAGACCCTGTCTCAAAAACGAAAAAAAAAAAAAAAAAAGGAAAGAAGTTTGAAGTGAATAGGATGGGTGTTGAAGATTTTAGTCGACTGATTCTGTCCCTGTAGTAGCATCTTAAGGAATGTTTGATTTGTTACAAGCTAAGGGTCTAGGATGATTTCGTTTTCTTATAAAAATATTTTATACTCAGAAAGTGTATTTCCTCATGAATCTTCATGTGGTTCCTGTATCAGTCAGGACATGCTAGGTTGTGCTGCAGTAGCAACTCTAAAATCTCAGTGCCTTAAAATAGTAGTTTTGTGGCTTTGTTTGTTTTGCTCGTGCTACATCCATCATGGGGAGGTTCTATTCTTGTGGCAAAAAGCCCTAATCAAGGGACTCGGCTGATACAGCAGAAATCATCCAGAGTGTCAGGAGTCACTGTGACTAGGAAAAAAAAAAAAAAAGCTCCAGAGGAACCCACCCTGGTATTTAAATGCACCAGCCCTGAAGTGACACATATTTTTGTGTGTGTGTGTGAGACTGGTCTGTCACCCAGTCTAGAGTGCAGTGGTGCAATCATGGCTCATGGCAGCCTCAAACTCCTGGGCTTAAGTGACCTTCCTACCTCAGTCTCCTGAGTAGCTGGGACTACAGGCAAATGCTACCATACTTGGCTATTTTTTTTTTGGAGACAGAGTCTCACTCTGTCACCCAAGCTAGAGTGCAGTGGTGCAATCTCAGCTCACTGCAACCTCCATCTCCCAGTTTCAAGCAATTCTTCTGCCTCATCCTCACGAGTAGCTGGGATTACAGGCATGTGACGCCACCATGCCCGGCTAATTTTTGTATTTTAGTAGAGATGGGGTTTCACCATGTTGGCCAGGCTAGTCTCGAACTCCTGACCTCAGATGATCTGCCCACCTTTGCCTCCCAAAGTGCTGGGATTACAGGTGTGAGCCACTGCTCCCAGCCCACCTGGCTAATTTTTAAAACTTTTAAAATTTTTATTTGTAGAGATGGAGTCTCACTGTGTTGCCCAGGCTGGTTTCAAACTCCTGGGCTCAAACCATCCTCCTGCCTTGACCTCTCAAAGTGCTGGCATTGCAGGTGTGAGCCACTGTGCCCAGTTTGTTCCTTATTCTTGAGTACCACCTAGTCTAAAGGGATCCAGGAAGTTTAACCTGCCATGTGCTCTGAAGATAGGTCTAGAAATATTTGGTGAACAGACTAATGACTCCTTCAATAAGAAATATTTTGGAGGCCAGGTGCAGTGGCTCATGCCTGCGATCCCCGCACTTTGGTAGGCTAAGGCAGGAGGATTGCTTGAGCTCAGGAGTTTGAGACCAGCCTGGGCAACATGCAAAACCTCATCTCTACGAAAAATAGAAAAATTAGCTGGGTGTGGTGGTGCACGCCTGTAGTCTGGCTACTTGGGTGGCTGAGGTGGGAGGATTGCTTGAGCCCCGGAGGTGAGGCTGAAGTGAGCCATGATCGCACCACCGCACTCCAGCCTGGGCAAAAGAGCAAGACTCTGTCTCAAAGGAAAAAAAAAAAAGAAATATATATATATACAGGCATGTTGTTTACATATTTTTTCAACTTGTTCCATCCTTTTATTTTTTTTGCTAGACCTTTATTAGTTTGAATCTTTCACCAGCTTTTCATGTATCAATTCAATGTTGGTTTATTATTCTAGAAATCAGAAATATATCAAGAATTTGATTAGAGTGATTGTTCTCTTCCAGATAGTCTTACTTCTGTTCCCCTGCTTTTTACAAGTTTATTTTCAATATAATTTTTCGACAAAGAACTTGTACAGGAAATGGTTCACTAGAAAACAAACCCTGAGAATGAGATTCTGAAATTGGATCACTCATCAAATGGCAACAAAAGCCCATGGCAACAGGTAAGAGGGGCAGCGATCATTTCCGGCATGCTATAAAGCATCACAACCGGACACTCAGGTGTCTTGTGGTGGAATGGGATGAGGAAGAGCTGGACAGGAACGCACTGGGTTATGCACTAACTCTAGCACTTCAGCAATATGGCAGCACTGACAATTACACACATTATTGAGTTGGCTGGCTCTTGTCCATTGCCTTGGACACCTTGAAGAAAGAGAATGACTCTGCTAGCTCAGGGCATTCTGTGAAAGACCAGTGTTTAAAAGGAATCTAATTTCTTTCTTTCTCTTTTTTTTTTTGAGGTGGAGTCTCACACTGTCACCCAGGCTGAAGTGCAGTGGCGTGATCTCAGCTCACTGCAAACTCCACCTCCCGGGTTCAAACGATTCTCCTGCCTCCCGCCTCCTGAGTAGCTGGAATTACAGGTGCCCATCACCACACCCAGCTAATTTTTTGTAGTTTTAGTAGAGATGGGGTTTCACTATGTTGGCCAGGCTGGTCTTGAACTCCTGATCTCGTGATCTGCCTGCTCTGGCCTCCCAAAGTGCAGGGATTACAGGCCTGAGCCACTGCGCCTGGCCAAGTAACTTAATTTCTTTAGGTACTAAAAATCAGGCCCTGGATTTGATTGGAAGGACAGCACAGCTTCAGTGGAGATTGAGTGGTTAGGCTCGTGTCCTATGCTAAAGTCAGGGTCCTGATAGGGAAGGAGTGGGATCTCAAGGCTGAGGATGCAGCCGTTTGGATGGATGTACCTGAAAACCTAATCCCAAGGTTTTCCCTTGAACCCTCTGGGTCAGCAAAAGTGGTTCTTTCCCTCTTGCAAAGCACATCAGGCTTTTATAATTTTCTCCCTGGAGAGCTTGCAAAGACCTTACTGGGGCAGAGACTTTGCAACACGCTCGTCCCTCTCAGAGCCACAGTCACACTTTCCTCTTGGACAAGTTTCTTATGGCTGCTGTAACAAATCACCATGAACTCAGTGCCTTAAAACAATGCAGATTTCTCTCTTCCAGTTCAGTAGGTCCACAGTCCAAAACCCGTCTCACTGGGCTAAGCCGAGGTGCTGTTGCAGTTGGCTTCTCCGGGAGGCTTGGGACAGAGGATCTGTTCCCGTGCCTGTCTCAGCTTCTGGTGGTTGCTGGGATGCCTTGGTTTGTGCCCCTTCCTCCATCTCTTTTTTTTTTTTTTTTTTTTTTTTTTTGAGACGAAGGCTTGCTCTGTCTCCCAGGCTGGAGTGCAGTGGCACGATCTTGGCTCACTGGCACCTCTGCCTCCCAGGTTCAAGGGATTCTCCTGCCTCAGTCTCCCGAGTAGCTGGGACTACAGGTGTGGGTCACCTTGCCTGTCTAATTTTTGTATTATTAGTAGAGATGGGGTTTTGCCGTGATGGCCAGGCTGGTCTCGAACTCCTGGCCTCAAGTGATCCACCTGCCTCAGCCTCCCAAAGTGCTGGGATAATAGGCATGAGCCACCACGCCCGGCCTCCTTCTTCTAGCTTCAAAACCATGTCTGTCATTGCGTCTCCTTCTCCTCTTCTACAGTCAAGTCTCCCTCTGCTTCCCTCTTATAAGGACACGTGTGATAATATTTAGGAGTGACTCAGATAATCGAGAACAATCTCTGCATCTCAACATCTTTAACTTTATCACATTTGTAAAGTTCCTTTTGCTGTAGAAGGTAGCATTCACCAGTTTCAGGGATTAGGACCTGGGTATCTTTGGGGGCCATTATTCCACCCAGCACACCTCCCTTTATTGCCTCCAGACTAATAACTAAAAGTAAATCGTAGCACAGCCTAAGTGAAGATACACTTTCCAGAAAGGGTAGTTTACTTCGGAGAGAATTACAGGATCTGGCTAATACAGATCAACAGGAGTTTTAAAAACACCTACAGAGGTAGATCTTGAGGTCATTGTACTGGAGGCTGTAACACAAGGTAGGAGAGGGGTGAGTTCATTGGCCTGGGTGTCCTTACCTATGACTCAGGATTTAGTGTACTGGCCCAGGCACCTTGAGGAAGCCCTGATATGTTGTTGGACTGGCTCCTAAAAGCTTGGACACGACAGGGACCTACAGGAGTTGAGCTGGAGATGCTGGTGCTGCCTTAGCAGAGTATTGATGAAAAGGTCAGATGGCCCAGGGAGTCGGGCTTGTCAGAGTGGATTCACTACCTGAGACCCCACCACCACACTCTTTGATTTACCCCGTCTCTGCAGAAGCCACATGGATCATGGTGGATGATGGTGAATGACCATAACCTTAGCCAGAGTGTAGTCCCAATATAGAATAGATCAACACAGCCTCAGTTGCTTGGCATGGGGCTCTTGGTTTGGCAAATGCATTCTTTTGAGTTCCTATCAGTCAAAAGGATCAAAAGTAGTTTGCAGGCCGGGCGTAGTGGCTCACACCTGTAATCCCAGCACTTTGGGATGCCAAAGCAGGTGAATCACCTGAGGTCAGGAGTTCGAGACTAGCCTGGCCAATGTGGTGAAACCCTGTCTCTACTAAAAATACAAAACAATTAGCTGGGCGTGGTGGTGTGTGCCTGTAGTCCCAGCTACTCGGGAGGCTGGGGCAGGAGAATTGCTTGAACCCAGGAGGCAGAGGTTGCAGAGAGCCAAGATTGCACTACTGCACTCCAGCCTGGGCGACAGAGTGAGACTCCATCTAAAAAAAAAAAAAAAAAAAACAGGCCAGACACGGTGGCTCACGCCTGTAATCCCAGCACTTTGGGAGGCTGAGGCAGGAGGATCACGAGGTCAGGAGATCGAGACCATCCTGGCTAACACAGTGAAACCCCATCTCTACTAAAAATACAAAAAATCAGCCGGGCATGGTGGTGGGCGCCTGTAGTCCCAGCTACTCAGGAGGCTGAGGCAGGAGAATGGCGTGAACCCAGTAGGCGGAGCTTGCAGTGAGCCGAGATCGCGTCACTGCACTCCAGCCTGGGCGACACAGCGAGACTCCGTCTCAAAAAACAAAAACAAAAACAAAAAAAGTAGTTTGCATTTATGAGAGAAGGGCAGTAAAGCACATTTAGTGTCTCACTCCAGGGCTATGTCAGTTATCCTGTTCTGTGTTGCAAAGTTCATACGGGCTTGGCATTCTGCCAGACATCCCACTCATCCACTCCAGTGATGACACTATATTCCTTTGACTCTGTGGACAGAGAGTGGACAGTTCTCTGGGTGCCCTAGTCAGACATATCTGTGTTAGAGAGTGAGAGAAAAACCCTACAGAGATTCAGGAACCTGCATATTGATAAAACTTTTTTTTTTTTTTTCCCTGAGACAAGAGTCTTGCTCTGCCACTCAGGCTGCAATGCAGTGGCCTGATCTTGGCTCACTGCAACCTCTGCCTCCCAGGTTCAAGTGATGCTCGTGTCTCAGCCTCCCAAGTAGCTGGGATTACAGGCATGCACTGCCATGCCCAGCTAATTTTTTGTTTTTTTGAGACGGAGTCTTGCTCTGTCGCCCGGGCTGGAGTGCTGTGGCCGAATCTCAGCTCACTGCAAGCTCCGCCTCCCGGGTTTACGCCATTCTCCTGCCTCAGCCTCCGGAGTAGCTGGGACTACAGGCGCCCGCCACCTCGCCCGGCTAGTTTTTTGTATTTTTAGTAGAGACGGGGTTTCACCGTGTTGGCCAGGCTGGTCTTGAACTCCTGAGCTCAGGCAATCTGCCTGCCTTGGCCTCCCAAAATATTAGGATTACAGGAGTGAGCCACTGCACCTGACCTTCATATTGATAAAACTTTTTTTTTTTTTTTTTTTTTTTTTTTTTTGTCGGCGTCGCGTTTTTTTTTTTTGGCTGGAGTGCAGTAGTGCGATCTTCGCTCACTGCAATCTCCGCCTCCCAGGTTCAAGCGATTATCCTGCCTCAGCCTCCTGAGTAGCTGGGATTACAGATTCCCACCACCACACCTAGCTAATTTTTGCCTTTTTGGTAGAGATGGGGTTTCACCATGTTGGCCAGGCTAGTCTTGAACTCTTGACCTCAAGCAATCTACCCACCTTGGCCTCCCAAAGTGCCAGGATTACAGGTGTGAGCCACTGCACCCAGCTTGGCTAATTAAAAAAAAAAAAATTTTTGTAGAGATGGAGTCTCACTGTGTTGCCCAGGCTTGTCTCAAACTTCTGGCCTCAAGTGATCCTCCTGCCTTGGCCTCCCAAACCTCTGGGATTACAGGCAAAAGCCACTGTACCCAGTCAAGATGATCAGTTTCAAGTGGGGATCAAAGCACAAGAGATCCAGGCTGTGGTGTAAGTACCTTGCTGCTTGGGCCTTACCCAATTGCATACCCAAAAGTGCAAAAGAAGTATCCATGTAGACAATGTTTTGTGTCTGCCACATCCTAACAGAAGATTTGTAGCACAGACCCCTAGAGTTAGAGGCCAGTTCATGACTTTTGATATAGAGAAATGCTCACCCTTAGAAAATCAGCTCCTGGCATCCTTCTGGACTCTAGTAGAGACCAAGCAAACACCTAACCAGGAGACATCAAATGACCATGAGATTTCAGCTGTCCATCATAAGCAAGTATTTTCTGATTCCCCAAGTTATAAGGTCAGGTGGACCCAGCAGCACTCCATCATATGATAAGAAGAGTACTTTGGAGTTTGGAGCCAACCAGGTCCAGAGGACATCAGTTATACAACTGTGAGGCCTGGACCTTGATGTCACCTGTGTCTATTGCAGATGCCTTTCCCTCAGTTCACATCTAAGACCTCAACTCTGAGCCTTCTGTTTCCTTCAAGACCCCTGTGAGGACATTGGACTCACCTGGATACTCCAGCATAACCGCCTCATTTCCAGATCGTTAACTTAATTATTCTTGCAAAATCTCTTTCATCATGTAAGGTAACATGTTCATAGGTTCTGGGGATCAGGACATTGACATCTTCAGGGGCCATTACATGGCCTGCCACATCTACCAATGAGCTGGGCATTCATTCATTCATTTATTCAATAATACAAAGATTATTATTAATTTTTTTTGTTTATTTTTGAGATGGAGTCTCATTCTGTCACCCAGGCTGGAGTGCAGTGGTGCTATCTCAGTTCACTGCAACCTGCACCTTCCGGATTAAAGTGATTCTCCTGCCTCAGCCTCCCGAGTAGCTGAGATTATAGGTGCATGCCACCATGCCTGGCTAATTTTTGTATTTTCTAGTAGAGATGGGGGTTTCACCATGTCAGTCAGGCTGGTCTCAAACTATTGAACTCAAATGATCCACCCACCTCGGCCTTCCACAGGGCTGGGGTTACAAGCGTGAACCACCGTGCCCGGCCAGTTTATTTATTAATTTGTTCATGCATTCACCTAGTGGCTCATTGATCAGCCAGGGCCTTGCTGGAGATGGTAAGAGCTCCTCGCGAGGGGGAGACCAGATGCTGCTGTGCCCTGTGCCCTCCCCCAGCTCCTCCAGCACCAGCCCCGCTCCATGCAATCCCGAGTCTTGATCTCTGCCTCCCTCTGCCCGTGGGCAGACGCAGGTCACTCTGGGCTCACTTCTCTCTCCGCTGGGAAAATGAAACCCAGTCGGCTCTGATCCAGCAACACCCACAGAGCATCCGTTATATGCCTGGCACTTGGCGTACATCTGCTTTGTGCCAACCCAATGGGTGGGGCTTCTTATGGCCTTGATAGGCATGGAGGGCTCAGACAGACCAGGTGGCTCGCCCAAGGTCACGCAGAGTAGGAATGGCAGATAGAACCGAGTCTGGGTGACTCTGCCTCCTGCCGCTTTGCCTGTCGTGAAGCCATATTGGGCCGCAGGTACAGCAGCCTCTCTCCAGCTTGGAGTCATTTTTCCTTGGCCCCAAAGTTAGAGTTCTAGCTCAGTTCCCTCTGAGCCAGCAAGTTCAGGGAGAGTTGGTTGGTGACCCTTGGGAATGGAAGACATTCGGCTTCCGGTGCTGGAGGCCTCCTGGCCACCTGTCTCCCGACTGCTGTCACCTTTTAATAGATTTCTTGGGGAACAAGTAATTTGTTCCTGGAGCTTTCTCGGTGTTCGGCAGGAAGTCCCCGCAGGCCTGGAAGGTCAGCATGCAGCCACTCAAAGGCGACTGCTGGGGGAGGATACGGGGTCGGTGCTGGCCGCTTAGCACGGCCGCACCGCCAATTACTGCCCGGCCTGCTTCCTGCCGCAGACGTGCCCAGGGCCAGGGCTTTGAACCTGTGCAGGGAGGCCAGCTTCCAGTAAACAACCCAGGGCAGCGGCCAGATTGACAGCGGAGATACAGGACGTCGGGTGGCCGCTGATGCTGCTCGCCGCTCCTGCTGGCAGACGGACAGGATCTCAGTCCCCTGGGGGTCCCCACAGTCAAGGGTGCAGAAGGACTGTCAGAGTGGCTGAGCCTCACTTCTGGGTAGACAGACTGATGCCAAGTCCAGTGGAGTTTTGAGGCCATAGTTTCTAGGTCATGGAAAATGATTTTTCCTAGCTAGGGGAAGGAGACTCTTCTGTGTCTCCTTGTCAGCCACCAGCCTGGGAGCAGAGATTTGGAGCCAGAAGCTACAGTGGGACATCAGTACCTCTTTGCTTCTCCCCAAGAAGGCCTCAGAAATATTTTGGAGCGGTGGTGATACTACTAGCCTTCTCACTACCATTTTATTTGGCAGTTAAAATAAAGGAGGTGTGCTCGTTGTAAGATTCCTTTTGTGTGAAGTTCTAGATTTTTTTTTTTTTTTTTTTTTTTTTTTGAGGCAGGTTTCTAGCTCTGTCACCCAGGCTGGAGTGCAGTGGTGTGATCATGGCTCACTGCAACCTCTGCCTCCCGGGTTCAAGGAATCCTCCCACACCTCAGCCTCTCGTGTAGTTGGGACCACAGGTAAGTGCTATGACACCTGGCTAATTTTTGTATTCTTTTCGTGGAGATGGGGTTTTGCCATGTTGCCCAGGCTGGTCTTGAACCTCTGGGCTCAAGGGATCTACCCACCTCAGCCTCCCAAAGTGCTGGGATTACATGTGTGCTGGCATTCACGTCCCGCCTAGAATTTTTTGATATGGGAAAGTGGTTCCCTTTATGGAGGGTTGGGGTATTGACTGGAAGGAGCATGAGGAAACTTTCTGATGATGGTGAAACGTTCTAGATCTTAATCAGCGTGCTGATTACACATTCGTCGACACTCATCTAACTGTATCCTTAAAATCTGTGCCTTTTACTGCATGCAGGCTATATGCCAATTTCTTAAAAGTTAAGATAGAGGAGAAGAAAGGGGATCTGAAAGCCTGGAGAATCTGGGACACACACACACACACACACACACTCTCTCTCTCTCACTCACTCTTGCAGGCACACGTATACTTTGGCTTCCTCAAATCTCGGCATGATTCCCTACTTTTTTTCCTTCCTCGGGGAAGTTCCAAAATAATACAGCGTTCTTCTTCATCTTTGTACCATAATTAATCTCCTTCCACATGCAAAAAGTAAATAGATGAGAAGTAAAACCAGGATGCCCAGGCAGGCTGGTGGCCTGTGTCTAAGCCTGTGTCCACCTGGAGTAGGGCCATTCATTAAGCCCTGGCTGCAGAGCTTCTGAGAGAAGGCACTCCCAATGTCCACACAGCCCTGCTGCTTCCCTTAGTGCCTGCAGACTTCCCTCCAGCCTGCAGTGGGTCTGGAGTTGAGGAGTCATTTCTGTGGCTCATGTGATTCCACCACTTCGGCCATCTCACTGGGCCAGAAAACAAAGAAGCTGGCAGGGAGCCGCTCTGAAGGCACTCCCACTGGCAACATTTGGGAGAATTGGAGATAAAAATGATTTAAAACAAGAATTAGAGATAATAAATGATTTTAAAATGATTCAAATAAGAATAGATTCTAACACACAGAAAAAGGAAACCTAGAATTCAATAAAACAGGGAGGCCGGGCATGGTAGCTCATGCCTATGATCCAGAAGCACCTCCCAAATCTTCAAGTGATCCAGGAGGATCACTTGAGGCCAGGAATTTGAGACCACCTTGAGCAGCATAGTGAGATCCCTGACTCTACAAAACATTAAAAAATTAGCCGGGCATGGTGGCGCATGTCTGTAGTCCCAACTACTTGGGAGGCCGAGGTGGGAAGATCGCTTGAGCCCAGGAGGCAGAGGCTGCAATGAATGTGATGGTGCCACTGCACTCCAGGTTGGGTAACAGACCACAATCCTGTCTCCAAACAAACAAACAAACAACCCAGAGGGGACACAAGGGTTCCGGCCAAGGGCAGGGATAGACACAGAGAATCGTCTCTCACAGCCACATGATCATAATGGATTCAGGCAAGACTTGTCAGTGGCTGGCCGGGCGCGGTGGCTCATGCCTGTAATCCCAGCACTTTGGGAGGCTGAGGCAGGAGGATCACGAGGTCAGGAGATCGAGACCATCCTGGCTAACACGGTGAAACCCCGTCTGTACTAAAAATACAAAAAATCAGCAGGGCATGGTGGCAGGCGCCTGTAGTCCCAGCTACACGGGAGGCTGAGGCAGGAGAATGGCGTGAACCTGGGAGGCGGAGCTTGCAGTTAGCCGAGATCGCGCCACTGTACTCCAGCCTGGGTGACAGAGTGAGACTCCGTCTCAAAAAAAAAAAAAAAAAAAAAGAATTGTCAGGGGCTGTTTAACACCACTGGGCAAAAGACCACTGGGAATGAGATATCCATACAGCCTCCAAGAATCACCCACATGTTACTTTTTAATTATAAAGGGAAAAAGTTACCTTTATAAATGGAGAAATCTGACAGGCACCACCTTAACTAAAGGATGAGACTTAACACCACAAATATCAGGGGAAGTCAATATCGCGTGCCCTTTCTGTGATGCCCTGAGAAGGACAAGCGTCATTACAAGGTGCTCCTGCAAAAACGCTCACCAGAGTCGCCAGGCAAGTCCTCAATGAAGAGCATTTTTCAGAACAACTGGCCTGAGCTCTTCATGAAAGACAAAAAAAGAAAAAAAACCTGGGGGATTGTTCCACATTGAAGGAGGCTGAAGCACAATGGCGACTGAATTCAGCATGGGGTCCCTGGTTGGATGCTGGATCACAAAACTTATAAAAGTTATTCCTGGGACAATAGGGGAAATTTGAATGTGGATTGAAAATTAAATGATAGCGAATTCCTAGAATGGTGTTGTGGTTGTATAGGAGAATGAACTTGTTTTTGGAGATTTATGGTTAAGTATTTAGGGGTGGAGTGTTGTGTAACTTTTAAAATATATATATATATATATATATATATATTTATTTATTTATTTATTCTATTTATTCTTTGGAGATGGAGTTTTGCTCTTGTTGCCCAGGCTGGAATGCAGTGGTGTGATCTCAGCTTACTGCAACCTCTGCCTCCTGGGTTCAAGTGATTCAGCCTCCTGAGTAGCTGGGATTACAGGGGTCCACCACAACACCTGGCTAATTTTTGTATTTTTAGTACAGATGCTGTTTCACCATGTTGGCCAGGCTGGTCTCGAACTCCTGACCTCAGGTGATTCGCCCGCCTCTGCCTCCCAAAGTGCTGGGATTACAGGTGTGAGCCACCACGCCTGGCTGTGTTGTGTAACGTTCTTTTTTTCTATTTTTCTATTTTTACTTTTTTGAGACAGAGTTTCACTCTTATTGCCCAGGCTGGAGTGCAATGGCACGATATTGGCTCACTGCAACCTCTGCCTCCCAGGTTCAAGCGATTCTCCTGCCTCAGCCTCCCAAGTAGCTGGGATTACAGGCATGTGCCACTATGCCCGGCTAATTTTGTATTTTCTTTTTTTAGTAGAGATGGGGTTTCTCTATGTTGGTCAGGCTGGTCTCGAACTCCCAACCTCAGGAGATCCACCCACCTTGGCCTCCCAAAGTCCTGGGATGACAGGTGTGAGCCACCACGCCTGGCCTGTGTTGTGTAACTTTCAAATGGTTCAGAGCAAGAGAGAGAAGAGAAAATGGTAAATCTGGGATAAAGGGTCTCTGTGTGTTTATTGAACCATCCTTGTAGCCTTCTGAAGCTCTGAAAAACTTCACAATAATAATTTGGAGGAGAAACGTAATAAATATGTAGAGAATTTGAAAATTTGAAAAAAAAAAAATCCTTGCCAAAATCCCACCAGCAAGGAATTACCACTATTAATAATAGGATTTTTTGACATAAAGCATGTACACCCCCCCACACATAAAACCATACACATTATGTCCATTTTCTCGTTCTTTCTTCTGTCCTTAAACATGCATTGAAGACAATTTTTAATGGTCTCATAGATTTCATATAAACTATTCTCCCATTGTTTGACATTGAAGTGGTTTCTAGATTTTCATTATAATATTTCTATATATTATAATATTTAATCCATTTCAGTATCCAATATATACTTCATTATTCAATATATAATCCACTATAAATAATGCTACAATTAACTTTTTTTTTTTTGAGATGGGGTTGTGCTTTGTCACCTAGGTTGCAGTGCAGTGACGCAATCACAGCTTACTGCAGCCTTGAGCTCTTGGACTCAAGCGATCCTCCCACCTCCACCTCTTGAGCAGCTGGGACTGCAGGTGCATGCCACCTTGCCTGGCCAATTTTTCTATTTTTTGTAGAGATGAGGCCTCACCATGTTGCCCAGGCTGATCTCAAACTCCAGGCCTCAAGTGATCCTCCCACCTCAGTTTCCCAAAGTGCTGGGATTACAGGCATGAGCCACCACACCTGACTTCTCCAATGAACATCTTTATACACCAATCTTTGACTGAAGATAGATCGCTAGAAGGAGGAGTTTGGGGTCAAATGTTCTGAACTTTTTCAAGGATCGTGAACTATTCTGGCAAAGAGCTTTCCGGAAAGCTCCTATTATACCATTTTGCCTTCCCATTAGCAACCCTTGAAGGTGCTCATCTCGCCAGATCATCCCTAACACTGAATATTATCATTACAGAAAAGGTCTTTGTCAGACCCGATGGTCCCATGGAGACACTTCTGTCCTCCTCTTGCTGGCTGGAGTCTGTGGTGCTGCACTCAGGTGCTCTCCCTGCACCTCCAGGCACTCTGATGTTGGCAGCTGTGATGTTACTCTCCTCTAGTTCCCCTTCACTCCACTCTTTGCCCACCTGGTCTTTACTCACCTGACACATATGACCATCTCTAGCTCTCTTCTCTCTCTTGCTTAACTCTCGCGTGATGTCTTCACATTTGGGACTTCCACCGTCCTCTTGCTGCCTTTGGAGAACTCCTGCAACTCTCTCCCCACCCCAGACCCTTCTCTCCAGCTCCAGGGACCCACGGAGACCTCCAATACAACGTGTCCCCGAGGCTCCCACGTGCACCTTCCTGCCACCAAAGTCAGATAACCTGGAGAACAATGTCGACCCCTCCTTTTACCTCTCTTTACATCCAAACTTCAACCACGTGCTGTCTATCCAGCCTCTGTCATATCTCCAGTGACTGTTCGCTCTCGCTGTTGTCACTGTCACCGCCCTAGTTCAGGCCACCTTCCTCTCCTCCCTGGTCCGTGGTCGGAGCACCCCACCGCCCCTGCTCTCCCACTTTCATTCTCTCCCTGTCCGTTCCGTCCTCCCACTGGCTGCTGGAGTGGTTTGCACCTACAGCGATGTGTCAGCCTCTGTTCCCTGCCTCCTACTCTGGGATGCCCAGTTTCTAGCTGCCCACACCCTCTTACTCCTCTCATCTTCTGTTCTCCAACAAGCCCAGCTATTTCCCGCCTCCATGGGTCTGCTCACACCGTCCCCTCCTTCTGGAATTGCCCGCTCTCTCCTTGCTGCAACCCCAGCTAGCCAACCCCTGCTCCTTTTCTGCGTCCTGTTTACAGTCTCCTGTTTTCCTCAAAGCATTTGCTGCTGCTGTTCCTCCCCTGGGGGAGTTGACTTTTTCTCTTCTTGGAGTCTCTGTAACCCACACAGTCTCTATCAGAACCTTCTGATCCTTTTACTTGCTTATTTATTTCTGTATCCATTTCTGTCGAGGGCAGTCTTTGTCTTCTTGTGTCTAGCATGGTGCCAGACACAGGATTGGAGTTTACGTAAGGAACGTCTGAAGGAGTGAATGAATGAGTGAATGAATAGAGAGCATTTACCTAGGGCGAGGCAAGTCTGAAGCGTGGAGAAGATAATGGGACTGGATGTGTCTGGATCAGGGGGACACATTCAGAGACGGATCCTGCAAGATTCAATGGAGAAAGCACCCGTGGTTCTTTCAGAATACCTTGTCCCTGGGTGATGAGTTCTGTTCGAACTCCCACGTCAAGCAGGAAGCCTGTTTTCTCTAGATGTCATGTTGATTCTCTGCTCAAAAGCATTCCATGGAGGCTGGGCGTGATGGCTCACGCCTCTAATCCCAGCACTTTGGGAGGCCAAGGCGGGTGGATCACTTGAGGTCAGGAGTTCGAGGCCAGCCTGGCCAACATGGTGAAACTTTATCTCTATAAAAATACAAACATCAGCCAGGTGTGGTGGTGCACACCTATAATCCTAGCTTCTTGGGAGGCTGAGGCAGGAGAGTTGCTTGAACCCAGGAGATGGAAGGGGATGGAGGCTGCAGTGAGCAGAGATTACACCACTGCACTCCAGCCTGGGTGACAGAGCAAGACTCCATCTCAAAAACAAAAACAAAAACAAAAACGAAAACGAAACATGGGATAGGCCCAGGCTTCTCAGCCAGCCTACAAGGACTTTCTTCTTCTTCTTCTTTTTTTTTTTTTTTTTTTTGATAGAGTCTCACTCTGTCTCCCAGACTGGAGTGCAGTGGTGAAATCTCAGTTCACTGCAATCTCCACTTCCTGGGTTCAAGTGATTCTCATGTCTGAGCCTCCCAAGTATCTGAGATTACTGGTGTGTACCATCAAGCCCAGCTAATTTGTTTGGTATTTTTTGTAGAGACAGGGTTTCAACATGTTGGCCAGGCTGGTCTTGAACTCCTGACCTCAGGTGATCTGCCTGCCTCAGCCTCTCAAAGTGCTGGGATTACAGGCATGAACCACCACATCTGGCCTCTACAAGGCCCTTCTTAACTGGGGCCTCGCCAGCTGGCCACATTGCCCCTGGCCCATAACTGGACTGATCTGCCTGCTATCCTGCCAGCCCAATGGCGCTACCATACCTCCGAGCCTTTATCCAAGCTGCTCTCTCTGTCTTGAATGCTTTTTTCCTTCTCTCCACGGCCATTCTCCAAGACTCTGTTTTAGCTTCACCTCCTCCAAGAAGTCTGCCCAGGCCCACCAGGTAATTGTGTTTCCCCGAATCTTCCTCACTATGGGGAAAGTAATTCCACTCTCTGCAGCCTGCCTTCCAGAGACCCAAGTCTCAGCCTTGACTGTCTTCCCTGTGAGGCCGTGGGTCGGTCCTTGGTCCTTCTGAGTCTCAGCTCCTTTTTCTGTTCCTTCCCCCTTAAAGGATCCTATCTGCTGTTCCCTCCCTCGGAAATTTTTAAGAGAATCAGGCATGGTGAAAGCAGAGGCCAAGATTAAGAACATGAGCTTTGACCAGGACAGGCTTGGGTTCAAATTCCAGTTCTCTTGCTAACCAACTGCGTGACCCTGTGTTACACCTCCTGTCTCCAAGTGGAGAGTCACTACCTGTAAGCTGGAAACCTCAGATGGTGTTTGGGCAAATGAATTGGGTTGCAGCATGGAAGGTGCTTACCATAGCACCTGGCATAGAGACAGGATCTGGCAAATAGATGTTAAACACGAGGATTAAACCAGGTGGGGAGAGTGTTTGGACGTGTGAACCCTCTGAGGAAGTAGGGAGTATTCTCATGATTTCACTGTGACTTGAACAGGCCCTGGATAGAGGAGAAGGGAAGAAGGGAGGGATACCCCTCTTGCTTGCCAGCGGCTGAGGTCGGCAAACTCCGGGCCCACCCATCCCAGGCCCTGCTCACACTGGTGGGGATTCTGGAGGTCTCAGGTGGGCCCCCAAATCTGCTCAGTGCCCCAGTAGAGTCTGAAGTGGGTGGTGGGAATCCACACTTTGAGACGCTGCCCCGTGCTGTGCTGTGCCCCTCCCATGGGAGCTGGGTTTCTGTGGCCCATGCAGCAAGGCTCCGCACCTGGGTGCTGTGCCAGGGGCCCTGAAGCCTGGAGCAGCTGCTGTAATTTATGCAAAGGAAGGCGCCCAGGTCTGCCCTGTCTATTTATAGCTTATTTATGAAGAAGAAAAACAAGGGCCCAGTTGCCATAGCAACCAGGAGCATCATGGCCTGCTTTCCCTGCAAGAGGAAGATGGCCAAGTCTCCTTGAAGGGTGAACCCTTGGAAGTGTTTATCCTGACAGGGGACACAGGTGGGCCTCCAAGGGCCTATCCCATGCTGGGTTCCTGGGCAGCCTGCAGGGTGGGTGGGGAGCAGGGTGCCGTTTATTGGGCCCTTGGAAAATCCAGGATGATGCTGGGGCCACGCACAGCTGAGCTCTCGGTAGCATGAGATGCACCCTTGTCTTCTGGTCTTGATGCTAACTCTTGTCCTCTGGGTGCACACCTGCAGCCTCAGACAGACTTGGAAGCTCTTTCCCTGGCTGTGCTCTGGCTTGTGTCCCTTAGGGCACTTAGCACAGTGAACTGGAGGCCTAGACCCTAGATCAATGCCCCCAAGGCTGTCATCCAGCACAGAGCTGGCACCAAGCTTGGCACCAAGCTTGGCACCAAGGAAGGGTTTAATAAATAATGAATACACGAAGTGTTGTGTAGTTTACAATGCATGCTCTTATTCGATGCATGTAAGACAGAGTAAGCACTGCAATAGTCTCTTATTTTGTAGATGAGGAAACTAAGCTTCAGAGAGGTGAAGACACCAGCCTAAGGTCTCGCAGCTGGCAAGTAGCTGAGCTGGCCTGAGTCCTGGAGGAGGAAACCCCACCTGTGCGCTGGCAAAATATGAGGGAACTTGGGTTCCAGTTAGGCTCATGGTCAGGGGTGGGGGAAGTGGTGCTGTGTGTGGTCTGGGGCTGGGAGGGGTGTGGTTTGACTCTCTGCCACTTATCAGTGGTGTGACCTTGAGCTAGTGACTTCACCTCTCCAGGCCTTGGTTGCCTCATCTGTAAAGTGAGGCCATGATGCCCAGTCCCTGGGGACTGCCGGCTCCCTGAGGACAGGCTTTGTGTCTGTCTCTTGATTGTGCTTTCCTACTGCCTGGCACATTCTAGGTGCCCAGGGTGATGAAAGATCTTGCACACCGAATGGCTGGGTCCGAGCCCAGGATGTTGAGCGCTCTCAGGGACTGTTGGTTATTACAGTGTTATTTGGGAACCGAGGCACAGAGAGCCTGATGGCTCCCCTGAGGTCACCCAGCCAAATCCAGAGCAGAAGTGGTGGCTTCACTGGAGAGTTGGGATTGGTAGCACTGCCACAGACGAAGTGGGACTGTGTCCAGGCCCAGGGGAGGGCCCGCTGGGTTGGGCTACAGTCCCAGGGGGCAGCAGGCATGCTGGGCAGGGAGGCTGAGCGGGGGGTCTCTGAGTGCTGAGGATCTAGGGCTGCCCTCCCCATGCCTGGAGGTGCAGAGGCTGCCCCCATCCCCACCTGACTGACTCCCCTACTCTACGCCCAGGCCGGCTGGAGGCTCTCGGTCGCCCTCTGCTGGACTCTGGGTGCCTCTGCGGGGCCGCCTCCAGAGGCTGTAAGAGGAAACCATGTCCCCTCCTCAGCTCAGTCTGGGAGTGAAAAAAAAAAGATACCAGAGAAACCCAGGTAGAAAGAGAAAGACCCCTCAAGCAACCCGAGGTCACAAATCATTTCTACAATGACTTCCCTAGCTCCCTGTGCTGTGCCAGGGGCCCTGGCCGGCTGGCTTTCTACCTCCTGGGTTCAAGCAGTCTTCCCACCTCAGCCTCCCAAGTAGCTGAGATTACAGGCGTGCACCACCATGCCCGGCTAATTTTTGTATTTTCAGTAGAGACGGGGTTTCACCATGCTGACCAGGCTAGTCTTGAACACCTGACCTCAAGTGATCTGCCCGCCTCGGCCTCCCAAAGTGCTGTGATTACAGGCATGAGCCACCATGCCTAGCAGGGTCCTGGCTTCTCTAGCTCCCACTGAGAACCTACAGCAGGACACAGGTGCCCGCCACCACCCCCAGAGGCTGCAGGAGCCACCACAGAAGCCTCACCGCTGTTTCCTAAAAACCATGTCCAGGGTTTTTGGTTTTGTTTTGTTTTTGGCACATCTCAAGCCTTCGCCCACATGCCTGTCCCTCTTGCCTTGTCGCCCCCGATGGGCTCCACACTGTCTGAGTTTCTAGGCTTCACTAGCCTGCGTGCCCCCTACTCTTATTCCCATACTTCCCCCACCTGGCAGTTGGCACACAGTGCTGGGAGTCTTTCTTTGCTGAGACTTCCTCTCCTCCCCTTGACTGTGAGCTCAGGAGGTGTCTGAGTTTCCTAGCTCTGTTGTAACAAAGTACCACAGTCTGGGTGGCTGAAACACCAGAAATTTATTGTTTTTTTTTTTTTTTTTTTTTTGAGACGGTGTCTGGCTCTGTCGCCTAGGCTGGAGTGCGGTGGCCGGATCTCAGCTCACCGCAAGCTCCGCCTCCCAGGTTTACGCCATTCTCCTGCCTCTGCCTCCCAAGTAGCTGGGACTACAGGCGCCCGCCTCGTCGCCCGGCTAGTTTTTTGTATTCTTTAGTAGAGACGGGGTTTCACTGTATTAGCCAGGGTGGTCTCGATCTCCTGACTTTGTGATCCGCCCGTCTCGGCCTCCCAAAGCGCTAGGATTACAGGCTTGAGCCACCACGCCCGGCCCAGAAATTTATTGTCTCACCATTCTGGAGGGTGAAAGTACAAAGCAAGGTGTCTGCAAAATTGCTTCTTCTGAGATCCATGAGGAAGACTGTTCCAGACCTGGTGCCTGGCTTCTGGTGGTTTGATGGCAACTTTTGGCATTCCTTGGTCCATAGAATCATCACTCCAGTCTCTGTCTTCATGTTCATATGGGGTTCTCCTTGTGTGCATGTCTGTCTCCAAATTGCCAATTTTTTTTTTTTTGAGATGGAATCTTGCTCTGTTGCCCAGGCTGGAGTGCAGTGGTGTGATTTTGGCTCACTTCAACCTCTGCCTCCCAGGTTTGAGTGAGTTTCCTGCCTTAGCCTCCTGAGTAGCTGGGATTACAGGCACCCAACACAATGCCCAGCTAATTTTTGTATTTTTAGTAGATACAGGGTTTCACCATGTTGGCCAGGCTAGTTTTGAACTCCTGATCTCAAGTGATCCACCTGCCTCGGCCTCCCAAAGTGTTGGGATTACAGGTGTGAGCCACGACGTCTGGCCCAAATTCCACCTTTTGTAAGGACGCCAGTCCTGTTGGATTAGGGCCTAGTGACCTCATTTTTTAACTTGATTACCTCTGTAATATCAAATCAAATTCAATCCATTTGGAATACCTCCAAGTAAGGTCAGCTACTGAGTTACTAGGGGCTAGAACTGCAGAATATGAATTTATTTTTCTCATTTCAACAGAAAACTCAGAAAGGTAATGAAAGGGAATTCAACCTTTGACAAATGTTTATTAAACACAGTTGTGATAGACACTAGTTCTAGGTGCTTAGGATGGCATTCATTCATTTGCACCTAGAACCATGTCTGACGCATAATAGGAGCTCAATAAATGTTTGTTTAGTGAGTAAATTAATTCATTCAATAGTCATTCAGGTTGTAAAAGGAGCCTTCAATTCCCTCAGTAAAATAAGTTGAATTACATAATTATCTCTTAGGTTTGTTGACAGCGTGAAATGAATGTATTATTAATAATAACTATAAGAAGCTTCTATATGCTAAGATAGATGGTCTTCATGTACAATGTTCAATACTCACAGCAGCCTTATTCAAATGAAATTCACTGGCCGGGCATGGTGGCTCACGCCTGTAATCACAGCACTTTGGGAGGCCGAGGTGGGTGGATCACTTAAGGTCAGGAGTTTGAGACCAGCCTGGCCAACATGGTGAAACCCTGTCTCTACTAAAAACACAAAAATTAGCTGGGCGTGGTGGTGTACGCCTGTAATCCCAGCTACTCAGGAGGCTGAGGCAGAAGAATCACTTGAACCCAGGAGGTGGAGGTTGCAGTGAGCTGAGATCACACCACTGCACTCCAGTGTGGGTGATAAGAGGGAGACTGAGTCTCAAAAAAAAAAAAAATAAATAAAAAAAAATAAAATAGAATTCACCTAACATAGAAATCACCATTTTAATCATTTTAAAGTGTGCAACTCAGTGGTTTTTAGTGTATTCATAATACATATATATATATATATATATTTTTTTTTTTTTTTGAGACGGAGTCTCCCTCTGTCACCCAGGCTGGAGTGCAGTGGCCGGATCTCAGCTCATTGCAAGCTCCGCCTCCCGGGTTTATGCCATTCTCCTGCCTCAGCCTCCAGAGTAGCTGGGACTACAGGCGTCCACTGCCTTGCCCAGCTAGTTTTTTGTATTTTTTAGTAGAGATGGGGTTTCACTGGGTTAGCCAAGATGGTCTCGATCTCCTGACCTTGTGATCCGCCCGTCTCGGCCTCCCAAAATGCTGGGATTACAGGCGTGAGCCACCGCACCCGGTCAATGAGACCCCCTTTTGACGCAGGGCAGGTAAGCCCCAAAGTGGAGCTGAGCCCACAAGGGTTCTTGGCTTTGCCCAAGAAAGAATTCAAGGGCAAGTTGGAGGCAGAAGAAAACGGCTTTATTGAAGTGGCGGCGTTACAGCTCCATGACTGCTCCTGCAGAGCAGGGCTACCCTCTTAGGTAGAGTCAGGGCAGTTGTGCATTGATATTTACACGTACTTTTAATTACATGCAGATTAAGGGGTGGTTTATGCAGGCGTTCCTAGGGAAGGGGTGGTAACTTTTGGGTCATGGTGCCATTGCCATGGAAAGGGGCGGTAACTCACGAGTGTTGCCATGGCAACGGTAAACTGACTTGGCACACTGGTGAGCTAGTCTTAGGGAAGGCAGCTTCCGCCCAGGCCCTGTTTTAGTTAGTCCTCAATTTGGTCAGGTATCTCAGCCCCATCTCTGAATGGAGTCCTGCCTTCTACCTCACCTTTGTAGAAAGTTTTTGCCAATACATATCTTCCACCCTCTCAGGTGCATATCTAAGAGGTGCATATCTAAGAGGTGCATATCTAAGACTTTTTGGGGGAACTGCCAAATTGTTTTCCAGAGCAGCCGCACCATTTTGTATTCTCACCAGCCCTGTATGGGGGTTCCAATTTCTCCAAACTCTCGCAGCCTTTGCGCTTTTCTGTCTTTTTGTTTATGGCCATCCTAGTGGGTGCGAAGTGGGATCTCGCTGTGGTCATGCTTTGCATTCACCCGATGACTAATCATGTTGAGCCTCTTTTCACAGACTTACGGCCATTCCACAGCAGCCTTTTGAGCTAGGTGTAATCTCCATCTGATAGTGGAGGAAGCAGATTCAGAGAGTTGAAGAGACTTGCTTAACGCAAGGGGGTGGTGGGGCTGTGCCTGGGACTTGGGTGTGTCTGTCTCCGAAGCACCGCAGATCCCAATTAAAGGTAGAAGCAGGTCCAGTCTGAGCGGCAGGAGACCTGGTCGCCGGTGCGTTCACTTCGGACAAGTCCTTTCCTCGTTCCGGGTGTCACTTTCTCCTCCGTGCCACTTGGGGCGATATATTTCAAACATCTCTGGCTTCTCTAGGAACCAGAATCTCTAAGATCAATCGTTCTAGTGCGGCGTTTGCCCCGCCCCTTCAGCCCCAGTTGCCAGCGACGCCGGAAGTGCTCGGATCTTTTGGTTTGCGCCCGCCTCCGGCCCGGAAGTGCTTTTTTGGGAAGATGGCGGCTGTGTCGGTGTATGCACCACCGGTTGGAGGCTTCTCTTTTGATAACTGCCGCAGGTGCGGCCTTGCCTGGGGCTTGGTTCAGGGAGGGAGTAAGAGTGCGGTGCTCGGGTGGGAGCTGGGCCAAGGCCTGATGCGAGAATTCTGAGGGAAGAGTGCATGGCGGGGCCTGTGGCCCGCGGCCCGTGTGACTCAGGGGAATCAGGGCCTGGGCGTGGGTTTCTCCTGAAGCCGGGTCTGCTCTCCCACCTTCGCAGCGCACTCGGCCACCGTTTATCTCCGTCTCCTAAGGCACGTCACGGCCCCTCTCTGAGACTGTCTTCGTTGGAAAACGGGAGAACAGTGCTGATGGGAGGATTCATTAAACTGATGGGCGTGAAAACAAATAGCTTTACGGAGTTCTCTGTTAGGCACTGTTCATGCCAGTGCTGCGCAATGTGGTCTTGCCCTTCAACACTTGATTCTCTCATTTGCTCTCAGGAATGCCGTCTTGGAAGCCGATTTTGCCAAGAGGGGGTACAAGCTTCCAAAGGCCCGGAAAACTGGCACGACCATCGCTGGGGTGGTCTATAAGGTAAGCCAGGTTAGGGTTAAGAGCAGCAGTGACTGAACTGGTAACAGGAATCAAAACACTTGGCTTCCTGTGTCTCTCCCGGCTGGGTCTGGAAAGGCAAATACTATAGAATACATCAGGAGACCGTCTTTCAGGAGGGACTGCTTTTGTCTGGTTTTGTGTGCTTCTTAACAGTTTATGTTCTTTCCTCACTTTGCTGAGTTTTTTTTTTTCTTTTTTCCTTTTTTTTTTTAACAGGTCAGTTAGCTTCTTAATTACTAGTTTAGGAAGCCGAAGTATATGTGATGGGAGATCACGAGATTTGGGGTCAGACAGGTCTGTCTCACCTTTGAACTCTATAATGCTGATTCCAACTTCGGGCAGCTCACTTTCCTTCTCACAGGTCTCCTTCAGATGCATCAAATGGAGATAACTCCTGCCTTAAATTGTTGTAAACGTCAAAAGAGGTTATGATTACCTGCGCAACTTGTTTTAAGGAAGAGCAACATGTTTTAAAAGGAAATTGACTGTGATGGCTACTTTAATGGGAAGATTCCTGAGCCTTAATCCAGGTTTTTTCCAGATTAGCTCTGATTTGCAAGGAATTCACCAGACACCTGAGCCTCACTTGAACCTGGGAATAATTCTTACCTACTCAGGATTCAATTAGTAGCATTTACTAAGAAACTTTTTCTTAAATCCTGAAAGTGTAGCACAATATTTTTGGTATGAGTTTTGTCTGGCGTTTTGAGATTAGGGGAGCATGGTATGGCCAACATAGTATTCCCTAAAGTAGAATGGAGAGTTGTGGTTGGTTTATATTTGTAATATTGATTAAAAACTTTTTTTTTTTCCAATAGGATGGCATAGTTCTTGGAGCAGATACAAGAGCAACGGAAGGGATGGTTGTTGCTGACAAGAACTGTTCAAAAATACACTTCATATCTCCTAATATTTAGTAAGTATTGATTCATTTGAATAACTCTTATATTTTCAAACGTGTCAGGGGTAAAAATGGACCTTCCTGTGCTCTTCACTAAAACCTGTTGTTCAATCCGTATTTTCTATCTCCTTTAAATGGCATTTCTATCCACCTGTTACCCAAGCTAGTCATCTTCAAGTCCTCTCTTTGCTTCAGTCTCCAATTGAATTGGTAGCCAGTTTTGCCCTCCCTGTGCCTCTTGAATCCATTCCCTCCTATCCTTTCCTTTGCTAAGGCTCTAGTTTGGGTTCTTCCTTCTTTTTCTTTTTTTCAAACATTAACTTGAACCATAGAGGTTCTTTTTTCTTAGCTTGACTATTGCAGTTATTTAATTTGCCTCTTTTAGGTATCCTATTGTTCACTCTTCTGCCATATTGGGTTTTGTAAAACATAGATCTGATGACGTTCCTTTGTTAAAAAGCTTTTCATGAGACTTGTCACATTTCCACACGACTTTTAGGATAAAAATCAAAATTCTGTGGCCTTGCACAGTCCATAGAAAGCCTACCGTTCAAGCCTTTCTTTGAGTTGCCATCACCCTGTGCTCCAGTTACATCTGAACTGTCCCTATTTCCCTCGTCTCCAAGCTATTCCACTGTTGCTTATGTGAGATTCTATTTAGAAACTCTTCCTTCTCTGCTTGTAGAATGTTTTTATTCCGTTTTATTCTGGCTCATATATAACCTTTTCTTTTCTTTTTTAAATATTTCTTGTTCGTTTTTGTTTTTTTTTCCCCTGGGAGAGATGCGGTCTCACTGTGTTGCCTAGGCTGATCTTGATCTTCTGGCCTCAAGTGATCCTCCCGCCTGGGTCTCACAAAAAGTGCTGGGATTACAGGCATGAGCCATCATGCCCAGCCTGAAACCTTTTCTTAATGATCAGAATCAATTGCTTTCTCCTCTGGTTTCCCATAGCATTTTGTACCTATGTTACTACAGTGTATTAAATTATGTATTACAATTTTCGTCGTCTTGTGTGTCTTCCACTCAACTTTGAAATCCAGTACAAGTCCTGTCATATTTTCTTTATTCCCAGTGATTAGTGTAATAACTGGTATCTGATAGTAAATACTTGGTAGATGTTGAATTGCAAGAATTTTAACACACCTTGCACTTCTGTACAACTTGGATATATTTGTAGCGTTAATGAAATGCACGGTCTTTTCACAGAAACCAATAATTTCATATGTTCCATTGGGCCACAGATAATATATTTACGTATAACTAGATGCATTTTCTTAATTTTCTGTTCATTTAAGATTGATTAAACAGAAAAGTTACGGCATAGATATACTCAAAAACATCTCTCTGGGTACCTGGACTTCTTGGAAGTTATCCAAGAACCCCCTACTTCTAATTGAGCCCTCTGATAATTGGATTTCAACTAAGTTTCTAATTGGATTTTTCAGTTGTTGTGGTGCTGGGACAGCTGCAGACACAGACATGACAACCCAGCTCATTTCTTCCAACTTGGAGCTCCACTCCCTCTCCACTGGCCGTCTTCCCAGAGTTGTGACAGCCAATCGGATGCTGAAGCAGATGCTTTTCAGGTAAGTTTCCAGAATGGGGATTCCTAGTGGTATCTTTTTCTCATATCTTAGATTTTTTCAGCCAGGAGAAGCCTAGAAAGTAGCAAAAAAGCCTTCAGAAATACACATTTTGTTCCAGAAATCAGTTGTTATGTTAAAGAGCCACTTTAAATGGTTTTTGATAGTGCCTTTGAATTTCTGGGGCCTGATTTTTTGCATGAGTAAATCACATGTCACCAGTTGAGTCATTTCCTGAAGCATAGGGATATTACTGGATAAGAGAAACTTTTTTGCTCATAGTAAGAAAGTTATAGCTGGAGGAACTATGAATTTGTATTGTGAAACTACTCCCTCCTCCCCATAAAACAAAGCCAAATGAGTGTCTCCCCTTCCCCCCTGCCCCCTTTAGGGGCAAAATAACAATGAATGAAAAGTGGTATTTGTAATTGGCTGTCAGTGGGTATGATAATATTAATATTGACCAACCTTTATCTACCTCTTACTCTGATCCAGGACCTATGTTAAAGTGCTTTATGCACGATCTCATCCTTTTAACTCTGAGATAGGGGCTATTAGGGTCTCCTATTTGTAAGGGAACAAAGTGAAGTTTAAAGAGGTGCAGTAGCTTGCCTGACTTGACCTTCATTCTCTGCTGACTCACAGCTCATATTAGTAGTTTTGTTTCTCTTTCTCCTTTAATAATTGCATCGTTACCTTATGTTTATATGGGTCTTGGGAGTTTTCAAAGTGCATTTTCTTATTTGCTTCTCATAAGAGAAGCAGTGATTATAGGAGAAATACCCTGGGCATTTAGTCTTGGGTGGAATACTGGCTTCTCCTTTAGGGACCTGCCTTACCTTTAACATATTCTTTGCCTTTTTCCTTCTATGTGAAATGGATATCATAATACCTGCCCCTAGCAGGGTTGTTGTGAAAATTAAAGGGGAGCATGGATAGACAGTAAAGATTTTGAACTGGTGGCTTATAGGCCATCAGCTTGTAGAGAAATTTATTTGGGTCATATGGCTGTTTTTTTTTTTTTTTTTTAATAGTGGCTAATAATTATAAATGGGTAGATTTGAATTAAAAGTCTAGATTTTGGCTTGGCACGGTGGCACATGCCTATAATCCCAGCACTTTGGGAGGCCAGGGTTCGCGAATCACCTGAGGTAAGGAGTTCGAGACCAGCCTGGCCAACATGGTGAAACGTCTCTACTAAAAGTACAAAAATTAGCCAGGCATGGTGGCACTCGCCTGTAATCCCAGCTACTCAGGAGGCTGAGATAGGAGAGTCGCTTGAACCTGGGAGGTGGAGGTTGCAGTGAGCCAAGGTCACGCCGCTGCACTCTAGCCTGGGCGACAGAACAAGACTCTGTCTCAAAAAAAAAAAAAAAAAAAGTCTACATTTCTGTCTTTTGAAAACATTCAGAAACACGTGGCCATAATCTTCGAGAACTCATTGGTGGATGTTGCCTTAGAAGTGGGAGTGGGTGCTCTGTCACATTCTCTGCCTGGCTCACTTCACTGTTCCCTTCAGGGCCCTGGCCTTCCTGAGAATTTGCGGGTCTTCATCTGTGTGTCTAGCATGGCCTGTGGGTTTTCAGTAGTGTATATGAGGTTGAGGGTAGCCTTGTAGCAAGGCCAGTAGTATAGTTCCCATTTTACAAATGAGACCAAAGCCTAGAGTCATATGGATAGGAAGCCTAGTCTACCCAATTGCTGCTTTGTGTTTGTGTACGTATCATTGTTCTAATGCAGGAGAATTATTGCCAACCAAATTCTTCCAGTACAGTGAGTAGAACTTGTTAAAGCACACCTATTGATCAGATTTCTGAAGAGATTTGTGGATTTTAATTTTAAATATAAAGCTCCCTCTGGTGGCTTGCTTGGCACATTATATGTAAGGCTTTTTTGAAAACTTTTTTTCTACACAATGTGTCTTATGTAATAAAGGCAATTTTCAAGCTTCTAAAATTGTCGCAAATAGGATGATGTTTCAAGATTCCTTGTAATGTCATTTAAAACAATTAGCAAAATAATCTAGCACATGTTTCTGTTAATCACTTTAGAATGTTTTAAGAATTCTAAAGTCTCGGCCGGGCGCGGTGGCTCACGCCTGTAATCTCAGCACTTTGGGAGGTCGAGGCGGGTGGACCACGAGGTCAGGAGATTGAGACCATCCTGGCTAACATGGTGAAACCCCGTCTCTACTAAAAATGCAAAAAATTAGCCGGGCGTAGTGGCGGGCGCCTGTAGTCCTTAAGCTACTCGGGAGGCTGAGGCAGGAGAATGGCGTGAACCTGGGAAGTGGAGCTTGGCAGTGAGTCAAGATGGTGCCACTGTACTCCCGCCTGGGTGAAAGTGCGAGACTCCGTCTCAAAAAAAAAAAAAAAAAAAATCCTAGTCTCTTTTTTCAGTGTTTTGTCATTTTTTAGTTTAAGATACTTTGTAAAAGTTAAATTTTATCAAATTTTGAGAGGAACATTTAAAAATATAAACCAGCATAATAGTTATAGTCTTTTATGTCCTCTTACATTTTTGGTGAGTTACATAAAATGAGAGTGGTTTAAGGAAAGAGTTTAGGATTTGACTTTAGAACGTTGGTTCATCTCCCACCTACAGCACTGACTGTTGTGTTAATTTGGGTGATTCTTTCTCAGTAAAATGAGGATTATAGTTTCTGTCTGTCTGACTTTTGAGGAGGACAGTGATAAAGAAGCTAGGCTCTGACCTTGCATACTACAGAGCCTACTGCATAGTTAGAGCCCCATAAAATTCAGTCTGGAAAGGAGTACAAGGTGTTCTTGGTACTGCTGTACTTTTTTTTTTTTTTCTGAACTGTCCATTTCCGTGTATGTGAGTCAGTGAGAAAATAAGGTTTGATAAACAGAAGTGACCTCTTTTCCCTTACTTAAGCACTGCCTTTATCTCACACCTATGCTGGCTTGATGTAGTTGATGTAAGTAGTGCTTGTTCTTTGGGCATGGAGCCTTCTTGTTGAGTTTCATAGAAATATTAGTGAAATGCTGTTCTGTGTTCTGGAAACTATTACTTGAATATGTAGAGGCTCTTACATTGTTAACTTTTTTTCTAATAAACGTGTACATTTATTGTAGGAAATTTAGAAAATACTGAAAAGCCCAAAGAACAAAATGAAAATTTTGCCATTCAGGGAGCATCACTCTTGGTTTACTGTATATTATTCCAGTCTTCTGTCTTCTAAGTTCTTCCCTTCCTCTCTTCCTTTTATATTACTATTACATGTTCATGGTAAAAACAAAACAAAGCTGGAAGATACAAACAAAAAGAATATAAAAAGCTACCTGAATTCCTGCCACCCACAAGCAATTAGTGCTAAGAGATTATTACACACCCTTCAAGGTTTTAAAAATATGTTCAGTAATATTTTATTAAAAAATGGGATTATAGTTGTACTGACTCTTTATAGTATAGCCTAATCTTTTCACCTAACAGTGTGTCTTGAATGGGTTCTATACTAGGGCATTTCAAAATGAAAATAACTGTTGTTAAAATTATAAAAATAATGTAATTGTAAAAAATGTAGACACTAGAAACCTGGATAGAAGGAAGTAAATGCCACCTGATGTTCTGCCACTTAGACACATACACTGTAAATTTTTGAAGATCTATGTTTTCATACCTTTTGTTCTAGACATGTATCCTTGTATGTATGCATTTAAAAGAATGAACTGTTTGTGTGTTGTTTTGTAATTTCCCATATGTACATAATAGTATGTTACAAATATTGTTCCAGTCAGTAGATGAGTTTTTCTCTTGAACCCATAGAGAAGTTCTGAATACTTGTAACTCTCCTGAAATCAGAAAAAATGTTTATGTATACTCTTATGGGGGAAAGTTTCCACAATTGTAATCAGTTTTTTTTTTTTTTGAGATGGAGTCTCGCTCTGTCACCCAGGCTGGAGTGCAGTGGCCGGATCTCAGCTCACTGCAAGCTCCGCCTCCTGGGTTCACGCCATTCTCCTGCCTCAGCCTCCCGAGCAGCTGGGACTACAGGCGCCCGTCACCACGCCCGGCTAGTTTTTTGTATTTTTTAGTAGAGACGGGGATTTCACCAGGTTAGCCAGGATGGTCTCGATCTCCTGACCTCGTGATCCGCCCGTCTCGGCCTCCCAAAGTGCTGGGATTACAGGCTTGAGCCACTGCGCCCGGCCTGTAATCAGTTTTTAAGAGGGCTCTGTGACCCATAAAAGCCTAAGAACTATGAATCAGTATCATAATTTTTGGTGGTGTCGTAGTATCCGTTTTGTGGCTGTGTTACAAATTAACCAATTTTTGAACATTAATGAAATTGCCCATTTTAAGGTATTTAAGGTATTATTAGGTATTCTATGAACGCTTTGGAACGTAGAACCTTTGGGTTCTGGTGTGATTAATTCCTTAGACTGTATTCTAGAATAAATGCACATTTATTTAGTTTTGCACATTTAACATTTTGAGAGATGTTGTCAGAGCTCTCCCTTGACAAACGTACTACCATCAGTAGCAAAGGAGAAAATGCAGCATGATTGTTAAATTTTATTTTATTTTAGATAGGATCTCTTTCTGTTGCCCAGGCTGGAGTGCAGTGGCATGATCATGGCTCACTTAAAAGCAGTGCATGGCGGATGACTTGAGCCTTAAAATTCTAGGCTCAAGTCATCTGCTTGCCTCAGCCTCTTGAGTAGCTGGGACTAAAGGCCCATGTCACCATGCTTGGCTGATTTTTTTGTTGTGTTTGTTTTTTTAAACTTTTTGTAGATGATGTCTCACTGTGTTGCCTAGGCTAGTCTCAAACTCCTGGCCTCAAGTAATCCTCCTGCCATGACCTCCCTAGGTTTTGGGATTACAGGCGTGAGCCACCGCACTCAGCTTAGTGTGATTTTTAATGATTGTATGATGTTCTGTTGTACAGCTGGATCAGTTTAGCCGTTTCTCCCTCTGCCTGTTTCCACTTTTTTAATCATCATAAACAATGCTGTTGTAAACATCCTTGTGCATTCATTTCTGTATATTTGTCTGTTCATATCCTTAGAATAGAGTCCTGGTAGAATCTCTGGATGAGTAAATTACTGAAATTTTAACGATTTCAATAATTTGCCAAGCATCTTGATTCTTTTAAAGGCATCTAACAGTTTATATTTTAGCTTGGAAGGCAACTAGCTGATTATTATTGACTTTATTTAAATACCCTGTTCGGTAGGCAGTTGGCATAGTAGAAGAGGCACTGGACTAGTTGAGGGTGGTGGGACTGGGCGATTGTGGCTTCTCTTTCTGGAGCCCTTGGCCCTAGTCTCACCCTGCTGCTAGCTCGTGTAGCCTTGAACCAGTTTCTTCCCTTGTCTGGGGCTCTGTTCTCTTTTTAGACTACTTCTAAAATCTTTTCCTAGGAAGTTCTTGAAGTTTTTACTTATAAATGGAAGGTTCTTTTTGAAATAACAATTTGGTAATCAAGGAACAGGGCAAGTATTGGACCACTGTTCTGTTTACTTAGAGGACCACTGTTCTGGATGGGCGGCTATGTCTCAGACAAAGTTATGACTTTGGTTCTTGTGTTAATTTATTTGTATCAGTTTTAATGATTACATTGTTTGGCAAATTCACTATGTGTTGGTTTTGTTTTTCTTCCCAAAGAGCTAAGGGCTCACAGTGGAGAACTTTAAATCCAGCATGTTTATCTAGCACAGCAATTCTAATGTTAAAAAACTGTACCAAATATAGGGAGAGGAATCTATAGAAATGGAAAAAAGGGTCCAAAGGAACAAATATGTGCACAATTAAAAGGAGATGGGGTGGGTGGAAAATGTATTCCTGTGATGTTCCTGAAGAAGTATGAGTTTATCCTGTGTGTACTAGCAGTGGTTTCTTAGGCTATCATGGAGTTATTTTAATATTCACTTTCCTGAATGATGAAGTATTTTCTTTTGATATGCGTTCATATATATGCTTATAATGTGGGTTAATTCAAAGGCAAAGGTGTTTCAACATGAGCTGTTTTTCTGTTTGGGCTGTGGTGAGGTTGATTTTTTTTTTTTTTTTCTATGACAACTCTTGTTCTGCCCCCCAGGCTGGAGTGCAGTGGCGTGAACATGGCTCACTGCAGCCTCAGCCTCTCAGGCTCAAGGGATCCTCTCACTTCAGCCTCCCGAGTATCTGGGACTACAGGTGCATGCCACCACACCTTGCTAATTTTTTGTAGTTTTTGTGGACTCAAGCAATCCGCCCACCTCGGCCTCCTAAAATGCTGGGGTTATAGGTGTGAGCCACCATGCCTCGCCTTTGTGGCCAGGTTGATAATTTGAATAGTGGAACAGCTGAGCTAACACCTCATTGTTAACTTTGGAGGTAGCGTACGTGCTGATCACAGAGAGGTGTGATGGGAAAAGTGCTGATAATCTTTGGAGTCAACCCGATTTGGTTCTGAGACCAGGCAGGTTCTTAATGTCTCTGGGTTGGTTTTCTTTTCTCTAAAATGGGAATGATAATGCTGTCTTTTAAAGGGGACTGTGGGCTGGGTGCGGTGGCTCACACCTGTAATCCCAGCATTTTGGGAGGCCGAGGTGGGAGGATTGCTTGAGTCCAGGAGTTTGAGACCAGCCTGGGCAACATGGCAAGACCCCATCTCTACAAAAAATACAAAAATTAGCCAGGTGTAGTCCCAGCTACTCAGGAGGCTGAGGTGGGAGGATTGCTTGAGCCTGGGGAGGTTGAGGCTACAGTGAGCCGTGATAATAACCACTGTACTCCAGCCTGGGTGACAGAGTGAGACTCTGTCTCAAAAATAATAATAATAATGGGGGCTGTGAGGCTGAGCTGAAATGAGGTGTATGGAGTGCCTCACATAATTTATACTGGCTGATAGTAGATGTTCATCTAATGTTCCCTTCCCTTTTTTGTTCCCATCAAAACAATAACCCCTTAATGAAACAGTCTTAAAGAAAGCTTTTTGTTTTTGTTGTCTGACTTCTCATGCAACTTTTGGCTAAGTCACAGTGATGTTCTGTGGACTCATGTTTTTTTTCTTATGCATACTCTGATCACCAGGTATCAAGGTTACATTGGTGCAGCCCTAGTTTTAGGAGGAGTAGATGTTACTGGACCTCACCTCTACAGCATCTATCCTCACGGATCAACTGATAAGTTGCCTTATGTCACCATGGGTGAGTGTAACGTTTCCCTGATGTTTCAGAGTACTCTTCCTTACTAAGATGGTCTCTTGAACAGCTGGTCTGTTTTCTCTTGGAAGAGGAAGTGCGATACAGTGCTTTGATTCATTCAGCAGATATTTACTGAGTTCCTGCTACAGATTAGGCCCTGTTCTGGGTGCTTGGTATATAGCAGTGAACACAATTCTAATAGTGATTCCTGCCCTCGAGGAGTTTATATTTTAGTGAGGGTAAATAGACAATAAACAACTGTGAGAAGTATAATACACAGGTATTATAAGTATATTTATAGATAAATATACACAGGTTATGCAACCTGTGTATCATGAATATATTTTTTATAGTCTGAAATCTGAAATGCTCCAAAATCCTAAAGTTTTTGAGTACCAACATGATTCTCATTGGAACGTTTTTATTTTTATTATTTTTTCTTTTTCGAGATGGATTTTTGCTCTGTTGCCCAGGCTGGAGTGCAGTGGCATGATCTCGGCTCACTGCAATCTCTGCCTGCCAGGTTCAAGTGATTCTTCTGCCTCAGCATCCCAAGTAGCTGGGATGATAGGTGTGTGCCACCATGCCTGGCTAATTTTTTGTAGTTTTAGTAGAGATGAGGTTTCACCATGTTGGCTAGGCTGGTCTCAAACTCCTGACCTCAAGTAATCTGCCTGCCTCGGTCTTCCAAAATGCTTGAATGGATTATAGGCATGAGCCACTCTGCCCAGCCTCGTTGGAGCATTTTTGATTCTGGATTTTTGGATTAGGGATGCTGAATTGGGTGAGTTTAATGTAGATATTCTAAAACCTGAAATCTGAAACACTTCTGGTCCCTAGCATTTTGGATAAGGGCTACTCAGCCTGTGTTAGAAAGTGATATTAAGAAAAAAAGGTAATACGGATGGTATTGTACTATAGTTAAGATACTATCTTTGAGAGAAACTGAGTCAAGTTCATATGGAAATGCTCTGTTTTTTACATCTGCATATGAATTTGCAATGATCTTAAAAAATTAAATTCACACATGATAAGGGGACTTGGGAGTTGTGGGCAGGGGCTGGGGTGGAGGCAGATGGCAGTGTTAAATAGAAAGATCAGTGCCAGGCATCGTGGCTCATACCTGTAATCCAGTGCTTTAGGAGCCTGAGGTGGGAGGATTGCTTGAGGCCAGGAGTTTAAGACCAGCCTAGGCAAACATAGCAAGATCCAGTCTGTACCTATATATATATATATATATAAAAAGCTGGGTGTGGTGGTGTGTGCCTATAGTCCCAGTTGCTCGGGAGGCTGAGGCAGAAGGATTGCATGAGCCCGGGAGTTTGAGGTTGCAGTGAGCTGTGATCAAGCCTTTGTACTGCATCCTGGGCAACAGAGTGAGACCTTGTCTGTTAAAAAAGAAAAGGACAAGTCTCATGAAGAAGATAAGATTTGAGTAGAATTCTAGAGTAGAAGCCTCACATTGAAACTTGTTGGGTACATTTTGACCTACAGGAGTGACCATGGTCCTTCTTTACTACTTAATCTCTGAGGGATTAGGGTATTTGATTTCTGTCTGAACCTCGATTTCCTCACCTGTGAAGTGGTATCAGCAATACCTACCACACCAAGTTGTGATGGTTGGAAATAACATACATAAAGCATGTGCTCCAATACCTGGTCTGTAAATAGTAGTTATTTTTTCCCCCCCCTCTTCCTCATTTGCTAACCAGCGTTTTGCATTTATGCTTTAGCTCTAGCTGTTAGATTAGGAGATTTTTTTCTTTTGACACGTTCTCTCTCTGCTGCACAGGCTGGAGTACAGTGGTGCAATCACAGTTCACTGCCACCTCAACCTCCCCGGGCTCAGGTGATCCCCCCATCGCAGCCTCCTGAGTAGCTGTGACTACAGCCACGTTCTGCCACACCCGTCTAATTTTTGTGTTTTTTGTAGAGATGGGATTTCGCCATGTTGCCCAGGTTGGTCCCGAACTCCTGGGCTCAGGTGATCTGCCTGCTCTGGCCTTCCAAAGTGCTGAGATTATAGGCGGCTGATAATTTTTTTTTTTAATGACTGCAAAAAATAGTGATAAAATTATATTGGAAGAATTGGGATTTTCAAGTTCTAACATTTACGTTATTGCTTCTGGGTCAAATTGCATAGGTCCAGAACTTCGAACAGGTTGTGTGTGTTGTGTAGCTGGTGTTTTTCCAGCTGTCTTTTACCTCTTATATTTTCCGTCTTGGTGTCTTGGCTCCACATCTAGGAAAACTGCTGCCTTGAGTAGTTTGGAAATTGCCAGTTTGAGACTTTGCTATGCCATTGTGTTATTATCTAGCCTCTTACAAGGTTTTTATATAACAGATGTTCACTGTTTGTTGGGGAGAATGATTTACCCCCAGATACCATATGGATGAATCTCTTCAATTATTCTAAAATGACGATGCTTATGGTAATTTTAGAATTTTTCTGAATTGCTTTATTCAAATGTATTTGGTATCTCCATCAAAGTATTGCTTTTATTTCTCCCCATCTGATACCTTTAAATGGTGGTAAAGGTGGAATAACCTTTTCTATTAAGTAGTTTTATTTCTTTTCTTTTGTACTTAAATTTCAGACTACAGAAAAGTAACAGTAATGTTCAACAAACACTGATCTGTCCTTTGCTCAGATGTGTCAGTTGTTAGCATTTTGCCACATTAGTTCTGCCTGTCACCCACATTGTTACTACTATCATTGTTTCGTGTGCGTGGGGAACCATTTGAGAGTAAATAGCAGGCACCACAACCCTTCTTCACCTCTGAATCCTTCAAGATGTTCTCTTCTAGCACCTTGATAAAGTCATCAAATTTAAGAAGTTTGGCATTGATACAAAGCAGCTTCATTTGTAAAATGGGAAAATTGGTTTCTCTTGCCTGTGAACTGTGGTAATTTGTGTCATGAGCATAAAGCTGAAGTAGGAAAAGTTGTTGAAAGTGAGTATGGTAAACAGCTTTGTGTCTGCCCATTTCCCTTCTGCCACCCCACTTTGTGCTTTTTCCTGGCCAACAGTGACCTCCTGTCTGCCCAAGTCTCATTTGAGTTCCGGGTGATGGATCCACAGCTCTGAGTTTATAGGAAAATTCTATTTAGAAACCACTGACTCCACACAGACTGGTTTTGCTGCCCTAAAATACCAGACTAAGGAGAATGAGACATCAGTAACATGTGATGTTAATACCCAAGTAAATTGTTACTTTGTGGTCTTGTTCCTCCACTCATTTATCAGCTTCTTTTTTTTTTTGGAGACTGAGTCTCGCACTGTCACCTGGTCTGGTGTGCAGTGGTGCAATCTCTGCTCGCTTCAACCTCCGCCTCCCGGATTCAGGTGATTCTCCTGCCTCAGCCTCCCGAGTAGCTGGGACTATAGGCTTGCTGCAAC
>NC_045447.1:14195653-14341646 GCF_002776525.5 Piliocolobus tephrosceles
TCCTGCCTCAGCCTCCCGAGTAGCTGGGACTATAGGCTTGCTGCAACCTCCGCCTCCCAGGTTCAAGCGATTTTCCTGCCTCAGCCTCCCGAGTAGCTGGGACTGCAGGCACGTGCTACCATGCCCAGCTAATTTTTGTATTTTTAGTATAGGGGGGTTTCACTGTGTTGGCCAGGCTGATCTCAAACTCTTGACCTCATGATTCTGCCCGCGTCTGCCTCCCAAAGTGCTGGAATTACAGGCATGAGCCACCACGCCCGGCCTTATCAGCTCTTTAGTGAGTGCCTTCTGTGTAAAGGAACTGTAGCAGGCAGCACAGATAGAAGTGAATATCAGGGTCTTTGTCCTCAGATACCCAGTCTAATGGGGGAGACAGATGTACACACTGACAAGGGCAGGAGGGGACCCAAGGGAGAAAGGGTCACTTCCAAACTGGGGGAATTCAGGAAGAACTTCACTTGAGCCGAGTCTTAAAAGGAGGATTGGATCTTTTCACTCGTTTGTCAGATGTGTATTTAGCATCGTTAGTGCCAAGCACTTTGCTAGGAGCTGGGAAGGTTAGTTGTCAACACATCGCCTGCCTCAGAGCCTATAGTCTTGTGCGGGAGACAGGCATTAGACAGGTGAATTCACATGAACCTAGAAGAATGCATTGTGCTAAGTGCCCCAGAGGAAAAGAACATTCATTAGTGAGGATACTAGGAAGGAGTGTGTGGCTGGTGGGTGTTTGGGAAGTCCTTTCTGAGCAAGTGACATTCGAGCATTTTCTAATGAACGTAATTTATGAACATGACAGAACATTGAAGTGGGACAAAGAAGTATAAGAAAAGTTTCCTTCACATCCCTCCAGAGTAACCACTCTTAAGAATTGTTTGTATTTTTTCCAGAAAATGTGTTATGATATACTTTCACGTATCTCCTTCTCTGTCATGTAGTTACCCCTGTAAAAAAACACACAAATGAGCACATGCTATACATAATATTCTTCCCTTACTATTAACTTGTTTTGAAGAAGTGTTTGCATCAGCTTATGTGGGTCTATAGAATTTCTGTAATAGCAAGCTGTACAGAATCGCATTATGTGGCTATACCATGCTTGCTGACCCATTCTTCTTCTAATTAATATCTTGTTTTTCACATTTTGGTAACAAATGTGGCTTGTTCTACTTGTATAAATACATACTTCATTTAGATACATTCTTAGCAGTGGAATTTCTGGATTAAGGTGTACACATGTTTTGACCAGAATTCTCTCTTGTAAGCAGTTGAGTCACTGGATGATTTAAGGAAGAGAGGGATTTTTGAGAAAAGTATAGCAAGTGACTCACAACATAGTTGGGAGGGCAAGAACTGGGTTTGGGGCCAAGAACAGTGTCTCAGTCTATGCCGCGGGCACAGCTGGTGCTGGAGCCTGGCTGCCGCAGAACTGAGCCTTCCTGCCATCCCTTCCACCACCAGAGAGTTCCTCATGGGGAAGGTGGGTGCTTGTGATTGGTAAAGCTCAGCCTCAGCTCAGATGGCAGTGGAATTCTCCGGACAGGGGCAGGAAATACAGCTGCTGGGCAGCTCAGAAAAGGGACAGTGCATTTTACCTTTTGAGAGCTATTGCCAAATTGCTGTCCAAAAAGCTGACACGAGTTTATACTCCCACTAGAGAATACAAGGACGCTTGTCTCCCACCACCTCACGGATGCTGAGTGTTTTTGCCAGTCTGATGGGTGAAAGTGGGAAGAAGGAACACTTAAACGCCTGAGGGATGAGTAGGAATTTGCTATGCACCCCTTACCCCGAGGGATAGACTCAGGCCTGTAGTGCACAAGGGCTCCGTGTGGTTAAGCACTGAAAGGCCAGAGTGTGCTGCATGAGGGTGGCAGGAGCAGTGAGTGGGGGCGGGGCAAGGGACCCATGCAGTGGGTGCAGCAGAAGCAAAGATGGAGAGGGTGGAAGAGGGATGGATGTTGCGTAGTGTGGAGTGGAGGCAAGGCTGGAAAGCAGGCCCCGGGGGTCCAGATGCTGCAGGCGCAGGTGGAGCTGTTTTGATTTTGTCCTGGAGGTTTCCTGCTGGAAAGCCAGGGAATGAGAGGATTATGAGTCGCTTGTTAGAAGGAGCTGACAGCTGTGGGGAGCATTGGCGTGAGAGGCCTGGGGCAGGGAGGGAGCTTGCATCCTGGCCAGAAATGTTGAGGATGAGGACTAATCCAGTGGTGGTGGCAGTAGGGATGGCCACTGTCATTACAGAGATCTCTCAGCAGCTCACCCCTGGGCCACATTCTGGGTTTCTGTCATCATTCTCTCCTGGCCTTCCTCAGTGCCAGCTCCTTGCTGGCTCTTGGCTGCAGTGTTGCAGTCACTCCTTCATTTGGAGCCACCTCCCTTTTCAGTTGGGCTCTAGGCCCTTTTTCTCATCTCATTTCCTATTCTTTCTTCCCTTGTGCCCTGGGCTTCTGTGGCAACAGCCCCCTCGCCCTCCTCTGAACAGAGCCTAACACCCATTGCTGCCTCCTTTCACAAGCACATTTTCTGCCTGGAGTATTCCTCCTCCTCACCCCGAGTGTAGCCCAGAAGCCGTTCCCTCCTGGCTGCCCCTGACAGAGTTAACAAGTCCCTCCCAGGAGTGAAGCAGGATCCCAGGACTCCTGCCTTGGCCCCACTTTGCTTCCCCTAGGCATTGTCTCTTCTGTTCCTGCACAATTCTAGACCTCTGAGAACAGCATCTGTGCCTTACTCTCAGGGTCTCACAGAGCCCTGTGCAACTCAGTGAGTATTTGATGGTGAATTAATTTTCTGATTCTCCAGCTTGTTTGTGCTAAAGAATGTCTGAAACTTAGTGTCAGAAACCTTAGCTGCTATTCATTGTTTGTGAACTAGCAGTTTACAGTACCCTTGGAATGCGGTTGGTTTAGATTGTGTTCCATTTGTGTGGTCCCAGTTTAAAGTGTTGTAAATGTGACAGGTCCTTTTACCTTTTTTTTTTTTTTTGGTTAAAGCTTAGTATTATTTTAAATTTAAAGCATATTTATGGGAATGTCTCTGTGCCAGAGTGCTGGGTGCTGGCACATTATTTTCAGTTAAAATTCAGTGTAAGGGATGCTACTATTGCTATTTTACTGACGAGAAACCTGAAAAGAGATTTAGCAACTTACCTAGTGTTACTCAGCCCCATAAGTGACAAAGCTGGGATTTGAACCCTTTTCTTCTATCTCCTGCAAGCCCCAGTACAACACAGCTGCTGTGATTTTATCCTGCAGATGTGATTTCACTTAGCTATTAAGCCTTGCTTCTGAATACTAAAAATATACAGATTCCTGGTACTTGTTTTTGTATTTGTGACTGTTCTCTGCATGGGTTCTCTGTCCTGCGTGTTGAAAACAGTGTTTACTGAAACAGCCTTATTGCAGCAAAGGAAATTAAACACACACACTCTCTCTCTCTCTCTCTGTGTATATATATATATATATATATCACCCCACAATTTTACGACCCAAAGACAACGTGATTTTTACTTTTTGTTTCTTTCCAATCCAAGTCCACTGTGAAGAGGAGCACTTTACAGAGAATGTAAGATCACAGTTTTGTATTGGCCTGGGCTTTGTCTCTGTGGCTGTCTTAGTTTCTCTCAGCCATTGTTCTGTGGTCGTAGCTGTGCAGGGCTAGCTTTCTTCCTAATCTGAGTTTGATTTTTGTTGTGGTTTTGTCTCTTCTTTTTTCTTTTGCTTCCTGACCCTTCTTTCACCCCTCCCCTCCCCCACTTCTTTCCCCTTTCCTTTCCTTTTGAGGGAGTGAGGAGCTGGGTATTGAGAGAGAACTCATAATTGCCAAAATTTGGTGGGGTTTGTTTTTTTGTTTTGTTTTTTTTTGTGAGATGGAGACTCGCTCTGTTGCCCAGGCTAGAGTTCAGTGGCTCGATTTCGGCTCACTGCAACCTCTACCTCCTGTGTTCAAGCAATCCTGCCTCTGCCTCCCAAGTAGCTGGGATAATGGGCATGTGCCTATAATTAGCCACACCCTGCTAATTTTTGTATTTTTAGTAGAGACGGGGTTTCACCATGTTGGCCAGGCTGGTCTTGAACTCATGACCTCAAGTGATCCACCTGCCTCAGCCTCCCAGAGTGTTGGGATTATAGGCGTGAGCCACTGTGCCTGGCTGGATTTTGTTTTAATTCATGCTTATTATTTTGAGTGAGCTACAAACCAAACCTCACACTCCAGATAAAATAGAAGGTCCTCCTAAATGAAGTGCCTCCATGGAACATTAGCATTCACTGTGGAATCAAGGCTTTCTGTAATTGTAGCTTAAGTGAGAAAATGAATATTTCATCTGAATTCTCATGTTTTAGTTAGATTGTGAGTTTTTTTATTATGAAGAATAAGAGCAAAACTTCGTAATTAATCTTTTTTTTTCTTTTTTTCTGAGTGATTTGACAGTAAGAGCTGGAAGCTATAAATTAACCGGAAGACAAGGGTGTCTAAATTTTGTCTACCCATGGGCCTGTATTGGCAACTAGCCAGGCGCCTGAAGGCTGCTCTTAATTTACACTGAATAGAAGACACCTGTCTTGTCTTGCTCATCTTTAGCTTGCTGCCCAGCTCGATCTGCATTGAACGTGGGGTCCCGGAGCCTCGTGTCTGAGGATGGCCTTCCTGAGAGTTTACTTGGGAGACTAATATATCAGACTCCTTGTAGTGTGGCCTCTGGACAGCTTCTGCCCTAAAACCTTTGTGAACATCACATTGACCGTAATGAGAGCAGCGTTCATCCAGCTACAGAACCTACACCTGTTGTGGGATGCCTTGCTGATACAGTCTTTGCACCATTGTGAGGTGGGTGCCATCATCCCTGTCTTAAAGATGAGGAAACTGAGGCTCAGAGAGGTTACTTGTACCACAAGTAAGGAAGTACGTGAGTGGGAATGGGAACCTCAGTCTCTGACTTTTTCCTGTTGGTACGTGGCATGTGGTTTATTCTCTGAAAAGAGAAAGGATCCCTATTGTTTCATTTATTTCTTTTTTAAGAGAGTAATTTGGAAGAGACTACTGGTGATCGATTCATTTGATTGTTAAAAGCTAGGCAAGATTTTTTGACTTTATTAAGAAAGGGAAAGCATTTTAGTTACGTTTTTATAGACATAATGTGGGTTCTTTTAATTCTCAGATTAATTAGCTTATTCTTTGAACTTGCCAGCTTTTCTTTATTAGGCAAACTGAAGTAGTGTCAGAAGAAGCTTGGGGACCATCTTTTGCTATTAGCTTGGCAGTGTTCCTTGTAGCAGCATTGGCAAGGTATATAAAATTTTTGTTTTTGCCTGCTTATCCACATAGAGAATTAACATGAATAAAATTTCAAGCATGACATTCCTGAAAATGAGGTCCTTGGACAATTTAGGAATGCTAACTTAAGGAATAAACATTGGTATGCACCATTAGGGAAGACTTGGGGTCACTGCCAAGGCCATCCAGGTAAAATTCTCCAGATAAACTGGTTATACAGTTTCCTAATTACTGGAATGCACCTACTAAGTCCCAGTTTACAGGGCCCCCAAGCAGTGAGGAAGATGTGGGATAGAGTAGTAAGCATGCTGAATGTCTCATCTTGTGGGCAGAAGAATCTTACAATTAAGTGAGAACTTAGGAACATGGATAGGGAGTTAAGATTTGCCATTGTTACGCTAAAGTACATCCTTTGCTGTATTTTTACACTAAAGTACAAGCTTTTCTGTATTTTTATACTAAAGCACAACCTTTTCTGTATTTTTATACTCAAGTACAACCTTTGTATAGATACTTTGATATCTCCACATGACTTGATTTTGAAAGTTATCCTGCACTGGATCAAATTAGTGCACTTTAAGATGGCAAATGTTTCTTCTGTATTCATTTTCAATTCTTAAATTGGATGCAAATTTAGCAGCATGTTTACTTCACAAAAACCTCAGAGGGCATATATATGAGCTTCATAGCCGTGTGTTGCTGAAAATTCTTCTGCCTGCTCTGGGGTCAGCCATGTGGTTGACTGTGTATAATAGGCTTTAAAATCGTGTGTCTCCATCGGAACTGGATTGCCTCTGTGCCTAGGTCTAGGAGACCCCATTCCAGCAGGAGCTTTGTCCACACAGCCAGTGACTGCCTGGAGCAGGCTTTTCTCTAAACTCCTGAATGAAGTAGCACTTAGGATTCTAGAAAAAGAGGTGGAAGCCCTCGCTTTGGTCCTAGCTCTGCTTGACCAGAACCTAGTCACCTAACCTCTGCAACTTCATAACCCCTATTTCTAAAATGAAGCTACTTTTTTTGACTTGGGAAGGTCACAGGGTTATTGGGATGCTGAAGTGTCGCGTTTTATGTGCACATGCTCTGTAAATTACTGCTTTTTATGTGGATATGTTGCTTTTGGTGATTTTTTTGAGGCAGTGTGGCTGAGTGAAAACTGGGTTTTGAAGTCAAATAAGGTTCAGGTATTTTTAAAAGATACTAATTAACTTAATTATTTGTTTTTATTTTTTAGGGGCAGGGTCTTGCTCTGTCTCCAGGCTGAAGTGCAATGGTGTGATTATAGCTGACTGTACCCTCAAACTCCTGAGCTCAAGTGACCCTCCCACCTCAGCCTCCCAAGTAGTTGGGACTTTGGGCGTACCACCACTGATTTTTTTTTTTCTTTATTTTTTTTGGTAGAGACTGGGTCTCACTGTGTTTTTCAGGCTGGTCTGGAACTTCTGGTCTCAAGTGATCCTCCTGCCTTGGCCTCCCAGAGTGCTGGGATTATAGGCATGAGCCACTGTCCTTAGCCTGGGTTCAGGTCTTAAGTCCAACATTCATTTAGCTGTTTGACTATGAACATTGATTTCTTCTGTAATGCTTACTTCATGTGTGAGCATGAAGTGAGATACCAAACATAAGTCTTTTTGTATGTAGCATGTTTTAGTGCCAATACATTTTTCTGTGTGTAGCTCTCTGTGTCAAGATTTCTCTGGCACTTCCTGCTTTAATATAAGATGCATTTTAGAAGATTTAAAATGTGCAGTGAATGGATTTTATATCTTAAAATTATGTTGCAATGGAGTGCCAAGAATAAAACAACTGGGAACCAAAAGCCCGTGAAAGTTGAATGAATGCATCTTGTTTTCTGGTTGTTGCAAAGGTGGTACTAAGCCAATAGATGGTGCCATGATATCAGGAAATGAGAAACTATTTACTTCTAAAATTCATCATATTGTTACAGGGAATGTAATATAGTCAGCCCTTGCCAGTTCTTAATCTATTCTAATTAGATTGGATTTTGTTCTTGATTCTGTGTAAAAAAATATTAAACGCCTTTTATAGGCAGAATGGTGAGATATTGAATTAATATATGGGTGCTGTTCCTCCTTTTTTGCCCTGCTCTGACATTTTACCACAAAGTCCCCTGATTTGAATTGTGTCCTTAGCCTACAACCAAGTAAAAGCCCTTGCCAGAGCACTTTTCAGAACAGTTAAAGGAAATGCTAACAGTTTAAAGTTCTTTGCTTTAAACCCCACTGAGAGAGAGTGAGGTTAACTAGCTCATCTTTATCTGCTCTTGTTTCAGAATTGGACCAGAGTGCCCCTGCTAAAGGAAAGTGCCTTTATATGCTTATGACCTAGTGTTTGATGCCTTTTACTTCCTCATTGGTCAGACTACGTGAAAAGTCATCTTAGGCATCAGAAGGCTTTTCACTGTGTAGTTCATAGAACGAGGGATTTGCTGTTAACCAGATCTGGGTTCATGTACCCGTGCTGCCATTTCTGGCTGCATGACTTTGGGTAGCCCCCTTCCTTTCTGTGAATTTTAGCTTCTTCCATCCATACAATGAAAATAATACCATCTAGTCCATCAATTAAAGTGGAATGCCCTGAAATTTGGGAAGTTACTTTGAAAGATGGAGCTGAGTAAAGGGTAGCTTTAAGAGACTTGCCAGCTCCCTCTGCCCTGCACTCCGCGGCAGGAGGCAGAGTGTATGCCTTGTACTCAGCTTTGGTTTCCCGGTGGGGCCTCATGGTGCAGGGGACTGATTAAGATAGGCGCATTTTTGGGTAATTTTCATCCTCCCATTTTGTCCTGTAAACGGGTAGGTGACACCTATATTTTAGGGAAAAAATGTTCTCTCTCCGTATCTTGTGACATTTCATTAAAATGCATTAATGAAATAAAACTTTTCACATTTTAGGCCCTGATGCCCTGATTGTTAGTCTTTTCTGAAGAATAAGTGTTTATGACCTGTCAGTTCAATGAGATGTTGCAGTTGCAATTATACGAAAAATCCCTGTTCCCTTCAAGTGGTGTTTTAAATTATTAGGGTAAAATTTAACTCCTCTTTGACTACATTACATTTAGAAAAGGAACTCCATTTTTTGAGGAATTAGTTTTTGAGTGAAATTGTTGGATGCCTTACAAATATTTTTAGCATATTAAATGGAATACTTTTTTTTAAAATTCATTGGGAATAAAAGGTACACTTTGACATTGAGGTACATTTACTGATGAAAAGGAAGCATTCTTCCCCCTCATGAGGGGTTTAAATGTAATACTCAGTGCTTACTCAGGAGTGAAAACATCAAATTAAACTGTTTATGCTGACAAAGGACAAATCTGGATTTCAGCAAGCGATGCAAGATTGTCTGATTGCTTGGCTTGCCTCGCCAGGAAGCTTTTGGCCAAGACTTAAATAATGAAATGCATGCATACAATTAAACCATTTAAAGCCTGCGTGTGTTCTACCGAGCAGTGAGAGCAGTGAGAGGTGCTCCACTGCTCTCTAGTGGCTGAACGTGGTCCCTCGGTGCCCAGCTTGTTTTATATTCATCAATCAGCCCTGCACACATTGGCATTGTTGGCCTCCAGAGCAAGCACCAGTACCAGGAGACGAGGCCTTGGAGGCAGGAATGGAGTGAAAAATGATCCCAGTCTGTGGGTATGTGGAAAGCACCAAATTTTACCCAGAATGAGTGGCCAGTTGACTAACAATGAGCAAGTGTGAGTAAGCGCTCTGTCAGGGAGAGCTGACACTGATGGATTAGAAAGTTCTGTGTGTGACTCTGTTATCGCCGCATACATCTTATACCTTGGCAGGCCACGGTGGCAAACAGGTCCTTGGCTGCTTAAAATGGACCGCTCTTTAGCAGGAGGAGCAGCTTTTTTTCCTGAGAAGATCTGGTTAAATTGATTTGGGGAAAAGTGGTAGAAATCCATTTCCTGCTGCCTCTCATAACTTCATGACTTTGAGAAAGAAATTCTAAAGACCTCTGTTTCCATGAAAGCTGCCAACCCTGGGACTTGCTGAGAGTGACTGTATAAAATAGCCGCCTGGAGGGCCAGGATCTTGTCGGAGAGGAATTTCATCAGCCAGCTTTCCTTGAACTTTTAGTGTCCCCAGCATTTTGCTTTACACTCGCCATCTTGTGCAACCCTCAGAGCCACCCTTTGAGGAACGCGCCTCCTGTCTCCTGCCCCTTGTTCAGGGAAGGAACCTAGTTCGGTAGGGCTGCTGTGCCGCTTGGTTTCCGGTCGCAGCATTCACGTTGTGCTTAATGCAGTTGCTTGTGCCTCCTGGAGCAACTTTGGCAGCTTTGCAGAGCTGGGAGTGATGTGCACAGCTAGGGAGCACCAGGGCTGGGCCACCTCTTGTGCCTCTTGGTGTTCCCAGAGCCTGCCGCTGCTGTGTGGGCACCTGGGAATGGGTTGTTTGAAGAAAGAGTGGGAAGTTGCCCTTCTGAAGGGTGCATGAGCTTGATAACCCATGCTTCAGAACAGGACTTAGGTTTAAAGCTTGGCCCTGCTTCCCATCAACTCTTGCCATGGGCAAACTATTTGGAACCAGTTGAATCTCAATTTCCTTGTCTGTAAAAGGGGCAAATACTCCCAGTACTTGAGTTCAGGGTCCAGGACCTAAGACCCTCAATAAATGTTTTCCCCTTCCCCAGTTTGAGAGTTAGTGAGCATCTTATTAGAAAAAGTAAATTTCTACCTTTCAGGTCCATCCTAGCTTTTGACTTAGAAGCAGCAGGTTTCAGGAAATTATTTCAGTCTTACTGTTTCTTTAGCATATCTAATAACATAGATGATAGAATTGCTAAGTTTGTTGAGTATTTTAGTGAACTCTGACATGGAAAAATAACACATTTTTAAATGTGTAGAACAAGTAAAAGCAATATCTAGATTGTAAACTTTCAGGTTTCTTCCTGAATTGGATTGCTCTCTCAGAAAAAGTTAGTTTCAAAGTGAATTACTAATCCTGGTAAGCTAAGATCGAAACACTTTCAGAGGTTTTAGAAAATGGAGACCAATTTCAGGTTTTTTTTTTGAATGAGACTATTTTAAAATAAATGCTGTTATAACAGATACTTGAGTGGCATTGCTAAACAGTGAATGGCATATGTTTAATCATTTAAAATATTTAACTAAATTCCAGTCTCATTTGAATTTCCAAGCAAAACAACACAAATTAACTATATCCAGATGTGTGTGGTAATCATTGAGCTGAAATCTAAAGAAAAAGCAAGTTTGAAAGCATGCTTTTTTGGGGTGGGGAGCTAAGAAAAGATAGCTCCATCTCCCAGGCTTACTTGCTAATCTTGATTTCAAGCATTTGGCTTTGCTATTTAAGAGGCAAATGTGGTGGAATGGAAAGAACATCGCACACTTTAAATTCAGAAAGATCTGGCTTCAGAATCCCAGATTTGCTTATCACTGGCTGTGTGATCTGGGCACGTTCCTTATCTCTGAGCTTTATTCTCCTTTTGTAAATGGGACTGCTACTACTTGCCATGCCTGAAGAGCAAACAAAACTGATGTGACTCTGCTGTGAAAGTTCTTAAGTACCGCGTGCATCTGTTGTAGTTTGTTCAGTGCTGTGTTTGCCACAGAGTACACTTCTGCGTAAGTGGGGTCTAGCCCCATGCTGAAATGCTCAGAGGACTTCATTATTAAGATGATTGTACCTCTAAGACAGTCCTTTTAAGGTCGGTGAGAAGGAGAGATATGGGGTATTTGTTTGTGATGATTGATTGCTGCTGTTCTTTGGGTCTGTTGACTCATGCATGGATTGACCTTTATTAGGCCCTTGTATACAAATTTAAGGAATAAGCTGCCTGGTGCCGCTGTTACACGGAAAGACTATGACAGCTAGCAAAGTCTTGGTCTTTTGCTTGTTTTTTCCATCCCCTCACAATGTTAGATTTTCTCCAATTGTTTATACCTTAAAAAATTGCTATTAATGTATGCACTGTGAAGAAAAATTAAAAAATACAAGTAAACAAGAAGAAAATAAGCTTAATATTTTGATTTATGTGCTTCCAGGTTTGTATAATATATAGTGCATAAGTGTATCTGTTAATTTTGCTTTGGAACATGTTTTCCCCCACTAAATATTATAGCATGGATAGCTTCCCATTGCCAAAAAATGTATTTCTGCTTTGTCATGTTTAATGTCTGTGTGTATAGTATTCCCTGGCTCCTGGTTGTTGAACCTTTACATTTACTTCCAGGTATTTTTTTTTTCCCCCTTTAATCTAAACAATGATCTTTTAAGATACGTGACTTGGGTACTTGTCCATGTGTTTCTTTAGAATAAGTTCCTAAGAGACTTGCTGGTTTGGTGGGTATGTGTAGCTGTGTGATTTCCAGTTGACGTTTCTGCATTGCCCATTAGAAGAGTTCTATCCATTTCTGCTTCTCCAAGTGTGTCAGAGTACCCATTTGATCACACTTTTGTCAGCACTATTATTCTTTTTAATCTTTGCTAATTTAAAAGGCAAAAGGTAGTTATTTTACTTCAATTCGTATTTCTTTGATTGCTAGTGAACTTGATCAGTGTTGCCTAATGTGTATATATAGGCCTCTGCCTTTTCTCTTTTGTAAACTACTGTCTTCTCCATTGGAGTCTTGATGTATTTATCTGTGAGCTCTTTTTAGTTATTAATGTTGTGCATGTTGCATGTATTTTTCTGAGTTTCAGGGCTTTCATTTTACATTCTTAGAGGAGCTAGTAGTTTTGTTTATAAGCCAGTGGGCCTGCTGTTATAAGATGTTTCATTTTAACAGACTGGCTGGAGGTGTGGTCCTTGTGGAACTGGTGCTTGGGACCCCTTCTCCCGGGGCTCAGCAGATGCAGGTGACAAGAGGGTGGGACCCCTTCTCCCGGGGCCTAGCAGATGCAGGTGACCCAGAGTGTTGTCTGGAGGGTCTGTGGGTGAGTCTGGCCCTAACACAACTGGGAAGCAGGCCGGGTGCTCTTTCCAGGACTCCACAGGGCATTGGTTGCAGAGGAGCTCTTTGAATGAGGACCTAGCTGGAGCAGCTGTGGAGTGTGTGCAGTGGATGGGGGAGGGCCCTGCAGGTGAAAGGGAAGGAGACATTTGTCCTTCCTGCCTCCCTGTCTCTCCACAGCCCAGCTCCTTGGTGGGTTGGGGTGGCGAGTGTTGAGCAGGGTGTGTAGGTGGGCTCGGGGGAGGACAGTTGATGCAGGAGGTCAGTCTGAGGGGACTAGGTAGCCATCATAGTGTCCTTACTTATAGTCACCTCTCTAAGTGCTGGTCACTGAATCACACCTTGTTTTTCTGTTTCAAAGAGCTTTGTTCTGGAAGCAATACTGGGTACTCAGTAACCGTGGGTGTGCTGAAAAGGCAAGCTTGGTAAAGGTTGCTAGGGAGCAGCTTCATGGAAACTACTGATGAGAATGAGAGTGTCAGTAGTGTTAATATAATGCAGAAATCCAGGAAGGGCCATTCGCTTCTGTGGTATCACAGTGGTTTGGACTGGACTAGGACATACAATAGGACTTGGTTTTGCGGTTTTAAAGCCCTTTTTTCCTTTTTGAAAATTGAACTGGCTTTACACTTGAGTTTGTCTTATATTCAGCCTAGTATGGTAAACTAGGCAATAAATATTGCTTTACACCTTATCAAGGCATTTACTGCTATCCTCACGCCTTCAGGGGCAGCTCAGATTTTTTTCCGGCTCCCTCATTTGGACAGTTGGCCTCACCTTTTTGTGCACCTTACTTCAATAAGCGTCTCTCCTAATGCTGCCATGTGTCAGAGACTGTTGGGGATGAGGGCTGTGGATATGAAAGGATGGACAAGTTGCAGAGATGAGAGTGGTAAACCCTGTGGCTGGGGGGTGACCAAGGAAGGGTTCTAGGAAGAAGTGTTCTCTCAGCTGGAGTTTGAAAGGTGACTGGGAGTTCTGTGGACTGTCGGGGCAAACGGACTGCCACGTGCAGTGTGAGATAGGCTTGAACTGGCATGGGCATTTAGGAAATCATGGGCAGTGTGGTGTTGGTGGAGTATCAGGGGTGTGTATGGGGGATGGGAGGGAGCAGAAGGAGGTAGAAACCTGGTCATGGAAGGTCTTGCATGTCCTCTCTCAACTGTATTGTGGCATATAGGACTTTCTGTATGAGAGCGCGACATAGGGTCACAGCTGAGACAGGAATCCTGCCCCTGTGCTTGTTTCCTGTAGTCCTAGACAAGGAGCTTTCTCACGTTAGTGGGTTGCTATGAGGATGATGAAATGACCTAAAATAGGCCGCATGGCACCTGGCGGGTGCTCAGCAGAAGGCCCTTGTTCTTCTCTTTGGCTTCCTTCTCCTCCCAGCTGGAGTAAGTTCTCTGAGGCCTCACTCTTGCATGTCCTCTCTGACACGCCTTTCCTTCTCTGGCATGCTCAAGTGTACCGCAGAGACCCAGTCTTGGCCACACTGTCCCCTGGCTTTTCTGTGTATCTGTTCTTTAATGGGAAACCAGACAGTTCTGATGTCTAAGATGTCTCTGCTTTTGGAATAAAAAATCAGAGCAAATGATCCTTCAAAAGATTTTCACCTTGGTTTTGTTTATGAAGAGGGTGCCAGCTTAGGTAGTTGATGCTAAATAACAGAATGTCTCAGGGCGTTCTTAGTGGCTTATGGGGAAAGAGGATATAATATTTTAACATTTTACAGGTCACATGGTGGCTGTACTAGAATGGCATTTGACTGGTGATTTATTGTATATAGTTTTGGATGTTGGACCAGTATCTAGGAAACTTGAATGAAATTATCTTTAAAGAATACTGGTCTGAGTTTACCTTTTTTTTTTTTTAATGGCCAACTTCTTGTTCCTTGTGTCCCCCACTGCATTGCCTTGAAATTATGTTCTCTTGTCACTTCAGGCAATTGCAGTTGTGGTTTAAATTCTCACCCCAGTTTTCTAAATGGCAGATACACATTCAGAGGTACCTACAAACCTGTTGACAGGTTTTCTATCGCCAAACACTTCTGCGTGTTTCTGAAAAGGGGGCGCCAAAGTCCTCCTTTCCTGAAAAGCTCGGAGCAGGAGTTAATTTGCAAGTGATTTGGAAATTATTTTTAATGTTGAATTTCCCTTTCTTTTCAGGTTTATTTTGGGGCCCACTTGTCTTTGATTTCATGGGAAGCAGAATCGGGTTGGGAAGCTCCTGCTTTTCAGAAAACCTCGAGAGTGTGTCTGTGTGTGCGTGCACGCGTGTGTGTGTGTGTGTATATATATATATTTTTTTGAGGTACAAAAAGGGGAGTCAGAAATACAGTGTAGTAAAAGTCCCAAGTCCTATGTTTACTTGTCTTATACCTTTCAGCTCTAAAAAAACATAACAAAATTGCCTGTCTGATAATGTAGAGAGCCTCCCCACACTGGAGAGAGACTCTTTTGTTCCAAGAGTCTGTGGGTTTAGTGTGTTATTTCCACTTAGAAATTTTGTCTGTAGTATTGTTTCTAGGCAGGAAAAAGGTTTTTTGTTTTGTTTTGTTTTTTGAGACAAAATCTCGCTCTGTCACCCAGGCTGGAGTGCAGTGGCGTGACCTGGGCTCACTGCAAGCTCCGCCTCCTGGGTTCACGCCATTCTCCTTCCTCAGCTTCCCACGTAGCTGGGACTACAGGCGCCGCCACCACGCCCGGCTAATTTTTTGTGTTTTTAGTAGAGATGGGGTTTCACTGTGCTAAGCAGGATGGTCTCAATCTCCTGACCTCGTGATCCGCCCGCCTTGGCCTCCCAAAGTGCTGGGATTACGGGCGTGAGCCACCGCACCCAGCCAGGAAAAAGGTTTTAAAGAAATAATTATTTGGGGAGGGAAATATTTTTCATTTCTTAAATTATTGAGTGAAGCTGAGCAGAAGGAAATATATGTGCCTAGGAAAAAGAATAGAGCCAAAAAAAAAAAAAATTTACTGTGAAACTGCCAAAGAAAGGAATGGCCCCGAGGAAAAAACAGCTAGTGGTTTTTAAGGAAAAATACCTTTAAGGTAAGCTTGTTTTTCTCTTTTAACAATTCGTTACAGTTTTCCACAAGTTGTTAGCTCCTAGCTAAATACCTGCCTTCTCCCTGTCCTTTTTTAAATGATTATTTCGGACCTCTGGTTGATTACCCTTGGGCTCTTCGTGGAGATATTCCTGGACTTCGTTGGAAGAGGCCAGCCTGCTCACAAATGCTCTGCAGGATTGGTTTATATCTAGAAGTGTTTTTTCCTGAGATTCTTCATTTGCAGTTGCCTCGTTCATTCATGGCAACTGTCTTTCGCTTTCCACACAAAACCAGCTTGCTTTTTACTAGTAAGTCTGAGACTGGCTCTCACCTGGGCCTGAAAACAGCCACTTAAGTTACTTTTCCCCCTGACCCCTGAATCTCAGAGTAAACGTGTGACTCACACAACGTTGGTGGAGTTTGACCCTGTTTCCACATCTTCAAGGACATGTTTACTTTGAAATTCAGAGGTTTGTTTTGCTGAATTTGCTCTCGCCTATGTGCTAGTTTTATCCGAGTGTACTAGTTTTATATCTGTTTAATTTCTGTCTCCTTTTCAGAGGGCTTTTAATGTCCCTTTAGATCACCATTTTAGTTTTTTTTTTAAAAGGAGAAAAAATTGTGAGGGGGGAAAATGGGGTTGCCTTTTGCTCCCAAAGCTTAAATGAATAGTCATTGCTTGTAATGCTGGTCTACACTTGACGCTTCCTACTGCTTTAGATGTGATATATCCGGTACTGTGAAGGTAATGATCCTCAACCGCAGCAATATTCCCTAACAGGAGTATCTGTCATATTCATCGGGATTACCATGTTCATTGATTTGTGTCTGTAAATCTGCTGTTTCTACCCTTTAAATTTGATCTATAATTGGACCTCCTTAAATGGTTCAGATAAGGTAGTCTGTATTTTCTCAATGCGGCGTTGCTGTCAGCTTCTCCTTTTTCATTATACATTCAGCAGACTTGATAAAATCAGCAGGACACCTCATTTGAAACTGTTTAATCGCTGCCTTTTTCTTTTGCTAAACCATTGAGGTGGTCAAGCGATGTACACAAATCATTTTAAATAGAAAATATGGTTTTCTCTGTGACCTAGCTAAATAGATAGTGTTATGCAAAACAAGTTAAAAAGTAATAAATGCCAAAAAAATCTTCTAATTGGAGTAAAAAATTGTGGGCAACTCTATCCTCTCTCCAAAAGTGGAGTATACTGAAATATTGCCAGGACCTGTAAAGACAAGATGATGATTTTCTAAGGATTCTCTGGTTTTTGAACAAAGCAAATTTAAATTTTCAAGGAGTGCTGAGCTGCCTTTTGCGTCCATTCAAAGGGAGCCCACACTTATTCGTAATGCCTTTACATCCTACTTTTGTAGGGATAAATTTGCTATCTGTTAATGTCTATGCAGCGTAACCTTTCAGCCATTTGCTATTGTGATAATAAATTTTTGTTTCTTTGTCATTTTGTCTATTCAGCTGTTACTCTTCAAAGTACAAACTAAAAATAATAGCTCCAAATAAATGCCACATAATAAAGTGTTTTACAGTTGTAGCTGGAATAACCTGGTGGCTGCTGCTCGCAGTTCTATTACCATTGCTGGTGCGGTAGTTTCTTCCCTGCGTGTCAAGGTGACTCTACCAGGGCCAGCTCATTAAAACAATCTTTTCTTTCGAACTGGCGTGGTATTTAGCGCTATACCCAGCAGCCCGCCAAGGCACAACATGGAGCACTAGACTCACAACATAGAACATGGGAAATTATGTGGCAGTCACTGTTTGAAAAAAATCCAAATTCTCCATAACCTCATTTTCATGCTTCAGCATTTTATTGTGAATAATTTACAGTTATACCTGTCAGTGGTGGAAGTAGGACCAGTTGCAGATTTACCTTAGATAGTGGTAAGTGTGACTCCAGGCTTTTGAAGAGCACTGTTTTTACCTGGTTTATGTGGCCCTGTAGAATTAATATTTACACTGTACTTGAATGAGACACTGGGCATGTTTTGCTGGTTTTGTTGCCCCTAGGTAAACTTGAGATGGAGAAGCTGGCATATCATAAAATACACTAAAAGTGTACCTTTTTCTTACAGGTTCTGGCTCCTTGGCAGCAATGGCTGTATTTGAAGATAAGTTTAGGCCAGACATGGAGGTATGTAAGTCCTTGCAGTTTTATTCTCTTTCAGAGATTTTTCTGGTTTTGTCTTGAACATTTACAAATTGATTGCTGATTCCTCCCGAGCTTGGACAGCACTGTTGTTAGTTGGAATGTTCTTTGGCACAGATGGTCTCTTTGCCGAAGAGACCAGCTTCCTTTTGTAGTGGCCCAGCTGTGCCCTTCCTTGGGCTTGAGGCACCAGCGCTATCCAGCTTTTTGCTCTGGGCTTTGGGCTGTCTAGGAATCTTCTGGACTGTAAAGGCAGTGACAACGTGGAATGTTTTCTTGTGCACCGAACTTTCTGTGTCATGATATCTCAAAATGACAGGTTTTTCTGTTCTTACTAAGAATAGAAAAAACGGTGTATGTCTTTGCATGTTACAGAGACATAACCTGAAAATGGAGGCAGTTTTAAAAATCCCTATAAGTGATTCTGCATCTGGCAGAAGATGGGGACAAGACCATGCATGTGGTGGAATCATCTCAGAGTGTAGTGATCTGGTGTCTCAGATACATGTATGAGAGATTCTTTTATTGTATTTCCTTTGGTGGTGGGGGAAGGTGGTATCTTCTGAATGATATTCCACTTAAGTCTACTTTAATGATAGATTGTCCCCACCCCCCACCCCCCACATCTTCAGGACAAATGCACAGCTCTTCCGTGGTCACTGTCGCAGGAATGTTGGATATGCCTGGATCCATCACGGTACCACGTTATTCCTCCACGGCACTACATCCTTGCCGCTAAACCAGCATTCAGCACATAAGCTCTATTGATGGTTATTAATTTTTTGATGGGGAGTATCAACTTCTTTTTAACAATTATTAGGTAGTTTATGAGTGGTTTACCCTATTTCTTAGTATGTAGGTTTCCATCATTTCTGACTTTGCAGTAGTGTTTAGGGGCCAGAGGTTGTCTCTGGGAATTGCTTTTTGACAGTGCCTTGTGTCCAGTCATCTTTGGAAAAGACTGCATATTAAAAGTACTTTGTTCTTCCATCATCTCATTGTCATTGGAGCACCAAGTGTCGTCGGAACTCTGAAGCTCTCTCTGCCCTTTAGGTTTGGACCAAGTGCTGTCAAAGATACTGATCAGCCAGGACAGACAGGGTTTTCTGCTGAAAACTGCGACACCTCCCCTTGGTACATGGGGATAGCTCAAATAAGTGACTTGGTCACTCTGCTAGATTTCTTCCCTTCTCGGATAGCTGCAGGAATTAAAACATAGTGTATAGAATTTAGGGGTTTTATACTAAAAATGATAGTGTCTTGTTCCAATTAAGAATAGTAAACAAGTCCAAGTATAGACTATAAATGAGATTAGGATTCTGTTCTCATTTCTCAATGTGAACAGTTGTTCCCATATCAGCATTATTTTCTGTTTGGCCTTAAATATAGAGAATAAATAGGATATATTAATAGTAGGTCACTTAAAAAAGAAAAAGAAAAGAAAAAAGTTCCCCAGTCTCCTAACTGTAGGAGAGGAGTCCTAAGGTTCTACACATCCATTAGAATTCACAGAGGTACAGGGAGGCAGACTCAGAGTTTTGTTTAGAAAATCACCTCAGTAATGTCAAATCCTTCTTTAAGACACATTAATCTTTTCAAATCTTCCTGAAAGCTTTGATTAGACTTGTGTATGTTAAATAAAAATGAGAATTGCAGGAAAAGTTGAGAGTATGAGGTACATTAGAAGTGACTTAATTTTACCTTATTTAGAGTTTGGATTTGAAATAGTTCAAAAGCTGTGAATTTAATATTTGATGTGATTTTGGGAAGTAAAGGGGAATGTCAACATCCCTTCAATAAAATTGATACTATCAATCTGAAGAATGTTTCTTAGATCAGTTGCGTCCATAACTGGGAGCACTTGGTTCTGCATTAGCTGTGAGACCTTGAAACAGGTTGGCCATATTCTTATTTCACATTGATTATTTAAATGGACAGTTTTAGGTGACTGGTTTTTATTCACTTGTTATTGAAACCGCATGCACACTGACAATCAGTGAAAATCACTTGATTTATTTGAGACAGAGTCTCGGCCGGGCGTAGCAGCTCATGCCTGCAATCCCAACACTTTGAGAGGCCGAGGTGGGGGGATCACTTGAGGTGAGGAGTTCGAGACCAGCCTGACCAACATGATGAAACCTGTCTCTACTAAAAATACAAAAATTAGCCGGGCGTGGTAGCAGGTGCCTGTAATCCCAGCTACTCGGGAGGCTGAGGAAGGAGAATCACTTGAACCTGGGAGGCGGAGGTTGCAGAAAGCTGAGATCATACCACTGCATTCCAGCCTGGGTAACAGAGCCAGACTCTGTCTCAAAAAAAAAAAAAAAAAAAAAAAAAAAAGAGGGAGAGACAGAGTCTCACTCTGTCACCCAGGGCTGGAGTGCAGTGGCATGATCTCGGCTCACTGTAACCTCTGCCTCCTGGGTTCAAGCAATTCTTGTAGAGACTGGGTTTCATCATGCTGCCCAGGTGGGTCTGGAACTCCTGAGCCCAAGCAGTCTGCCTACCTTGGCCTCCCAAAGTGCTGGGATTACAGGTGTCAGCCACCATGCCCGGCCGAAAATCACTTTATTAAGGTGAAGATAGTACCTTCTTCTTTAGTGGTTGAGTTTGAAAGTAAACAGAAGGCACTTAATAGAATAACAGCTGTCAGCAGATAATTGTTTAAAGATCTCAAGAGATGTTAATAGTTAGTAGGAAATACTTATTGCGAAGACCAAGCCACTAACTGTGCTGACCACACTGTTTGCTTTTGGTGAATATTAAATGAAGGCCAAGACTGCCTAGCAAAGTTGAGAGGACACCATTTTAGATTCAGCCAAGGTAACTGTCATTTCTGGTTCTGTGTTTGTATAGAACTCATAACAAAGACATTTTGGTTTAAAATTTCCAAACTTTTAATTTCCCTTCTTTCCAGAGAGACTTACTTTCTGTGTCCAGAAGTCCAGGATAACTTTTCTTGCCTAATTAGAGACCACAGCATTGGGTGACTAAGCCTGCTGTTTCCTTTCAATGTGGAAAGGCTTCTGGATGTGTCTCAGACAGAAAGCCAGGAGAACAGCACTGCTGCCTTTCACACCTAGAATGGGTTGCCAGGACAGTAACTGCCACTCACTCACAGAGAATTGTGTTGCAAAGGGGCAGTTTTAGGCTGTTGTAATAACAAATTTTTTAACCAACAGTAATTTTTAGGCCAGACTTATGAAACAAACTCTTGGCTTTATTGTTAAAACAAATAACAAAATAGAGGAACCCCAAAGTCTGTCTTTCCTGATCTACAAACCTGTACTTTGGATAGTGCTGGGCCTTTGGACTATAATATTTATGGAATACAAGTTCCTCCCACCATAAAAACCTTTCTTGCATTCTCGTCATCTCTAGCTGCACAGTGCTAACCTCAGGTGGTTATTGAGCGTTTGAAATGTCAATTGAGAGGGTCTGTAAGTGGAAAACACACACCAGTTTTCAGAGACTTAATACAGGAAGCTTTTAAAACATCTCAATAACTTTTTTACTGATTATATGTTAAATGGTACTGTTTTAAGTATATTGGCTAAATAAACATGTTAATAAAATATCATCTAATTCTACTTTTTAAACTGTAGCTACTAGAACATTTATTGGGCAGGGCCAACCTATCACTGCATTTTGAACTTGTCATTTACACATTACATTTAAGGTTTCTGCCATATCCAGGTGCCACCTGCTCTGTTAACTTTTTTGAAAATTTAAATTAACTCTAATAAATTAAGGTATATTTCACATACAGTAAAGTGCACAGATTTTTTTTTTTTTTGAGACGGAGTCTCATTCTATCACCCAGGCTGGAGTGCAGTGGCGCCATCTTGGCTCACTGCAAGCTCTGCCTCCCGGCTTCACGCCATTCTCCTGCCTCAACCTCCCTAGTAGCTGGGACTACAGGCGCCCGCCAACATGCCCGGCTAATTTTTTGTATTTTTTAGTAGAGACCGGGTTTCACCTTGTTAGCCAGGATGGTCTCGATCTCCTGACCTCGTGATCCGTGCGCTTCAGCCTCCCAAAGTGCTGGGATTACAGGCGTTGAGTAAAGTGCACAGATCTTGAGTGTATATCATTCAGTGGGTTCTGGCGCTCAAATGAAGACAGAGAACATTTATTTAACCCTGAGGGCCCCTTTTCGGTCAGTTCCATTCTCCATCTTTCCCACAACCACTTTGATTCACCTTTTTAACTTAAATTTATTTTTAAAATACAGTTTATATCTGAAATCCTGGATTTGATGTACTGGTTCTACTTTTCTTTTCTTTGTCTTTTTTGAGACAGGATCTTGCTCTGTTGCCCAGGCTGGAGTGTAGTGGCATGACCAGGGCTCACTGCACTCTCGACTTCCCAGCCTCAAGTGATCTTCTCACCTCTGCCTCCCAAGTAGTTGGGACTATAGTTGTGTACCACCACGCTTGGCTAAGTTTTTTGAATTTTAGTAGAGATGAGGTCTCACTGTGTTGCCCAGGCTGGTCTCAGACTCCTGAGTTCAGATGAACCACCATGGCCAGACTGTATTTTTCTTCAAGACACATGAAAGTGGGTACATACTATTAATAGAAATAAAAATGATTCATATATCACCATCATGTGTAAGCCCAGGGATTAAACTTTGGGGGAACATAGGTTCCCTTTGGTCATTCTTGTCTGCTCACTGTTCTTTGAATATAGCGTGCACTGGCTGGCCGTGGACTCCTTACCTCTGGTGCCCACCAGCAGTACCCTCAGTTGCTGCTTCATTTATTTGTGTCTCTGTGCTGCACTGTACACACCTGTCCTGTTGTTTTCTGAGGCATCTCCTCCATGCCAGTGAGAGAGGGAGCTCCTTGAGGGCAGGGGCCATGAAATCATCTCTGTTCTTAGCTCCTGAGGTTCAGTATGTGTGTGTTGCCTTGAGACAGTAGGATAACCCTGAGCTTAGTCTGAGTTATCAAGAACACCTGGGAAATGGAAGGGACTTTCTTCTTTTTCTTATCTGGAAAGTGCTGAACATCTTTTCAGGATAACAGAGGATGATAACCAGCACACTTCTCAAATAGCGTGCCGTATTGGGGCACAGAATCAGCAAAGCAAGCACCCCATTAAGGACACAGGGAAAATGAAGATGGGGCAAAGGGCAAATGCTCATTGGGAAATTACAGGCCAAAAAAGCAGAAGAGTGAAACCCAGCTGGGATTCGTAAATGCCCAAGATGGGCTTCTGCTGTTTTAAGTTATCTGAGCCATGACTTGCCTCAAGTAAAAGTCCTCAGCTCCTGAGTTGCAACTAACCATGTGAGCTTAGGGCACATTAAAAATCTTCAAAAAGTCTCACCCAGTTTTGGCCTAAATGTTACCTCGAGTGGTCTTCTAATTTTTATTTTTTTGTTTGTTCCCTTGCTGTGAGCCTGAATTCTTCCCGGGCAGGGACTGTGGGTACACCTGGTTGTTTCTGTTTCCTTGCCCTAGTATGGTGACTGGCGCATCGTAGGTATTCAGCCAGTGTGTGTTGAATGGGTGGATAAAAAGGTTTAAACACAACTTTACTTAGTGGTTCTGAGAGTGACCTTCCTTTGAAACAATTTGATAATTTCACCTTTAGTGTTCGCAGTACTTAGCTGTGATGGAAATGAAGGTGTACAAAATTGTATTACTTGTGATAGATCTCATGCTTTATTTTTATCTGTGAAGGTGCTTATTCAGACCGTACGAGTGTGTTAGCAGAATAGCGGATTTTGAAAAGTGTTAAGTTGACCTGATGACAAGGGGTCAGTTAGATGAGAGGTTTTTTGGTGATGATGAATTGCTCAGAGCGTTCCCCCAGATTTTTTTTTCTCTTATTGTTAAGGCTGGTGTAAGAATTCAGTTCCTGGTCCTGGTTGTTACCCATAGGCTAGCTTAGCTGGACAGGAAAACTAGTGATAACGATGCTGGGGTGTTTTCAGTCCATTTTCCAGTTAAGAATAAGGAGTTTGATGATGGTACCTGGAAATACGGTGTTAGCTTGGAAGATATGTATCTTGAAAATTGCTAAAATTGCTAAAATGAAACGTATTTGATTTTAAGGGAGAGAGAATTAAATGAATCCGATAATGTAGGTGAGTTTTCCTTCCATTCCATTTCTTTGTAAGAAGGGATGTTTTCATTTGGCCTACTGAGAAATTTAAACTCTTGGAGATTACAATTCATTAAAATGGGTAGAAGATTAATATTTAGTGTGTCAAGATCAATACTGCCCCCTCTTTGCACTAATTGTCAGAATATCGTGCGAGGGCCGCTGAAGGGTAGTGGTGTGCGGCAGGACCCTCACATCACAGGGAGATGATTCAAAGGCAAACTGTCCTGCACCCTCTGGTATCGACTTGCAAATTAGCATCTGGAATCTAATTAAACAAGCTTAATGAAAGTAGCAGCTGAATGCTGCTGGAAAAGACAATCAGCTTTTTTTCCCCTTCTCTGATACATATTCTGTACTATTGAAGTTGGTCACCAAACACATCGTGTGAGCACAGTTAAAAAAAATTAGCATTTATTTGAAGAATAGAAACTGTTTTTCATTCTGTTATGCATTTGGCATGCTCTGGCGTCCCATGAGAGCCATGCCACAGCAGATAGTGCACAATATTTATAAATCCATGACAGGCAATAATAGCAACTTGAAAAATTCTTTTGCTAGAATCTCAAGTTGAGAGCTGCCAAAAGCTGAGAGGATCAGATCTGCAGTGGCAGCTGCTGTGCCCTACAGTTAGAATTCTAGACTTTGAAGATGCTCAACTTAAAGAAATGAAGACTGCAGGCTTAGCCAATTTTTGCAGGTTTCTAGAGCTCTGGCTCTCTGCCTTTTGAAGATGAGTTGCTGAAGCTTCTACCACTGCCTGAGGCGTGCTAACACCAGCAGGATCTTTTTTTTCCTAGTCTTAGTGTGTCTTCAGTTTTAAGTAGCACATGCTTAGTCAGTGCCAACTGTGATGGTCCTTTCTCTGGTTGCAATACCGAGGGATGAGCTCCTATCCTACACCCTTCAGAGAGAAGCTATGAAGATAGATGGTGACGTATACAAGCGCCACTTCAGCCGTCTGATTTATGGAGTCATATTTCATCACTCGGCAAGTGTTGGCCTCTAGAGAAGCCCTTATAGATTGCTAAAGATGTGAGCAGCTTTCGCCCTAAAGGCTTGTGGTTACCTCACAAACGTGATGCCAAACACCTAGCTACCGAGGAAACAGAATTAATCTGTCATTGCAGGCAGCTATAGATCCACTTTAAATAATGAAAGAGTTGATACCAGTATGGTTTTCTGACAGCAAATCTTAGAAGTAACTGTGTGTGTTTTTTTAATAAGTCCAGTATTAGGAAGACACTGAGTTGCAGGTTCATTTGTACTTTGCAGATGAACAATAGTGTGAGAGATCTACATTATTTTGATTAAAAAATCTGTGCAATTTGGCATATAGAATGCTCCCAAAGGAGAACATAGGATGAGTTCAATATGGTCGCATGGAAAGGGGCGTGGGGCTTAGGAGCTAGAAGATTGGGCTGCAGGTCTGTTTCCTCTGTCCTTACCTCAGGACTCTGGGAAGAGGGGCATCCTTGTCTGTACGATCGGAACAGAGACCTGCCTGCCTGCACGTTGCTGTGAGCATTAGATGTGGCCTGTAAAACACCTTAGATGGTGGCTCACACAAAACTGGCTCTAAAATATGGCAGCTGCTTTTATTTTTTTAGTTATTCAATAGTAGGATACAAACATCACATAGCAACGACTAATGTGATTATTTGTGCTGGCATCAGGCTTGGTGAATTTATAGTGTGATATAGATAGATACAGTCCTTCTTAATCTGAAAGCGTAATATTGGAGACAGGCGTATGGTGGTGGTCATAGACAATGGTATATTATTTCATTTACTTTTCAGCAATTCCCTGAGTTCAGTACTTTGTTGTCTTCATTTTGCAGAGAAGAAAATTGGGCCGTAGGGAGGGCAAATAACTGGCCAGAGGTCACACACTCAGTAGAAGAGTCAGAGTCTGAACCTTGGTCAGCCTGACGATCGAGCCCTCCGATGAGTTCAGCCACTGTGCTATATCTGCCTCTTTGTCATTTTTTCACAACAGAATGGGAAAGACATCCTATTTCTTTAATTCTTTAACATTTTATTGTTCCTGTAATTCTTTAACAAGACTGGGAAAGACATCCTATTCCAGGTGAACAGAGGTGTGGGCTGCTTGGGCTGTTGCTTTTATCTGATGAGGTCTTGTGAAGGCAGCAGAAAGCCAAACAAGTGTCAGACAAGGTGTGTAACCCTCTTTGGCAAGCTCTGTGATTGGAGGGAACCCAGGAACAGAAAGGTTTAAGGAAGTCAGAGATACAGAGATGTTAGTAAATATAATAAAATCATTTGGCTGTTCACTTTTTTTCTTTTAATTCTAGATTTTTGTTTTCACTTTTTAACTGCTCTCTACACTAAATAGCCTGTGATTGTTTTATTCCCCTAAAATTTTCAAATATTATTTATAAGAGAGCTGTTTTACAGGAAAGCTGTTTTCCCAGTTTGGCTGATGTACAGACAGCACAGCCCTCTTCAAATTTAGTAATGAGACCAAGAAGTCTTTAAATATTGGTGAATGGCATTTGTCCATTTGAGGCGAATCATGAATAACTTGAACAAAAATAAAAAAAAAAAATAAGCAACACTATCATATTTAAATAATGAGGTGTTCTTTTTTTCCCAACTGCCAAAACTTTTTAATCTTCGTCAACGATTGTTCTGTCCTCCGTCTTATTTAGGTTGCATCTGTGCGACTCTGAGCTCAGGAGCCCTGACAAGCGGCATATGAATTCTGTATTCATTAGTGATCTTGATCCAAATGCCTCTGTCCCTGCCACGGGGGCTCAGGTGTGGAAGCTGCTGGCTAATCCCACCAGCTGACATTCAGAGGTTTAATGACTCCATAGGAAGGTGACCACTCGCTGGGAGGTTTGCTAGCGGAACCCACACAGCAGACAATGGAGATCAAGGAAGACTATCTGTGTTTAGCCGAAGCACCTTCCTGTGCAACTTGAACCCTGTTGGCATCAAACACAGAGTTTTAAGTAAATGCAAAATTAAACAAAAAAACCCCGACCTTCGATAACTATTATAAACAATGATTTTCCTATCTGTTTTGATGGTGTTTCAGGCTGTTTTTCTTATGGTGCTTTAATAGGTGTCAGTTTAATGAGCTGAACTTGACTCATTTCTCCGATTTTTAGGTTTTAAGGTTATATTTGGTTGTTACATCTTTTTCGGTATCTCGTTTGTCTTGGGGGGAAAAATGTGTATTTAGACCCAAAATTATTTTCTCATTAAATGCTTTTAAGGATTTATGCTAGGCCAGGCACTGTGGCTCATGCCTGTAATCCCAGCGTTCTGGGAGGCCAAGATGGGTGGATCGCTTGAGTTCAGGAGTTTGAGACCAGCCTGGGCAACATGATGAAACCCTGTCACTACAAAAAATAGAAAAAACTAGCCGGATATGGTGGTATATCCCTGTAGTCTCAGCTACTTAGGAAGCTGAGGCGAGAGAAGATCACTTGAGCCAGGGCAGTCAAGGCTGTGGTGAGCCGTGCCATTGCACTGCAGCCTGGGGCTATAGAGCGAGACCCTGTCTCAAAGAAAGAAAGAAAAAAAAAGATTTATGCTGGTATTTTTGTTTGTTGTGATCCTTAGCTTTTTTTTTTTCTTTTGAGATGGAGTCTCACTCTGTCGCCTGCAACCTCCACCTCCTGGGTTCAAGTGGTTCTCCTGGCTCAGCCTCCTAAGTCTCTGGAATTACAGATGTGCACCACCATGCCCGGCTGATTTTTGTATTTTTAGTAGAGATGGTGTTTTGCCGTATTGGCCAGGCTGGCCTTGAACTCCTGACCTCAGGTGATCTGCCGCCTCAGCCTCCAAAAGTGCTGGGATTACAGGCATGAGCCACCGTGCCTGGCCAATCTCTAGCTTTTATTTATTTATTTTTGTTGTTTAGAGATGGGATCTTGCTCTGTTGCTCAGGCTGGAGTGCAGTGGCACACGTATAGCTCACTGCAGCCTTGAATGCCTGGGTTCAAGGGATCCTTCTGCCTGAGCCTCCCCAAGTAGCTGGAATACAGGAGGGTACTGCCATACTCAGCTAATTTAAAAAAAAATTTAGATAAGTGGTCTCGCTATGCTGTCCAGGCTAGTCTTGAACTCCTGGCCTCCAGTGATCTGCCTGTCTCAGCCTCCTGAGTAGCTGGAATTACAGGCACAAGCCACTGTGCTGGTGTCTTAGCTTTAAAGGAATTAATATTAAAGTGTGAGTTTATTGATTGACTTGTAACTAATCAGATGTTTTGACTACTTTTTTAGGTGTACTATTCTAAAAGTGTGGGATACCTAGTTCTATTACTACGTAATAATAGCTTCATTGATAATTCACACCTATGCAATTCACCTGTTCTAAGTGTATAGTTCAGTGGTTTTTAGTGTATTCACAGAGATGTACAGCTATTACCACAGTCAATCTTAGGACATTTTCATCACCTTAAAAAAATAGTGACTCCATTCTTATTTGCTATCACTCCCCATTTTCCCCCAACCCTCCCAGCCCTAGGCAATAACTAATCCACTGTCTCTGTACACTTGCCTATTCTGGACATTTCATATAAATGTAATCATATAATGTGTGGTCTTTTGTGCCTAGCTTCTTTCACTTCATGTGATATTTCACCCGTGTTGTAGCATATATCAGTATTTTATTTCTTTTGATGGTCAAATAGTATTCTGTTGTATGGACATACCGCATTTTACTTATTTATTCATTAGTTGGACATTTGGATTGTTTTCACTGTATGACTATATTTATAATGCTGCTATGAACATTGGTGTACAAATTTTTGTATTTCTCTTGGGAAGAGAAATTCTAGGAGCAAGATTGCCAGGTCATATAGTTACTGTATGTTTAACCTTTTGTGGAACTGCCAGAGTTTTCCAAAGCGTCTGTGCCACTAGCAGTGTGTGAAGGTTTCGATTTCCATACATCCGCACCAAGACTTATCATCCTTTGGATTGTAGTCATCCTGGTGGGTGTGTGTGAGTTGTTATCTTATTGTGGTTTTGATGGATTTTTTGCTAAGAACTAGTGCAACTATGGAAATATTTAGATGAGACAATTGAAACATTTGACATGCTTCCTTTGTACACTGGATTTGTGCCGTAATTGGGTTGGTGATTGTACATTTGTTTAAATATTGAAAGGGCCTTTTCAGAGGCTCTCCCTGAGGCTGTTTCTGTCATTTGCTTTTGGTCATAATTCCTGCTTACTGGCTTTCCTTAAGACTTGAAGCATTAGATGTAATAAATTGTCTTTATTATTGGATCAAAAGATGGATCAGTTTTCCCCAGTAATTTTCTGGCTTTATTTAACATAAAATGTTAGGTTTTAGAGATGTCCGAACCCTAAGATACGATCCCTGGGGTCCTGTATGGAATTATTCTAAGTAGTGATTTCTAATAGTGCTAAATGAACAGTTATTGAAGTTGGCATTTATGGTTCAGTGGGTGATTTAGAAAATTACCCATTCTGCCTTCAGAATAGATGATGATGAGAAACACTTGAAGGTGAAAGGTTCCCACCAGCACCAGATATTTTGAGTTGTCCCCCTTTTAAGAAGTGAGCTTGTTCTTGTGCATTGGAGCCCACTGGTGGCCAGCTTGGGAGAGGTAAGAAGGGACTTCTTGAGTTAAGGCTGCTCTTCAGTCTTCTTGCTTTTTGCATTTTGTGGCATCTTACAGAGCAGACAGAAATTGTATTTAGTCTTTCACCTGATTTCAAGAGCAGGCCTTGGCTTCCTACCACACAGAGTTTGGAATTTTAGAAGTAATTGCTTCTTTCTTTCTTGATTCTCTAGGATTTGTTAGTCTTCTTGGACTTAGAAATGGCCACAGAATGTGTATTCTTCTGTCAAGTCACTGTCTTCCTCATCTCTTTATCTCCAGAACCCCAGTTAATGGTGGTGGCTGGTCCTCATTTCTATGCTTGCCATCGCATTCTGCCTTTAATAAAAGTTGAAGTTGAAAGTGGGATATTTTGGGGAAGGGTTGAAGGAAATTTTAGAAAGTGTGACTTACTCCCATTTAATTTCAGGAAATGGGTTAGATGGAAGGAAACAGAAAAGGAAAGGCATAGTTTACCAAAAATCTCCATAAGCTGGGAATGGATTCTTTCTGGTGCCAGGTCTCTGGAATTCAAGAATCAACAAATCTTAGAAAAGTGACTATATACATTTTGAAGGTCTCTATTTCCAGTTCTTAGACGAGTAACGAAAGGATATCAACAAATGGTATATTGGCTTTGTTATTGACGTTGTTGATTTTTCTCCCAAAAATATTTCTGAAAATTCTGTCATGTCTTCTGCCCTGCTGTGTAAACACTGAATTTCATATTCTCATGTAACCAGTATGTCATCAGCAGATAGTTACAGGTTCCAAGTGATTGCAAGCTGTTAGGCTTGGTGCTGTAATGCAGAGGCAGTACTGAGAGAGGCTGTTGTGTATGGTGGTGGCAATTCCTTGTGCAGCTATTGGCAAAGTAGATTGAAAAGATGGGATTATTCTGTTCTGTAGTTGATAGGTAGTTATTTATGATGCATTTCTTTGGAGCAGGTGTTCCATTCGAAATGCTTTTGCTTTACATATTTCCTGGAACTGAAATGTAGGGGGACATACACCATATAGGAGAAATATTTCATGAAGTATGTTGTCTACTGGCACCTGTGGCAAAAGTCCAGCAAGCAAAAAACTTCTGGTCTTGTGACCAGAGACGATTCAGAGAGAGAGGTGAGAGCTAGATTCACAGATAGTGTTGAATTCAGTAAGTGTTTCGAGATTTTTAACTGTACAGGTGGAATTCAGAGGAAGATATTGCTAATAAAATATTCTGCATCATGATATCATAGAGAGAATAGGACTTCACCCCTCTTCAAATTGAATTGCCTTTGCTAACTTGGGTCTCAGGTGCATAATAAGCACTAAAAATCCTTCCTTTATCTAGGTTGTCTTGTTTCTGTTTCTTGAGCCAAGCCAAGATTTAGAATGGGAAGATTTTCCTTGGGAGAAGAAATAAAAGATACTCTTTTGTTATTCACTGACTTTACTTCATTTTAGAATTCTATTTGGTAGAAATTTGGAGTCATAACCACTTACTGAACAGTGGCTTTCAGGGGGAGAGGAGGAAACCAGCACGAATTTCACCATCAAAAGTGAGGCTCTGTTACAAATCTAAGAGGTCATCTGTGGTTAGAGTTTTGCAGGCTCTTGGAACAATGGATTTCCACTTTTCTTGTATATAGGTTAAAGAAATACAAGCAATGAAATATAGGACTGAGTGTACTGGATTATAGCGTAGAATCTTGTAAGTTTTGCCTTGGCAGGTAATTTGGCATAAATTGTTAATGTAAATCTGGGTTAGTGGTGAAGACATTATTTTAGTAAAAAAGATAAACTGCTGATTAATTCAGCATAGAACTCAATTACAAATTGAAAGTGTCTCTGCGGGACTCCCGGACCCTAAAGACAGCAGATGTTGAATTGATACTCCAGCATATTTCACAGCGGTATGAAATATTCACATGGTTTATTAGACTTGTGTGGTGTGCGATATCAGAAAGGGGGAGATGGTGGGCTCATGAGTGTGCAAGGCAGTCACATACTGCCCATTTGCTAGTATACACTGAAGCGTGATGAAGAATTTTAGCAAAGTTTTTTCTTCTTTTTATTAGCTCTGTGGAAAATTAAGTTTAAAATAATATTTGGGGCCAAGTATTTAAATGTAGTCCCTGTGTAGGTTTACATGATATATGTAAATTAACCTAAAATATAAAATGGTAAACCTTCTAATGCAGGGCATGTAGGTGTTAATTGAGACCACTGCCTACAAGAGTTGGTGGGGGGCGTGAGGGCTTGGACCGTATTTCACTGAGTTAATTGTCAGCTTTCACAGGCTGGAAGGTTTTAAATTGCTACTGTACTGTTTTTGCCTTTGGATCTAAATCATATGGTAATTTAAAAATGCCCCTGTATTTTACACTGGCAGAGAAGTTTTGTTTCTAGCCAAGAAAAAAAAAAAAAAAAAAAAAGCTTTGCAGTTTTTATGTATCTATATCAACTCAAGGGGGGAAAAGTCAGCAAATTTTATATATTGGAAGATCTGAATAAACGGAACTGCCAATACTTGAAGGGATTGGTGATTCTTAAGTAAAGAGGGATGAGAATAGAGTTGGCTTGGATGAGCTATTTCAAAGCCATTACTACTTTTATGACAGGTTTTTTTTTTTTTTTTCTCCATGACAGCCCATATCAAGTGTAGGTTTTGCTAGCTGAAGTAAAAACAGTTCTAAAAATAGCCAAATGATTATGGTAGGAACAAATATACCCTGGATACCTTCTGCTATTGTGAAAGCTTTAAAAAAAAAAAAAAGGGGGTGCTCTTTCTCAAAAACTCTTAAGGCACATTGAAACTGGCAAAGGCAGAGTGTAGTGGGGGAAGTGTCTTGGCATCTGCGCCACCAGAAGAGCTCTGTGTTGCCACTGGAGTTGCCATTAAGGCCTCTGTAAGCTGTTGATAGGTGGCGGCCCTTCAGAGAGGTGAAGGGTGGACTTGCATGCCATTCACCTGGAGTTTTGTCGATCAGGCCCTGTGCCTGGTTTTAAGACATGGTCCCTTTCTTAGTGACTTTACAACCTAGTGGGGTACACAGGCCCACGAGCAGGGACTGTGGCATGAAAAGTGGAGAACGGTACCTATACAGTGGGCAGTAGAGGTATCGCGGGAGAGGAGCTGATGGACTGTATCTGGGGGACTCTAAGGCCCCCTCAAATTGCATGTGACTCCTCACATGAATTTTTTTGGTCTTGGGGTGTGAGGAAGGGTGGGACAGGGAGGCGGAAGAGAAGGGGAGCGTTTCGGACAGGAACGTTATGTCCAGAGGCACGGGGGCCCCTGCTCTGCCTCTCACTTGTGCAGTACTGGAAGTTGGGACAGATGGGAAAGGAAATTGCAGACAGTGTCCAAAGTTGTCTGGGCGGTCATTTCCCGAGTCAGTGTGGCCTTTTAATTAGCATCCACTCTTCAGTGTGAGATAAGGCCAGAGCTTAGCATCCCTGTCCCTGCATGTGAATATTTAGTTTAGAAAGCTGCCACGTTCCATTAGAGGTGCTTGTGTTTTGGCAGTGGGTGCAGGAGCTGTGTAGACTTTTCAAATGTCCTTTGAGATTTATGTTGCAGTGTAATTGGGAGATGCTGGTACTTACTGTGTTGTGCATGGCGGAATGTCAGATTACCTGCTGTAATGAGACCCCAGCAGCATACCTCAGGAAGGTAAAGTTTTAACCTTAACAGATAATGTTGCTTGTGGGTGTCTGTTAGGTAATTTATACTACCCTCCCCTAACCCTGAAATTGTGCAGAAACCAAAAAATGATAGGAAGTTATAATAAATAGATATTTTAAAATTCCACCTAGTGGTACAGATTTTAAAAAATATTTGCAGTGAATATTTTATCTGTAGAATGTGGTCATTCTCGCCGCCATTGACACCCTGTCATGTTGGAATGTAGTTTTTCTAGAATCAGAACCTTGGCGATAACAGAATATTAAAAAGACGTAAAGACTCATTAACTTTGGTTCCTTGACAAATACAGTGGCTTTTAACCAGCTGAATGGAATTAGGGGATAGAGTGGTAAGAATGGACTGGATGGAGCGTGCACACGTGGGCTCTGAAGAGGCCTGGGTTGGAAGATTGATTTTTGCCTCTTGTATAACCCCTGTAGCCCCAGTTTATAAGATATAAGATATGAAACTCACTCTCATGAAATGGCCTGAAGTCAGTACCTGAAGGGATCATTAGGAGGACCGTTTGTAAAATGCTCATCAGGTGTGACAAGAGTTTACTCTCTGAGTCTCTGACTACCTCTTGTCCTGAAGCTTTTACAGAAAATTCAAGTGCCTTTGCTTTCTTGGTCAGTTTCAGTTAAGATTTATAATCAACAAATGGCCAAATGGGAAAATGAAATGATATCTTTTTTATTGATATATGGGGCAGCCGAAAATAATTTGACTGGTTCTGTTTGCTGAGAGGTTTTATTACATGTATTTTAGGGAAATGTCAGCGTTTGAATGTAGTTTTGATGCAGTGAATTTGATAGTTGCTTTGCCGTGGGATTCGATGACTAGATTCTGTAGTAGAGGAATTCATTGGGATGTGTTTAATTTTACCAAGCCAGATGAGTGATGGAATGTTAGGGTACCATAATTTAAGCAATATATTTGCAACTGTGAAATGATTTTAGAGGTAAAGTAGTTTAAAAAGAGAAACCCGCCAGTGATTTATAAATTAAATTTACATAAAGACTTGGTGGCATTATTTGTATTTTTGGAGACTGGAGGTTTTGTTTTCTTGGGTGGAAAAAACCAAACCACCTTAAAGCGTTGTATGGGTGAATGTGTGGAATCAGGTACTTGGCACGGAGCCTGCACACAGTAAGTCTGCCTTCTTTTTCTGTGTCTTTTTAGAATGTAATTTTTGGTGAAAGAGAATAAATGAAAATGTGGTACTTACACTTCTCACCAAAATGGCCGTAATTCTATATGGAAGATGTGCCTATGAACAAAGATTTTATGGCAATATATTGAATTTCATTTGCAGTATGATGGCTGCTGTCATAATTGATTTGCTTTTAAATGGGGGTTGAAAAAAAGAAGTACTAAGTTGTTATGGGTTGCCTATCGCATTGGTCATTCTGGAAGGCTGGCCTTTTGCCTTGGTGATCGTGTTAGTGAGCGATGGAGATGGGTAGGATCAGGTGAAGTCAGTGTTCATTGTGGATTTCCTGCACTGCAGGCACCGTGGCCCAGCATCTCCTGTGCATGACGCTTCGTCTAATCCTCATGACCATCCTGGGTGCTTGGGGGTTTTAGGTCTTCCTTTGCAGATGGGGAAATTGGAACTTAAAAATGCGGAGTGATTTTTATCACTGAGGTCACACGGCTGGTAAGTAACAGGACTAGATTCGTATCTGGATCTTTATTCTCTCAAATTCTTTGCCTCTGTCAAGCACTGCCTCCCCCGCCCCCCATGACCACAGTCAATATAGTGACTATGTTCATCAGCTCCAGAGCCCAGAAGTTTCCTTATGCCTTTTTGAGACCTACCTCCCGCCACCTAAGTAACCAAGTGTATCTGAATGCTGCACGTGCCTGGAGGTTTTATGGAGAAGTATCTGAGTTAGCTCCTCCTGGTGCAGTGGGGGAAATAGAATCAAGTCAGCCATTGGCTGCTCACCACCCACCAGAAAAATAGTTGCCAAGAAGTTACAGAAGGCCTTTGTGTGAAGGCTGTGTTTGTTCAGAGGGGTGGTCAGCACCTATGACTGAGGCTGGAAGTCCAGCTGGCACCCTCCACGTCTTTCCGTCCTGCTCTTTCACCCGGCTGCTGCTTCCTCCTCACCCACATCTGCTCTGCTGCTGGTCTTCCTCCCTGGCCCTGCTGCCCCGCCACCATCTCTCATTGAGAATATTATCATCAGCTCCTCTCTGGTCTCCTGCCTTTGGCATTTCCTCCCCCACGGCTTCCCTGGTGGAGTTTCAAAAAGCACAAGTCTAACTACTGTTATGTGTTGCTTAATGACGGGGACACATTCTGAGAAATGCATCCTTAGGTGATTTTGTCATCACGCAAATGTCATAGGATGTACTTACACAAACCTAGATGGTCTGGCCTTCCACACACCTATGCACTATGGTGCAACCTGTTGTTCCTGGGCTACAAGCATGTACAGTGTGTTACTGTGCTGAATACTGCCAGCAGCTGTAACAGCAGTAAGTATTTGTGTATCTAAGCATCTGAATGTAGAAAAGGTACAGTAAAAGTGTGGTATAAAAGATAAAAAATGGTGTATCTTTCTAGGGCACTTGCCATGAATGGATCTTGTAAAACTAGAAACTGCTCTGGGTGTGTCAGTGAGTGGCTGGTGAGTGAGTGTGAAGGCCTAGGGTGTTACTGTACGCTACTGTAGACTTGATCAACACTGGACACTTAGGCTACACTACATTTACACACAAAAAAATTTCCTTCAGTAATTACTGTAACCTTTTTACTTCTTTGTAAATTTTAAAAACTTTTGACCCTTATAATGCTTAACTTAAAACACAAGCACACTGTACAGCTGTACAAAATATTTTTCTTTATGTCCTTAGTCTATAAGCTCTTTTGTTATAGACTTTTTTTTTTTTTTTGAGACAGAGTTTTTTTTTTTTTTTGAGACCTCTGTTGGCTAGGTTGGAGTGCAGGACATGATCTCGGCTCACTGCAACCTCCACCTCCTAGGTTCAAGCGATTCTCCTGCCTCAGCCTCCCGAGTAGTTGGGACAGCAGGCGTGCATCACCATGCCCGGCTAATTTTTGTATTTTTAATAGAGATGGGGTCTCACCATGTTGGCCAAGCTGGTCTCAAACTCTTGACCTCAGGTGATGCTCCTACTTTGGCCTCCCAAAGTGCTGGGATTACAGGCATGTGCCATCATGCCCTCCTGGCCTATAAGCTCTTTTCTGTTAAAATTTTTTTACTTTTTACCTTTTAGACGTTTTGTTAAAACCTAAGGCACAAACACACACATTGGTGTAGGCCTTTGCAGGGACAGGGCCATCAGTATCACCGTCTTCTGCATCCACATCTTACCTCACTGGAAGGTAGAAAGTGATAGTAATCCCTCTCTCTTTCTCTCTCTTTTTTTTGAGACAAGGTCTTGCTCTGTCTCCCAGGCTGGAGTGCAGTGGCACGATCACAGCTCACTGCAACCTGAACCTCCCAGGCTCAAGTAATCCTCCCGCCTCAGCCTCCTGAGTAGCTGGGACTACAGGTGCACATCACCACACCCGGCTAATTTTTTTTATTTTGTAGAGACAGGGTCTCACTATGTTGCCCAGGCTAGTCTCGAGCTCCTGGGCTCAGGACTCCCAACGTTACAGGGTCACAGGTGTGAGCCACTGTACCCAGCCTGGAGGAGTTTTTTAGCTTCATGATAATTTTATGGGACCACTTTTATATGCAGTCCGTTGTTATCCAAAATGTTACATGGTGCATGGCTGTACATCATTTTCCAGGTAAAAATTTTCATGTCTCCCTGCTGCTTAGCATAAAGGGTGGGCTGTCTGTATAGCCTGTGAGGTTCTCTGGCAGTCAGCCACACTGAACTACCTACTCGACCACACCTTTCTCCTCGCCATGTCCATGGCTCTCCTGCCAACACGTCTGCCCTTTGGCTTGGCTGCCTTTCACTTGCGTTACAAGGCCTTGCCCAGTCTCCATCACCTACACCCCACGAGACCTGGGTCCATCTGTGGCTCCTTTGTCAGGCCTGTCTCTTACTAGTTCTTACCTCATTGTAATGAGATTATCTCCTTGTTTCCCCTTCTGGGCTCCACAATTCTCATGGTCAGGCTCTGTGTTCAGGCCTGTCTCCATTGTTCAGCACAGCATGTGCGGTGTGTTCGTAGCAGACCACTCGTGCATGCTTGCTGAGCTAAGCTAACCTGGCCATTTTGCAGGAGTTTTGCATCATTTGAAATTTGCCTCATTTTGGCCATCTTTAAACTTTCTAGAACAAGGGCACTCTGTACTTCCTTGGATCTCCTCCTGGTTCTGTCTGGGCCTTGTCAGGCTGTGGAAGCAGGATTATGTCATATAACATAGTGCCTGTGATAGCCTTCCCACATGTGCCCGGGATCTAGCAGTGGTTTTGTCCTATCCAGATATTGGAGGTGGGAACGCGGCTCTTCTGCTGGTCTCACACCCTGATTTCAGTCTCTGCTTCTGACAGGATTGTATTTCTGTCATCGCTTACTTTCCTTATCCTGAGAAATTCTAGTGCTAGCTGCTGCTTTGTTGTGACCCATGGAACAGATTCACTTCATTTCTCTCTGTTTTCAGGTGATAGCCCTTTCAGTGGCTCCAGGAATTTATTGCCAGAGTTATCACTGGCCACGTTGTTTTTGCAGAGAGAGAAATATGATGAGGATCTTATGAGTATCTGTGGCAGCCTGGTTTTCATTTTGAGGATTGTTGAGCATATTTCTCACTTTCTTTAAACTCAGGCTTTCTTGTTTTTTTTTTTTTTTTTCTCTGATTACATTTGATTCAATGCAGCCTTGGAAATATATATTTGTGTACACATATGCTGTGAACATTGATTTCTTCTCCTTGTGGAAAGCAATATGTTCTTGTCTCTTTTGGTTCTTTTCCCTCTGGAAGCTTAGGTATTTTTCCTTCCATTCACTGTTGCAGATTCCAGCAAAACCACTTGCCCGCCACAGATTTTCCTAATGGTGGGATAGGAAGACAGGCTTTGGTGGTGCCAGGCACTAACCTGGCATGCATCCTCGACGCTCCTGCTTGTACACAGCTGTGTGCCTTTGAGTGCATCAGTCAACCTTTCTGACAGCCCCAGTTTCCTCATCTGTACCAGCAGTTGGGAATTCAATAAATAACTCAAGTGTTTGGCTCAGACCCCGGGGTGTGGCAGGTGCCTGGTGTTAGTTCTCTCATACCCTTGCCTGTTTTCTTGTACCCTAGGACTTGCTAACCGTCCTGTTTGTGAAATTGCTGTGTCGGGGTCATTTCTCTCATTTTATTCCTCGGACAGAGGTATTATTCTCATTCTTACGAGGGGCACTCTTTGGCTCAGAGAGTGACCCTCTGTCCAGGGCTGTCCTCATTCCGGGCTACCCTTTTCCAGCCCATTGTGGCCGTGCAGCCACTGCCATCTCTTCCTGGCTGTGAGTTCTGACAGGCATCACTCAGTGACCTGGGACAGACCTGGTGGGCAATTCCGTGAACATGAACGCCCCTTCCCATTCCCACTTAAAACCCCTCAAATCACTCCTGCACCCACAGCGAGTTTTTCCTTCATTATTTGTGTCACCCAGATCCTGGTACCAAAAAAAAAAAAAAAAAAAAAAAGCTGTCAAAGAAAGAAATGGCAACACCAGCTAGGCCTTAAAGATGCAGCCACTGGCTCACTCCTGGCTCTAAGTGTGCCCAGCACCAGCTGCAGCTCGGCTCTGCTGAATTCCTAGGTGTTAACACGGGCAGGCGTATTCACTCATACAGCTCAGGCCAAACCCCAAACTCAGAAACCTTTGCTCTTGTCACACAGCCCAGTCTGGAAAGAAAAAAAAGAAAAGAAAAGTTTTCTACCGTAAAAAATGTGGCTACACATGGGATACGTCAAGTCTGTGACTCAGTGCAGGGAGCATACTGCTTTCGCAGGGACTGTTTCAAACACTTTTTTGAACTCTTTCAATTGTATTCAGCCATCAACCATTAATGAGTCTTCAGGCCGCATCAGTGACAGAGTCAGAGCCTTAGCCTGTCAGCAGGCTCCCAATAAACACATCGTGTTCCGACCTCCTCTCAAGTGCTCGTCTTTGAATGGCCTCCAGTTGGGGCTGGTGCAGTTTGGGAATTGCCCCATTTGGTAGGGGTCTCTCTCCTGATTTCAGAGTCTTTGAGTTTGGCAGAGCCATGCATGCATTTGAAGTGAACATTTCGTTTTTTCATTTGTTGACCTATATGCCAAGCACCAGGCTAGTTCCCTGGGATACAAAGATGGAGAAGGTGTAGGGCGGACCCCCTGACGTTCAGAATTTTCATCCTCTCTCTTTAGAGTCCAAATCCTCATCACACCCAGACTTTTATCTGTTCTGCTCTAGATCATCAGAGGAGTGGAATTTTTTTGCTGTTTCAAATCAGAGTGGCAAAAGATAATGAAGATTTTCCAAGCTGCATTTGGATTGCCTTAATTCTTTTTAAAAAATTATCTGGCTTGACAAATAAAAACTCTATACTTAGATATGCAAATGATGTTTTGAAATTTGTGTACATTGTGGAATGGCAAAGTCAAGCCAATATATTAGCATACATTACCTCAAATATTTTTTTTGTGGTGAGAACACTTAAATTTTTCTTAGCTGGTTTTTAAGAATACAATACATTGTTATTAACTATGACCACTGCGTTGTACAATAGATCTCTTGAACTTACTCCTTCTGAGATGTTGTATCCTTTGGCCAGCATTTCCCCAACCCTCCCATGCCTCACTTCTTACAAGTTAAATCCTTAGTAGTTAATGAAGGAGCAAATGGTTGTGAACTAATGGAACTAAATATAGGTTCAGCAACACACAGGGAAATTGATGGAAGTCGTGAGGGTTCAGCTGTCACGCCATCCACGTTCTTGTTTCCCCCAGCAAAGGCAGGAGAGCTGCACCCCTTCCTCCTGGCATGGAGGTGGCACAGAAGGCAAGGGATACTTGGGTGCTGCCCTGAAAGCCCTTAAAGCGGGGGGAGCCCTGTTCCTCAGGAAAAGGCTGAATCTCTGTTTTCTGCCCCCTGTGCCAGCTCCTTAGCTCCATAAACAGTATATTTGCCGGCAAATAACCAATTTTATTTTTTAAATTCTTTTAAAAATTTTAGTTACTAATCAGTTATGTCAAATGACTTGCCGCATACATGAATTTTCACATTCCAAAGCTGTGTGTAAAATAGTGTGTTAGGTGTTCAGTCGAGTGCATATTTAATATTTTGCCTGCCTACAGTGTAAGTAAAGCAGTGTTCAGATGCATAGCTGAACAGTCAGGAAGAGTGTATTTAAAGAGTATTAATTTGATGCTGAACTGTCCAGAGTGCCCATTGGCTGGCACAGCTACATTTTTCTCTGGTGACATTCCCAATCTAAAAATCACTTAAGTGAGAAGAGAAATTCGATTGTAGCTGTAGACAAGAATAATGCGGAAAAAGTTTCTTGGCAGTACTATTTTGGACCTGCACTGTAGCGGATGCCGAGGTAATCTATCAGTTTGTGAGTGTCTACAAAATGCAACTCTCTAGATAACAGGTTTAAAGTAAAGATTTAATACAGTCTCCATCTCCTATGATGTTGCAGTGACAGTTTAAAACTCATTCTCTAAATCTCAGCAGACTTTATAGCTAGCAGTGGGCCAATATAAAGTTTAATAGCATTACAACACATAAATCATCTTTTAAAGATGCTACTAGTAGCTCCAATATTAAATGCAGACAATCGCCCGTGTTATAAATAATTTATCAAACACCATTTCAGATTAGCCTTCCATGCTGAGTTATTTATTTTAGCCTTTTCTGTACGATTCCTAAGGCACTTTTTGAAAGATCCATTACTGGTCAGTTTAATGAACTTGGGGGTCTGTTTTGTCCCCTCAAGCACTCGGGTACAGCTGTGGTGACCATTACGTGGCCGACGTGGACCTCTTTGTGCCTTTTACAAGTGCTGCCCATTTGTCATGTAGCGGTAAATGGAACTGCACATTGGAGTCCGGGGACACATTGTGCGATGCGGTGATGGAGACAAACAGATAGCTCTATAAAGCGCTGCTTGTCACAGCTGACTTCCAGTACAGTACATCACTCTTATTGTAATCTCATTTAAGAAGCCGGGGTGGCCCGGGGGACTGATATTCCCAGTTAGTTTGGTCTTTGTAGCCATAAAGCAAGAAGTGTTCCTTTTATATTCTCCGAACTTTTAGGGAGTGTGCTTTTTGCTTGGATTAATTATTATAGGAACTTCTCTATGGCACTGTGTGAAGATTTGTCAGCAGGTTTGTCTGGACCTCCTTCTCCTGGCTTGGGGTTTGTTATCGGCAATCGCTGCTTAGAGATAAGTTGTGTTTTTAGGAGCCCTCTGGCTTGCTTTATTAAATAACTTACCATTTATTAAGCAGTAGCTATGTGCCAGACTATAGCAGGTGCTTTCTGTGCTTTTATTTCTAATTTGTTAGTAATCTTGTGAAGTAGGATTTACTATCATTATATTGCAGAGCAGGAGAGTAAGCTCAGAGAGGTGTAGTGACTTGTCGAGGGTTGCCCAGCAGTAAGTAGTAGACTGGGGATTCAAACCCATCCTGTCTGCCAGATGACTTTGAACCTGGGTTCCCCAGCTGGTGTTTAATCATCAGGGTCATGATGATCTTTTGGCTGAGTGTCTGAAAGCAAAAGAAAGCCGCTGTTTTTTGGTAACAAGGATAAGTCCTACTTGCCCATCTCCACACTGAGGTTCCGTTGTGACCTGCTACATAAATGCATAGGCAGCTGACTGGGGGAGGATGCCTCCCTGGCTGTGGGAGACAGCATTGCACCTGGGCCTGACCAGCTGGGGTCATGGACTCTGCAGGGCCCTTGTCAAGGCCCCTCTGTAGCAGCTGTCCCCAGGCAGATGCTGCCCAGGACCTAGGTCACTCTGCATCTTCCAGAAAAGGGAGGTACAATTTCCCTACGAAGAATTAATCCTAAAGGAAGAGACAGCGCTTCTTGCGCTTACTGTGGGCCAGAGACAGATACAAATGTGGTGTTTTCCCCACCTCTTGCCTTTAGTTTGTGGTTTTTCTTGATAGTTTTCTTAAATATTTGGTAGCACATGTTAAAGACAAAAGTTGTTTAATTGTGAAATTCCACTATAAAGAAAACACAGTATGAATATGCCCAGTAGCATATTTGCATACGTGTCTAGAATTCTGTGTATGGAAATACTGTAGTCAGAGACAGTATTCAACATTGAAGCCGTTCCTGGAACATAGTAGGTTCCTACAGGTATGTGTTAAAGACATTAACTGTGTAAGTAGTGAGTGGACAGTAGAGCCTTTGGTCATTTCCACCCTCTTTCGATTTTGAGGGTTTGGGGTGTTAAGGGAGGGATATGTTAAATGAGGCCTTAGAGCTGAGTACTGATTTGGCGTTGCATTGTAGAACTCTTGCCCTAATTTGGTTGAGAATGAAGAAGGCCCTGGAAGTGGTAGTCTTGGATGTTTTGGGAGACACTGCCCTCCACCCCCAGTGGGAGTGACCATCAGAGGTTGACCCAGAGAGAAACCGGCAAACACCATCCTCCTCCTCTTAAATTTGCCCAGGTCTTAAGGCTCTCTGGGGGTGGGGAGTGAATGACACGGCCTTGAGTCAGGGACTAGCTGAGGAGTCCCCGGCCCAAGGAAGGTCACTTGCGAGTTGGTGTGGTGCTGTGGCCTTCTGGCTCTGGGGCCTGATGGGCCTGTTTTACTATTTTTTGTTTACCAGCTGTGTGACCTTGTGTAAGTCATTGACTGTCAGCCCGAGTTTCTGACCATACCAACATGAAAAGATGATTGGGGGCAGGGGTAAGCTTGATGATCATCAAAGTGCCCAGCTCAGTGCTTGGCACGTCTGAGTGCTGATAGATGTTGACTGATTGATTTAGTGAGCATATAGGTGCTCCGTAAATGTAAGTTTCATTCCATCTCCTAACCTCTTCAGCCATACGTATATGAGACGTGGGGTGGAACTGGGGGGAAGAAAGTGAGAGAGTTGAGATTTTCTTCCTTAAGGAATGATCTTCCCTAGAATTGGTGGGGAGGAAAGGAATTTAAAAGATGTATTTCCCCAATTGAAAAAAGCCTTTATTTATACTTAAATAACAGCATACATGATCATTTTATGAGTAAATCAAACCATATCATTTTAAAATTTGCATTTTTTAAAGTTTTATCAGTTACATTACAGACTGTTTGCAAAATAGAGGGAGGATCACTCGTAATCTTACATAGCACTGTCAGCAGTCTGGTGCCCTGTGTCCAGTCGAATCAATTGACACTAGATATGCATGTCTCATGTTGTGTATATTTCTGTTTCCCCCAAGTCTTCTCTTCACCTGTCCCCATCTACCCAGATCATTTGGGAAATGCAAATGTGTAGTCCTAAGTGTGCCCATGGATTGCAATGTTCGCCAGGTACTGTTGGCTGGCTGGGGACGCCAGCAGCAGTGACGAGAAACAAAGCAGAGGAAATAGTTAAATGGTAGAGAAGAGAAGGGGGAGCAGAGGTGGTAGGCCAGGAACAGGGAATAAGTATGGTTCTGCCCGCACGTGCCCATATGCACACACACCTAAGGCCATTTAAAGAGAAGTGGTTTGGAATGAGGTTGCATTTGCTGAATTAGTGGTTGGTTTTTGCTGTCTAGATAGCAGCTGCCGCCAGCCCCTTATCTAAGAGGCTTTCTTTGCTACCACCTTCACTGGTTTGTGGAAAGCTTCTGGCCCCATAGACTGTTGAGAATTCTAGGAGAAAATTCCTAATCCTGTTTGAATGTATTCTTGCAGGACTATGTATGTACAGAAGAAGAATCAGCTTAATTGGCCCCACATAGATGTCACATGAGAGTGAAAAAACCTGGGGTATGAAATCAGAGGAACTGCTGTCTGCTGGTTTGCTGAGGAGCCCACTTCCAGCAGAACCTTCTCTGTCCTTCTGAGTCTGTAGAGTGCGCTTATGTCACTGGAATCCTAGTCTGGCATGGGGCAGGCAGAGGAGCAGGAGGCCTGAATGGGTTCAGATCTTCTGTAAACTTGAGGTTAGCAGATCTGCCCTTTGAGGGTCTCAGGCTGGAATTTGGGCCTGGAGTATGTTTGTCCAAGGGTGTTACTTGGATGAGCGCTGGAGTGCACTTGCACGTGTATGTACTCTCACGCCCTCGTGGATTGGGAAGGCGCCATAGCACAGGTTAGATTCCCGGCTTTCAGGGAGCCTGGTTCATTTTTGTCCTCGTTGTATATAGAGCTTGAACTTGGCGTTCCCCAGGTCCGGTACCGTTGCCTTTGCTGTCTGCCTTGTGTTTCACCGCTGTTTTCTGAGTGCCTCGTGTGCAGCCTGTCCTTCAGCCCTCCCTGAAGCTCTGCTGGCCAGCCATGTTCCCAGCTCCTTTTCACATGCTCTGTAGCCAGCCTCACCCTGCATTGTTCTTACTTGGGTCAGGTGCCCCCGCTGGACTCTGAGTCCCTAGAGGGCAGGTATTTAGGGGCGTCATCCACCTCTGCAGCCCTAGCTCCTGGTCTAGGACATAGCATGTGATAGGCCTTCTTGGATAAGAAAGGGATGAATCCATCTGTTCACCAGTAACTATTGGGGATGGGGATTTGTGCTTAAAGGTGGGGCAAAGGAGAGAGTGATTCAAAGTAATGAATTACTTCAGTGAACCTGTAGGCTACAGCCTTAGTAGGAGAGACAGATTCTTCTGGGCAAGATGTCCCGCCCTTGGTCTGCCAGCATTTCCCCAGAACTACTGCTGTGTTTTGGTGTCAGTTTCTTCCCCCTACAATGCTGACTTTCTCCATTATGTTATCAGTAACTTTCAGCTATTGGACATTCTTGATCAGGGGTTAGTTAGTAAACTGCAGTCCATGGGCCAGATCTGGCCCACTGCCTGTTGCTAATAGAGTTTTATTGGAACACAGTTGTACCCATTTGTTGATGTATTTGTGTGTGGCTGTTTTGTGCTAGCATGACAGAGTTGAGTAGGTGTGGTAGACACTTTTGGCCACAAAACCTTAAATATTTACTACCTGGCCCTTTTCAAGGTAGGTTACTAACCCTCTAGTAACTGTCAGCCCATCGTTTCGTGGTGAGTGTCCGATGTCGTCAAGAGGTGGTACATGCATAAAGAGTTTTAAAGGCCCGAGTTGGGAACTTTGGGCAAATCATCAAGGTACTTTGAGATCTTTTCCTCGTCTGTGACATGGGCATTATAAACAACACCTGTCTCTCAGAAGGTCTTACGAACTGGTAGTGGAAGCACATTGTGGATGTCAGAGCAGGCCCTGGTTTGGCCATGGACGTTATTGCTGCCGTTCTCTTTCTCAGGAGGAGGAAGCCAAGAAGCTGGTGAGCGAAGCCATCGCAGCCGGCATCTTCAACGACCTGGGCTCTGGAAGCAACATCGACCTTTGCGTCATCAGTAAGAGCAAGCTGGATTTTCTCCGCCCGTACACGGTGCCCAACAAGAAGGGGACCAGGTGAGTGAAGGAGACGAGGTTCTTCCTGGCTCCCCTGGCATCCTGCCACCCTTGGTATCTCCATGGCATCTGGATGGAGTTTTCCTGGTTCTTTCCACATTAAGTACATCCAGTGTTCCCAAATCAGCCTCCCGCACAGACCTTCAGCTCGTTACTTGCTTTATGACAGTGGGCTGCTGTCAGGTGTAGGAAAGTGATTTAATTTGATGGAAGAGGTGGAGGGTGGCCCAGGAAAGAGCCCTAGGCTGGGAGGTGGGGTGGAGCGGTTTGGATCATCTGCTGTCCTTTCTCAAGTGTCTTAAAGAATCCCCTGATTTCTGTGAGAAGGTGCATTTTTCAGAGCAGCCCCAGCACTTTCTCTCAGAGTGCCCCGAGATTCCTAACTGGGTGTACGTCAGCAATGCTAACAGCCTCCCAGAGGTGGCCTTGGGAGCTAATGTGTGTCTGCTATGCTACAGGGAGTTGTGCCATTTAGCCTGTCCTACATGCCGAGTGGACCCCTCAGCTCAGTGGTGCAGCCCAGACTCAGAGCAGTGCGAGAAAGTTTTAGTTGATTTGCTGAGCAGAACTGGAAGGTTTCCAAACCTAGTGGCTGGTCTGTGTCAGAGGAGCAGCTCATTTGCAGTGTCTCATCATTGTCCAGCTGCTTGACCGTCCTGTGGCTCCTGACCTCTTCTGGGAGCCCGAGCAGCTCAGGATGGGATCCCTGAGTGCTGCTTCCAGCTGTAGCATCTGGGTGCAGCACAGGGCATTTATAAACTACGGCTCCCACCCAGCCCCCCACAGCTAGCGCAGAGGAAGCGAGCATCACCTTCTGCAAGCTTGCTTTCATCTCCCACTGCACACACAACTCCGTATCAGGAGTAATTCACAAGGAAAGAATGGAACGTTCAGAACCAGCAGATATTCACTGTGGGCTGCACTCAATCTTGTGGAAGCTCAGTGGGCTCTTGATGGGGTGGGGCAGCACGGCGCCAGAGAGCTCTGGCACTGGGGTTGGAGAGTGTTGGTGGCTGGCTTGGTGGCTTCCAGCAAATCAGTCTGTCTGGGAAATGGAGCTCAACCAGATGACCTCTGATGAGACCATGAAGTCCCTTGGGCCTTTAGCAGGAAGGCAAGCTACCTTTCAGGCCCAGAGCTGTGTTGGGGAACCAGGCTTTGCCGAACTCCGGGTAGGCAGGACCCAAGTACTCCATGTAGCCTGCTTTGCTAGTTATTTTGCAAGACGCTGCGTAATTTAAGCAAGTCCACGATGAAGCGGTGATGGGGTAGGGAATGGTTACACCATCCAGGCTCAGGCTGGACAGGGTCCTGGGCGAGGACTCTGAAAGCCACGTTTGGGCTAGTGAGAAGTGGTATTTGTGGTTGCCTAGGGAACCTGTGCTTAGCGCAGGAGTCTTCATCCACAGGGAGTGCAGCAGCAGCGCATCCTACTTCTGGGACGTGGGCTGCTCCGCTTGTAAACAGAGGCTCTAAACACCCAAGAACAGAAAGAAAACCGCCTTGTGGCTGCTTGTGAAGAATCAGCGAGGCGGCCCAGAAGGTGCTGGGTGCGTGGTGGGTGTGCAGTAACCTGCACGGGGCCCGCTCCCCATTGGTGTCCTGAGGCCAAGGGCAAGTGTCCAGGCTACCTGGAACCTCCCTGTTGGTCTTCTCTGCCAGTGACTGAAGATGGAGGCACTGCCTGAGTTAGGGGAGCCCTTCTCAGGGTGGATGCTAGGGTGCGGGCAGGGCCATAGGCCTGAGCAAGCGTCCCATGCCCTGCGCCAGCGTGGGCCTTGCCTGGCAAGTCCCTGCTGCCTCCTCTGCTCGCAGCCCCCCAACACGCAGTCTTGCAGTCCACTGGCACGTAAGGTGGAAGCACTGAATGCATGCTGCCGAAATCGGGCACCATCACCACAGTGGTGAGGAGGTGTCCAAGCCTCCTGGAGACACTGAGGGACGGTCCAGAGTCATCAGGCACACACAGGTCACGTGGGACTTTGGCTCCAAGACTGCACGCTGCCACCAAGGTTCCAGCGTGTGAGGAATGAGAGGCATCCTCAAACTGATGGGGTGGGGACACATGGTTAAAAGGTACTTTTGCTTGGATCCTTTAAGAGAGTGGGGGTCGGGGGAGGCTTGGCAGAATAAGGGCAGGCCACTCGGCTGACCGTGCTCCTGACCTGGATGCAGAACTGTGGAAGTTGCTCTCCTTGTTCTGCTTCCTGCTCCCTCTTATAGCCCATGTGCCCAGGGGAGAGGATGGGTGTTCCTGGAGCACAAGGTCATGGCACAGCCAGCAGCCTTCTGGTAGTTCCTGAAGGACAGTAAGTTTGACAGAGATATTACCCCAGCTGGAGCTAGGGCCCAGGAACAGTTGGTTGTGTGCTGCCATTTGACAGTATCCTAATTCCTGACCCACTGTGAGAATTAACAGCCCAAGTATGTATCTTTTAGACTGTCTGGTGCTCAAAGAAACCTCTGCCAGATTCACTCCAGGAAGAAGGTGTTGGGTGTGTCCTAGTGGGGAGCCACTGTGTCCCTGAAGGGGACAGTTAACTTTTCTTGAGTCTTGAGAGTGGTCTGAAATGACAAGCCCAGAGTCTGGCTGCGCATATTTTTACACTGTTTATGCTTCCAGATGTTTGTACAGTGTCTGAGGTAACAGTTAAGTCATTCTTGTTGCTGCACAGAAGAGCAGTCATGCCCTTCTCTTGTGTAATGATGGGATTTGCTTCCTCCTGTCACTGAAAGGTACTGTAGGGAGGTTGAAGATTGATGTCAAGGGACCAAGTGCTTCCCAGCACTTGCTGGGGATGGTGGGGTGGGGGAGAGTCACGTGTCCACCAAGGGCCAGGTGCCGTGTTCACTGATGACGCTCTGTGCCTCCCAGGCACCCCCATTTTGCAGCACTTGAGAACTGAGGAACTGAGGAAGTTGAATCCCCCAGGATCACAGAGCTGGGATCGGGAGAGCCAGGATTCCAGTCCACCCTGCTCACTCTCACTGCCTCACCTGACTATTCATTTTCACTGTCTCCTGCCCTCTGGCACCTTGAGGGGAATCCTAACTCTGTGCTTTTGTTTTTCTCTCACTAGGCTTGGCCGGTACAGGTGTGAGAAAGGAACCACTGCAGTCCTCACTGAGAAAATCACTCCTCTGGAAATTGAGGTGCTGGAAGAAACAGTCCAAACGATGGACACTTCCTGAATGGCGTCAGTGGGTGGCTGGCTGTGGTTCTGGAAGATGGTGGGCACTGGAGGCCCAGTAAGATTCATGTGGCTAGTGTTTGCTGAATGAAACTCAATAAAAAACAAAAACCAAATTGGGCAGCTGAGGTCTGGGCACTGTGTGGTGTTTTAGGGGGCAGCCTGGGGCTGCTAAGGCCATTGACCTGGCCCTTCAGGGTGCTGATCCTCCTTGAGCACTGGCTCAGGAGAGCGTAGGAGCCGTGCACCCCTCTGCTGTCAGAAGTCAGAGTGGACTCCCTTGAGGCTTCAGGGGAACGTTGATACCTGCCCCTTTTGCTGGCTGACTCCGTTCGGGGTGGCCTCTGGTTTGGTTTGGGTTTGAAATGGGGTGATAAGCGCAGCACAGCTTCCACCTCAGCAGCAAGCAGGACAGAAATGGCAAAGCCAAACCTCTGAGTTCTCGAGCCCAGCTCAGTTCTGAGTACCAAGAGAAGGTGGGCAGGTGCACCGCCAGAGCTGCGTGAAGGTGGGTGGACCTCACTTTGGCTGGTTTCCCAGAAATAAAAGGAATGTTTTGGGGTTACGGTTTTGAAGTAAGTAGGACCACGATCATTTCACAAACACTCAGGCCTGGTGAGTGGCTGAGATCGTGCACCTCCAGAGGGTCCAGTTGGGCAGACTGTTCTCATGGTGTGGAAAGCGGGTGGCATGCACAAAGTAGGTTCATTGCATGCTGCGGCTGGCAGTGTTGGGGAGGCACGGTAGGGGCTCAGAGAGCTGGCAGCAGAATACTGGCAAAAAGTTTGTCTGGAATCAGAAAAACCTTCAGTGGTAAGCACTAGGCAGGCGACACAGACTTGATTCTCCCTTGGAGAGAACATTCCAGGGTGAATCTGCTCGGGCCAGCTCCTGTGTTACAGCTGCCAGGAGCAGGCCGGGGAGAACAATGGAATTACCTCATGAGGGCAGAAACTTGGCTGATGAGTATCAAAATTACTTGGGGAGCTTAAAGAAATCCTGGGATTACTGAATGGGGCCTGGGAAGTTGTGTTTTTCGAGGTTCCTCAAGAAATTGTGCTGCAGACACTGTTTTAAGTAAGTTTTGGATCTACTGGTTTAAAAGCAAAATCTCCAAAGCCATTTAAAAATCTTCATGAATTATAAGTAACTCCCAGTCACCCTGTTTTATTTCGACCATGGAGAAAACGTACAGAGGAAGGGCTGCATGTGGAGAGACTGTCGGGCAGACAGTGTTACAGCAGATCCGAGTCCACGCGCGGAAGCAGCAGCCGTCTGGCCCTGGGAGTTTCCTCCAGGAAGAGCCCGGTCAGTGAATGCCTGCAGGCAGCAGGTGTCAGGAATCACCTGCCCGATGCCAGCGCTGCTCTTGTCTGGAGGGCCAGACCGTCATCAAGTCAGTGACGACAGCTCAGACCACTGGAAAGTTAACTTTACGTATAAAAACAAAATTCTAATGATTTCCTTCAGAGCTGGAGTTTTCTTAGGTTCACATTTATAAATTAGTCTTCACAGTTAATCCTGTTTGGGAACAAGAAATAAGGAACACCTTTTTGGTTTCCTACACATGATACAGGTGTACGTTAATTCTTGGCTTCCATGGCCCATGGACTTCAGTTTGTGAAGGGTGAGTGGCTACCATTTTTGGATCATCTACTTTGTACTAGCTAACTTGCATATTTTATTTCAAATTCTGTCAGCAATCCTGAAGGTAGACAGATGATAGGTACTATTGATCTCATTGTACAGATGGGGAAACTAAGGCTCAGAACGGCTAAGAAACTTGCCCAAGCCCAAGTTCACGCTAGGAAGTTGCAGAACCAGAATTTGTAAAGGATAGCCCTTCGCTTTTTTACATCCCGTCCTTCCCATGGAGGAAAATGCTTAACACTGATCATGAAATGAACTGCCAGCATTCAAGGAGGTGATGAAATGCCTGGTACGCAGCAGGTGTCCAGGAGAAGATGGCCCAGCCTGGTTGCCAGGAAGATGCTCCTGCTTCCCGATGCCATTTGCCTGTGATGCTCTGGCCAGGTGCAGGGCTCTCATCGTTACTCACCAAGTTATAAAACCTAGATAAAAATATTAGCAGAATCTCCACTCCATGGAAAAAAATGATTTCCACTTTATCCCTTTACGACAGAGTAAATGAAGCACACAGCTTGATTGAAAAGATACTAAGAACTAAAGTGAACTTGGTACTAACCATTTTCAAAGGCTCACTACACAAATCACACGGTCTCCTGCAAGTCTCCTGTTAGCATAAGCCTTGACAGGTCACTGGAGGAATTACCCTAAAGATTCACATTACAATCCAGATACAGGGGGCTGCTGTGGATCGCTGAACCACCTGCCCTTGTTAACCCAGCTGAGATTGTCCACAACAGTATAAAGAAAGGACTTTTGAATTTGACTGTCAGTGACGTGTGGCCAGCGCCCCTCCCTCAGCTGCTCTGCCTTCAGCATCTGCTGGAAGGCTGGGCAGCCTTTTGGGGAACCTGCTGAACCCTGTGGTCTTAGCTGTTCTAGGCTACCAGGTGGCCACTCGAAGAGAAGACGACTCAAGTAAGGCAAAGTGGTGCTGGCTTTGATAAGGCACGGTGCATCCACGCTCAGGTGCTGGACGTCCAGACGTGCATCTGCTTGGCCACCTGGTGCACGTAGCCGATGTCAGGTCTCTGGTTGGGGTCAGGGTAGATGCACATGCTGACCAGTTCTCGTAACTGCAGGGGAGAGAACGGTGTGTTATTCTCAAGAAAGGGAAGCAGCCTTACTGAGGCTCCGCACTCCGCAGTCTGTCTGCATGAAGGCCCTCCTTCCTCAGAGCAACCAGACAGTCCTGTTTTCCCCGTTCGAGCTGAAGAACGGTGTTTAGCTGGGGCCGGTAAGGGGTGCGCAGCCGCATGGCTCCCAAGGGCTAGGCCTGTCCAGTCCCAAAGACTGTGCTTTGAGACTAAGAATGGTTAACCTCCAAATAATTTTGAACTTGTAGCTGTCCACACCATTGGGCAAACTGTGTGTGTGTGTCTCTGCTGTCAGTCACGCAGATGCCCAAACCAGAGGACAAAACTCAAGGCAAGGGCTTATTGATCATAATAAACGCATTAACATGCAGCAGGGCTGCAGTCTGCCCACCTCCCGGCCCCTTTATTGTGCTCATGAAAGACGGAGCTTTTAATTATACAGACACTGAAGGCTGCTCCTGCCCCGAGGTGGGGGAGGGGTGCCTTGCACCTCTGATCGCCTCCATTCTTCTGATAGCCGGAGTGCCAATTATTTTAATGGTAATTAAAATAATGACCTTAAAATGCCGACATCTTACCCTGCATCACGGGCTCATAGCCATTGGTTTTCTTTTAAATACCTGCTGCTGGAGGGGTGGCCAGCCCCGCAGGCCGCAGCAGCAGGAAGCCGGGTGGTTCTGAACCAGAGGGGGCTCTGGTGGTCTCAGTGGCCACACTCAGGGAGTCTGGGGAGGCAAGGGCCCACAGGACGTTCTGGAGGCCTGGGGGCTACTGCTGCGCAGGCTTCTTAAGCTGAGGGGTTGGGCCTGGGCTTCCTGCAGACTAGGGCTCCTCTCAGCTGACGGGGCATTTTCTCCCTGGGCCGCAGAGCCTTAGGGTATCCCTCCCACCTGTGTGCATGCCTTCCAACCGAGAAGCCCGGGTGACACGGGGCCTGCAGCCTGCTAGGCCACTCCTGGCGTCTGAGGTTGCCTATGGATGGAGATGGACGGCTGTTTTCCGAACCTTACAATATTCGGGGGAGGTACCTGTGGTTGGCCTCTGACAGGTTAAAATACCCGAGAAAACCATATTCAGGTGAAGTGTCTGTGACTCAAACTCATTCATGACGTAAACGCACAGTTGGCAATAAGTGCATGTCTGAAATTTTCAGAATTCAAGAGAAACAAAAATAATAAAAGTTTTATTTTCATTTCTAAGTGGCGATATAACTTTAAAAATGGGGTGTGCTGAGGGGCTCCTGAGCACTACCTCTCACCCCCAAACACGGGGCCCAGAGAGAGCCAGTGCTCTGGGGAGTGAGGGCTCGTGGCCAGGAAAGGGCTGACTTGGGATGGGGGCTTCAGTGCTCATTTCAGCCTCATAACTGAAGCAGAGAGGGCAGCTCCCATTTCTAGACTGATGGCCAAAGCAGAGTGGTCATCAGCTCCAGTTGCACGGCTTGGTACACAAGTCCGCATTCAGAAGATGATAAAGGAAAAAGCAAATGGCAACTTTGTAAAGAGATGCAACTTGTTTCTCCTCCCACTGGGAGCAGAAACACTTCCTCCAAAGGTGCAGGTCAGAACTTGGGAGCCAGGAGAGGAAGGGCACTGCGCAGCGCCCGACACTCGAGCTCCTCTAGCCCTGGAGTCTGCAACGCCAGCGAGCACAGGCTCAGCACAGGCGCCCCGCGAGCAGCCTCCTGCCCGGACACAGGGGCGGAGCACTCAGGACCTGCCCTGTGCAGCTTGGCCGGGGCAAGGGCGCTCCTTCCAGAGCCTCACCCCAGCTAACTGATGGGCCACCAAAGAGACATGCCATCAAGAAGCAGGATGGCTCCGTGGCTGGGCGTCTGGGTTCCGGTCCTGCCTCACCGGTCTTTTTAACTTGACTGTGTCTGTCTCTTCCTTATTGGTAAACGGGGGAGGGGAAGATTCAGCTCAGGAAGTCTGAACATGAGCTGTTACTATTATCGTGAGGTGATGGCCTGTGGTCCTATGGGTTGGGCCCAAGGAGGCCCCAGACTCACTCACTAGCATTGACCTTGAACAGAAATAAGGTTCATATGACATTTAGTGAGCACTGAGTCACCGACTGAGCCAGGCCCCGTCCATTGGCCACTTTCGATGGTGGTGGCAGTGTTAGCCTGGTGCCTTACCTTAATCCTTACGCTAATCCTCTGTGGAAGATTTAATATTATCCCCATTGTACAGGTGAAGAAACTGACTCAGGGAGGTTATGTGACTCATCTAGGAACAGTGCAGAGAGTGTGTGAACATGTGTCTACTTTTGACCCTGCTGACCCTGCTATGCCAGGAAACCTGTCCTTCCTTCCTCACGATTATCCACCAAGGAGATTATCTATTAGTCCCATCTTGAAGGTGACGGAACCGAGGAAGAAGATACTCACACATTCCTATTAACTGGCACAGCCCCATGCCAGACCCATCGGAGCCTGTGTCCACGGCCCCTGCAGCCAGTGTAACATGTTGACAGTAGAAGCCCAGGGTGTTAAGTCTGTCATATCATAAGGAGGAAACTGACCAGCCCCCCTGCTGTAGTTTCCTGTCATGGGAGCAGAGTGGCCACCATCAGCAGTGTGGGGACGCCAGGCCTGCTGCATCCTGCCCCTGTATCTGTTCCCACGTCTGGCACGGCACAGATCCTGTCCTGGGGACCTGCAGCAGTGGGCCTCCCACTGGAGCACCGAGTTGGGAGCTGAAGGTAGAGGTGTGTGCCAAGGGCCACATCCCACTGGTTCCTACCTGGGGGTCCCACGCTGGAGCTGCATGGTGAAACCCCTTCTTCAGTGCAATCACCTACTTTCCCCTCTCCAAGTCACTTTTCCAGAAAGCTCCCTTTCTGCGCCGTGTAAAGTGAGCCTAATCTCAGCCCCACAGCTACGGTGTTTTGGGGCGGCCTTCATAAGCCTCGGTGGCCTCCCGGGGCTTGCGAGGCCTCCAGCTCCTGCAGACTCACCTTCTCGGAGTAGTGCTCCCCGGGGAGCGGGGGGTAGTCACACTGCTCGATCTTCTGGCACAGGGAGAAGAGATTCATCTTATCTCCGTAGAAGGGGCTCTGGAGGGCTGCCATCTGCAAGGGAGGGGGACAACGAAGATGAGCTTTCGGCCTCAAGGCTCGGAAGGACTGGAGAGGAGGCTGCTCGAGACCGGGGCATGGGCTTTCTCTGGTCCCGACCGCAGCGAGTCCAGCAGGACTACTCCTCCGAATGGCTGAGCTGGGGGTTCAACAGAGGAGCAGGCGCAACACCATCCTGGTTCTATCACTGGATCAGGTAGGCATGAGGGTTTTCGGTGACAAAACTTTAAAGGCAATAAAGAAGGGCAGCTGGACGCTGCGAGCCAATTCTCACCTTGCTCCCACCTCAGCCCGGGGGACCCAGGCTCCGTGCGGCAGGTTCCCAAGTGCACGGTCTTACTTCCATAAAACGCGATGTCCAAGATGCCCGTAGGGGCGTGTCTCTGTGCCTCACACATTCAGGGAGCTTTCCTTACCTACGGACTGACATTTTGGGGTGGGGCGGGCCCGAGAAGGGTGAGGCATTTCACTGTGGCTGTTCTCGCCAGCCCCTGGCAGAGCTACTGCCTGTGGAAGCCAGCTGCTGATACCAGGGCAAGGGGAACAGGGGGTTCAGGAGGGAGGGAGGCAGCCTCCTGCCCCTGGATGGAAGGGCGCAGCAGCTCGTTCGAGGGAACCTTCAGGTGGGAGGGAAGCGCCTGGCTCCACAGCCAGCCCCAGCTCTGTCCCGACCCCAGCTCTGCACTTGCTGCGTGTCTGGACTTCAGTTTCCTCATTTGTACAACGGCCTCACCCGCAGGCCTGTGGCGAGGCTTGGGCTGGTACATGGAGGAGGCACCACCAGCAGGGCCATGACCACCTTTGATGAGGTAAGGCCTGCGGCACTGGTTCTGCCCTGAAGGCCGGCCACGGGGGAGCAAAAGGCCTGTGGGGCGGTGGCCCCCTGTGAGTTCCCAGCTGTCAGGGTGCTGCCAGGCCGCTCCACCCTGCCACTCAGAGCACTCACAGGGGACTCCTCAAGGGGGTGTGCAGGGGCCACAGTGGCCCTGAGGCGGTGGTGCAGTAGCCCAGCGTGGCACCCGCTGGCCCCCCTATTATGAACCCATAATGGGAAAGGGCTTCTGGTCACTCCAGCTCACTGTGGCTGACTGCCCCCTAGACCGCCCCCCGAGGCCCAATGCCTCCGGCTAGCGAAGTGCTGTCAGGCGAGTGCCCGCCGGTTTGGCCCCGGTTCCCCCTCGGAGGGGCCGGGCTGTCAGGGCCACCCTGCTCTGGCTCCTTGGCCAAGGGCTCCTGGGCTCCTACTGAGGGGCCCTGGGATCCCTGGGGAACTGTCGCTTGTCCTCGCACCCCAGAGGCTGAGCGAGGAGGAGTCCTTGGCAGCAGGGTTTGAGGGTGCCCGTCAGCTTGGGTTTCCTGGTCTTGCCCCATTCTCTGTTTGTCCGTGAACAGGGCTGGTGACCCCAAGGGCCTGCCTCCTTCAGGAGGGCGTGGAGGAGCTTCAGAGCCTGGCACCATCCTTGGGTTTGCAGGTGGCCTCTGGGGAAGCTACTGAGTGCAGCCCGGAGACGGTGGGCTTTCCTCAGCCCCAGGTTCAGCACCCTCGGGCCCAGGAGCCCAGGCCAGGCCAAGTGCCTTCATGTGGGTGTTTAGGGACGGCATCACCTGTGTCTTCCCACTGGCTGGGAGCTTGGGCCCCTCGGAGAAGGGCTGGGAACCCATGTGGACCCTGAAACCCACCCCTGGAGGAGGGCTGCAGGGAGGGTCTGGCCAGGCAGGGGAAGTGTGAGGATGCAGAGGCCCTGCCATTTTGGGGTCTGCTGACCTGACCGGGAGCAGCTGGTAGTCTGCCAAATGCGCCACCCAGGTGACGCATGTCCAGGAATTAAAGCAAGACTCTCTGGTGCAAAGGGTTCCTCGAGCATTTCCAAAGGACAACTGATGCCATAACAGAGCAGCTGAGACTCCAGGACAGTCACCTGGGGTGACCTGGGTGCCCCCGAGTTGCAGCTGGAGGATTAAGGTGGATTTTCTTGGGCACCGTTATACGGTGCAGCACAGAAGGGACATTTTGAGTGTTGGTCCAGTGAACGCAGGCCCTAGTTTTTCATGTGGCTGACCCCAGAGAGGAATCGGCCAACCTTCAACTTCAGATCACGCCCATTTGATCTAAATTTTATAAACCTCACTGCTGGGAACTCCAAAGGCCCCAGAACACTGAGGAGGGGAGCACTGAGCCCCCAAGCTGGCATCCACTTCAGATCATGTCTGTGTTCTTTCCAGCACTTTCCCCACATCGTTTCAGAAAAGCCTTTTGAATGGGGTCAGCAGTGAGCCATGCCAGAGGACCCCTCTCAGCCTTCCCCAGGAGCAGGCCTCCTCCATCCGCCCCAGCCTGCCCCCACTCCGCTGCCGGCCACGGGCCTTCCACCCTCATCAGGGCGACGGGCTGTGAAGGAGGCTCTGGGCTGCGGGGATTAGAACGATGACGCTGGACGGTGAGATCTCCTTCTACCAGTGACCACCCAGCCTCTGACTGGTCGAAACAGAGGACACACTGGGGCCTCGTTAGAACTGCCGAAGCCATGGCTCTCAGCGCTGCTCCTCAAACGCCAAGCTCTTCTCTCTGGTGTTATCAGGGTGACACATAGCTGAGGAAAAGGGGGCGGGTGGGCCCTGGCCCCCACCGGGAGGGCTGAGAGAAGCTGGTGTGTGATCTGAGATGTCAGAGGGACAAGGGGGATCTGACTCCTGCCTGTCAGGGCCTCAGACACCCATCTCGTCGCCCAGTGTCTCTCGAGCATGTCCCAGACTGAAGGGTGACTGGAGACCAGGAGGTCTGCAGCCCTGCTCCTCCACCACGGAGGGGCGTCCAGGCCACTCCACCATCCGAGCAGGATTCCAAAGCAGCGTCTCAGCCAAGGCTCCGCGGATCTTCCCGTTGAGTCCGCTGTCTCCCTGGGTCTCAGTCCCACCTCAAGGCTGCTGCAAGGATGCCCCCCCATGAGGATCCTGGGACTGGCACTGAACGAGTCAATTCCTCTAGCTCCGTACTTGCAGCTGAGCTCCCACATAGGTAAAAATCAGTCCTGCAGAGCGGGCAGCCCACTGGGCACCTCCATGGGTATCTGGGTAATGAGAACAGAGCCCGGGCTTCCCATATCCCAAGCTCGGGCATTGCTGCTCCCAGCTCCCACTGGGGGCTCCCCACCACCTGGCCTGCGAGTCTTACGATTCACTCCATGTTCGGGCCAGCGCTCCTGATTCCAGCCTCTTCAACGGACTCTGCTGGGGCCCCATCCGGGGCCAGGTGCAGGGCTTGGTGGTGGCTCCCACTAGCTGGGGTCAGTGCCAGCAACTCCGGTGGCCGCAGGAGGTCCTCGGTAATAGCTGATGCTCAAGTTAGAGAGTATGAGGGACTCGATGATGGGCCCCAAAGACGTCCATCACTGAATTTTTGGGACTTGTAAATGACACTTTATAGGGCAAACAGGATTTTGCAGGTGTGATGAAATGTTGGCTCCTGAGATGGGGGCATTATCCAGGTGGGCCCCAACGTAGCCACAAGAACCCTCATGAGAGGAAGCCCGAGGGAGAAGGGCACGGAAGAGGGGAAGACGCCAGGCTGAAGCACACCAGAGGCTGTGGTGACACGAGGCGGGGGCCGAGGACTGCGGGTGGCCTCTCCATTTTCCATGGAAAACACAAGGAAACAGATTCACCCCCAGAACCTCTAGAAGGCGCCTGCCTGCTGACACCTTGACTTAGCCCAGCGAGACTGATTTTGGACATCTGGCCTCCAGAATCCACGAGATCTAACAGAGTAAACTTATGTTGCTTGAAGCCATCGGCGTGGTGGCATCTGTCACTGCAGCCACAGGGACGAGCACAGGGGCTTTTGAGCCTTCCAGGCCGTGCTGGGGCTGGGGGAAGGGCAGGTTTTCTCTGGCTGTGTTTGTCACCAGGACCAGGTGACCTGGGTATGTGCCCTGCGCAGGATCCTCAGCTGTAGTCCGGAGAGGGTGGGGGACTTTGACACAGCTCTTCAGGCTGGCGCCCCTGGAAGACACCACAGCCTGTGGGGATGGGAGGCTCCGGGCATGACTGCAGGAGGCCTCTTTCCAATTACATGGCTGTGGGCTCAGATGTGGCTCCCCTCCCTGTCTGCTGGGGAAATGCCTGCTTCGCCTTCTCCTTCTTCTTCCCCTTCCCCTTTTGGGGCTGCAGGAGTGGAGGGGGGTCACCTGGCACAGAGCCCCTGCCCCGTCACCCTTGGACGGGCTGGCCATGGGTGGCCACAGCAGCCTGCTGCTGTGTGAGGCCAGGGCTGCTAGGGTTAGGTCAGCGCCTGCTGTCCCTGAGGACGCCAATCCCCTCCAGGCTCGACTGCTGTGTTTCATTCACTTCCCACTGCTGACTGGTATCCACCCATAGATTGGTATCTGTCCCCCCCGCCACCGACCCCCTCTCCAGCTGCGATCCATCCCCCACACCACAAAGCCCTGGGCGGCTGCAATCTGTCCCCTCGCCGCTCCACCCCCCGGCCCCGGCTGTGGTCTGTCCCCCCACAGCTGCGAGCCGCACAGCCCCACTTACTCCAACACATGAGTCAGCTCAGTGGAACCCGGGCCTCAGTGCCAGGGAGCCACGAAGGCGGGGCTGCCTCGTGAAATGCACATTTAGGTGCCCACAAACGAGGACTCAGAGGAGGACTGCCCGACCCACAATCCAATGAGGCCTGGATGGGCTGTGTCTGCCTCTGCAGAGCCGAGACAAAGACGTAGGCAGGGAACGGGGCTGGGAACTGCAGGGCTGGTTCTCAAGTGGAGGGCCTGGCACAGGCAGAGGGAGCCAGCTGCCGGCCTCCCGGCCCCAGCCCAACCCCAACCCCGGGGAGGTGGGCACAGCTCTGAGAACCTGGCCAGCCTGTGTGTGTGTTCATATGCTGTGTGTGTGTTTATGTATGGAGACCCCCATGGTTCACAGGAGACGGGAAGCAGCTTACAAAAACACAAAGCAGAATAGAAAAAGAAACAAAAAGCCATCTGACACAGGGTGAGACACATGAGGAAAGGAGGACGAGGCGGAGCCTCCTCGGGGACTGAGGCTGGGCTGCACTTTGGCTTCCCGCTGGCCAAAGCAAAAAGGGAAATGTGGCAAGCTGCAGGAGCCTCAGGCCAGAGGCGGGCAGAAGTGCCCGTGCTTGGCCTGCGGCTGGTGGACAGGCCTCAGGGCCTTCTCTGACTCGGGCGCCTCACCCCCAGGGCCTCATTCCTTCCTCACTATGACAAGGTGGGCTGGGATCTCATTCTACATATGGGACACCTGGAGCCCACCTGGGAGGGGCTGACTTGCCCAGATCCTTCCGTGGGTGGGCCCTGGAGCTGGGATTTGGATGAGAGTGAGTTGGTAGGTGAGCTGCCTACACACAGACATGTGCTCTCATTCAAAATTGTGCTCCCCGGCCGTCCACTATGCTGAGGGCATTTGCCCGGGCCTTGGGAAACCCAGAATGCCTGTCTCTGCCCCTCGGGGTCTGACACTGGGTGGACGATGCCCACTTACAGGTGGGTCTGCATCCCCTCCTGAGACCCTACAGCAGGTGGGGCCAGGGCGGTGACCCTGGAGCCCTGAGCCCAGGGACAGCCAGGTTAGCAGGTGACATGGGCGTGATTCTACTGCTAGCCTCAGCGACCTTGGTGGCCAGAGTGGCCACCTGCGTAAGTGCCTGTACTTAGAGGAGTCCCGGAGAGACTGGGACTCATGACTCCTCCTGGGGGACACACGCCAGCAGCATGGTGGCTCCACGCCACTCAGCAACTCCCCTCAGCCGGGGCTTTCTCCACCTGGATTTACCGTCATCTCCACAAAATAACAGGCACGCACCCTCCCCGGGGCTGTTCGGAATGTGCAGGCACACGGGGCCAACACCAGCGGCTTTCTTCCTGTCTCAGAAGGGTTTGGACTTACATGTCTTGTCTCCCGTGGCCAAAGACACTGACTTCCCTCCAAATTCTCTCCTACATCCACTGCCCTCCCCCGCGCCCACCCACACACCCTGCTCAACACCCGCCACCACTCCAGCCCACCCAGGAGCTGGGCTGTGGAGAGACAGGGAAGCAGGAAGGACAAATGTCTCCTTCCCTTTCACCTGCAGGGCCCTCCCCCATCCACTGCACACACTCCACAGCTGCTCCAGCTAGGTCCTCATTCAAAGAGCTCCTCTGCAACCAATGCCCTGTGGAGTCCTGGAAAGAGCACCCGGCCTGCTTCCCAGTTGTGTTAGGGCCAGACTCACCCACAGACCCTCTTATCACCCACATCTGCTGAGCCCCTGGAGAAGGGTCCCACCCTCTTATCACCTGCATCTGCTGAGCCCCGGGAGAAGGGGTCCCAAGCACCAGTTCCACAAGGACCACACCTCCAGCCAGTCTGTTAAAATGAAGTATGTGTTCTTACAATAGCAGGTCACTGGCTGCCAGCCTGGCTAACATGGTGAAACCCCGTCTCTACCAAAAAATACAAAAATTTGCCAGGTGGGGGGCACCTGTAGTCCCAGCTACTTGGGAGGTTAAGGCAGGAGAATCACTTGAAGCTGGGAGGTGGAGGTTGCAGTGAGCTGAGACTGTGCCACTGCACTCCGGCCTGGGTGACAGAGTGAGACTCTGTCTCAAAAAAACAAAAGAAAGATTCTGTGAAGTTTAAGCCCTGCAAAAAGATCAGAGTTTGGATCTCACAGTCTCAATCTGTAATGTGGGGAGGGGAAATCTCACCACCAAAAGACCCTGCCCACGAGACCCCGGCCACAAGAGCTGCCACGGGCCCCACGTGGCCCAGCAGCGGGCAGCATCGCCCTCAAGTTCACGCACAAGGGCTGTGAGGTCAGCCTCGGAGTTGATGGTCCCCAGGGGACAGAGCAATCAGGCTCTGCAGACAACTGCTCAGCACTCGAGGCGGGCCCTGGACATGCTGTCCTGAGCATCACTGCTGTGGACTGTCACCGGCCACAGCAGCCGGGACTGAGCTTCTTCCAGTGCGTCAGCTCCGAGCCAGACCTCACGGCTGCTCAAGTCAGCTCCAGGGAAAGCAGAAAAACACTCAGGGTTCCGACTGTAAAACCAAAGCTTGGTGTCTAACAGCCTGGGGGGTTTCCAGAGCCCTTTCTTGTCTGTCATCTATCAGGACTAGGACAATGCATGACAGGTACTCCTGTTCTCGTTTTACAGATGCGGAGGGGCTCAGCCAGGTGGATGGGATCCCAGAGCCGCCCAGCCTTTGGTGGTCTAGCGGATGGGGAGCTTGTGTGGCTGCCAACCTGGACACCAGAGGGCTTAGGCCTCCCTACTGCTGGTGGCTGCAAGAACTTCATGGCCAAGAGTGATTCACGCTCCCCACACCCCTCGTCACCTGGGCCCCAGTGTGGCTGGACAGAATGGGTGGGGGCTTCCATTTATTCTTACTGTTTCACGCCTGGGCCCACCAAAACTCAAAACTGTTCCTGTCCCTTGGTCCAGACAGGCCACCAGGTCTGAAGCGGCCATCCCCTAGCTCCATTTCACAGCTCAGGGGAGAGGGGGTGGTCTTCGGGGAGACCCACATTTTTGGGCCTGGAGGGGGTGGCCACCTGTTCGTGGAGAGTGATTCAGGGGCATGAGGCAAGTCTGACCCCTCTCCTGACCCCGGTGCCCTGCACGGGACTGGCCCTTAATAAATGATGAACACAGTCGCTGGCGTGTTAATGTGAGCACCAGGGCGACGGGCAGGGGCAGCTGGGGGTCAGGTACCGGCCTGTTCTCCTCCTGTCTTCCCTTCCCGGACCCCACCCACTGCCATCACCCCGACAGCCTCCGCCAGCCTGACCCTGCAGACCAGGCCCCACGTGGGCTGAGGAGGGTGAAGGACAGAGCCCTGGTGGTACCGATGCCTCAGGCAGACATGACATTCCTGGGTTCCAACCTGAGCTGGTAGGGGGAGCCCTGCCCTAACTGGGCACCCCCCACACATGTCTCACCAAATGCTGCTGAGCCGTGGGCAGAGACTCACCTCGTACAGCAGACAGCCCAGGGACCAGATGTCGGACTTGAAGTTGTAGCCGTTCTCATGGATCCTCTCCGGTGACATGTAGTAGGGTGTCCCCACTGCAATACAGCAAGGGGGGCTGCTTACACTTCATGTAGGGCAGGGGCAGGGCACAGAGGTGAGGCTGGAGGGAGGGCACGCAGGGGCAGGGGAGAGACTCGCCTCTGTCTCTGAGCAGCCCTCTCCCTCTGGGCCTGTGCCTTGCTCTGTCAGATGAGCAGGTGGATCAGATTCGAGGTTCCCATGCTAGCAGGACACTAAACACCTGGGGTGCTGTGGACTTGAAGGCGATTCCCTGGACCCACCGAGACCAAGAATCAGGCTGGGAGGCTGGGCGCCTCACGCCTGTAATCCTAGCACTCTGGGAGGCCAAGGTGGGTGGATCGCCTGGGGCCAGGAGTTTGAGACCAGCTTGGCCAACATGGTGAAACCCTGTGTCTACTAAAACTACAAAAGTTAGCTGGGTGTGGTGGCGGGCACCTGTAATTCCGGTTACTTGGGAGGCTAAGGCAGGAGAATCACTTGAACCCAGGAGGCAGAGGTTGCAGTGAGCCAAGATCATACCACTGCACTCCAGCCTGGGCAAGAATGAGATTCGTGTCAAAGAAAAAAAAAAAAAAAAAAATCAGGATGGGGCTGGAGAGCTGGGGGCTGGTGTTTCTGCCAGCTGCCCAGGGGAAGGGGATGCCTCGGCCCGGCTGGGGGAAGCAGCTGACTACATGTCCTTTAAGGGGACTGTTTGAATCCACAAGAGTCAGGATCAGGCTCCGAACAGTGAAAAAACCATCACTGTGGAGGTTAACCAAGATCTTACACGTGTCAGCTCATCCATGTTCCCAACAGTGCTATGAGGCAGCATCTCCATTTTGCAGACGGAGAAACTGAGGCTCAGTTTGCATAAGAGTGGCAGGAATTAGTTCAAACCCAGACCCTCAGGCTCCAGCAACCGAGCGCTTAGTCCTGCCTGTGGCCACCACCAGTTAGCCCATCCAGACTCGGGGTTGGCTGAGATCTCTTAAACAGGATGGAAAAGGCACTAACCAAAAACGAAATGTGTGTAAGGCATTAAAACTAGGAACTTCCGTTCATCAAACCATACCATTCAGAGTTAAAAGGCAAGCTACAGACTGGGAGAAAATCATCCCAACACATACACCTGACAACGGACTCTTTACAGAATATATTTCAAAGCTTCTGTAAATCAATATGTAAGAGACAAACTACCCCCTTATTCAAGTGAGCAAAAGCCTTGAACAGGCACTTCACAAAAGAGAATATCCTAGTGGCCAATAAGCACATGAAGCAAGGCTACTTTTCTCATTACTCATCAGGGAATGGCAAATTAAAACACTTAAGAGGCCAGGCGCAGTGGCTCACGCCTGTAAACCCACGACTTTGGGAGGCCGAGGTGTGTGAATTACCTGAGGTCAGGAGTTTGAGACCAGCCTGGCTAACATGGTGAAACCCCATCTCTATTAAAAACACAAAAATTAGCCAGGCATGGTGGTGCACGCCTGTCATCCCAGCTACTCAGGAGGCTGAGGCAGAAGAAACCCTTGAACCCAGGAGGTAGAGGCTACAGTGAGCCAAGATCATGCCACTGCACTCCAGCCTGTGCAACAGAGTGAGTGAGACTCTGTCTCAAAACAAAAAACAAAAACAAAAAACAAAAACAACACAATGAGATACAACTATGTACCCATCTGAATGCTTAAAGACAAAAAAACCAAAGTGAAAGAAAAACAAGGTCGGTGATTCGGTGATGTGTGGAGCACCTGGAATGTCCACGCTTTGCTGATGAGAAGGTAAAATGGTACAACTACTTTGGAAGACCATCGGCTGGTTTCTACCATGGCCAAACACTGCCAACACCATAACCCAGCAATTCCGCTCCTAGGTAGATGCCCAAATCAGCGCTTCTGTCTGTCAAAAGACACAATCAAGAAGGTGCAGAGTGGCTTTGTTTGTAACAGCAAAAACTGGAAACAAATGTTGGATCAATTGATAAACTGCAGTCTGTTCACACAGTGGGATACTATACAGCACTGCAAAATAACAAACCTCAGTTATACACAACAAAATGAATGCAGCTCATAGACATAATGCTGGGTAAAAGAAACCAGGCACAAAAGAGCACATTATTGTATTTCATTTATGTGAAATTCAAGAACAGGAAAAGCTACTCTATAGGAGTGGTGACCAGGAGCTTCACTGCATGTATATTATACCTCAGTTAAAAAGTGAAAGAGGAAAAAGGTTTTATCGGTGAAGATGGGGCTCTGCTGCCAAGAGGGAAGCCAAAATGCTTCAGGGCCTGTCCTCAGGGTCCCTCTTCTCCTCGTAGGAAAGGCCAACGCTGAGGAAATTGTGGAGGGCTGTGCCCTGACCTCCCAGTGCCTGTACGGCTATCTATGGGCAGCAGGGCACATGTTGGATGAGCTGAAACTGTGCAAAGACGGGAGGATTTCCTGAGGGAGTGAGCTCTCCGTCACCAGAGGCATGAAAACCTCAGCAGAGGGGCTGATTTAGCAGGTCTGGGGTGGAGCCCAGGAATCTGGTCCTGTAACCTGACATTCTCCCATCAGCCCATTGAGTAGATGGCTATTCTGGAGGCATAGGCCTGGATTTTTTTTTCTTTTTTCTCTTTTTAGACAGTCTCACTCTGTCACCCAGGCTGGAGTGCAGTGTGAGTGTTATCTCAGGTCACGGCAACCTCCGCTTTCCGGGTTGAAGTGAATCTCATGCCTCAGCCTCCTGAGTAGCTGGGATTACAGGCACATGCCACCATGCCCAGCTAATTTTTATATTTTTAGTAGAGACGGAGTTCCACTATGTTGGCCAGGTTGGTCTCGAACTCCTGACCTCAGGTGATCCATGTGCCTCGGCCTCCCAAAGTGCTGGGATTACAGGTGTGAGCCACTGTGCCTGGCCTGGCCTGGATTTTTAAGGTTGCTAAACTGAGAACATTTTCACTGGCCTAGAGACATCATGACGTGTGACAGAGGCTACTGCTGTCCTAACCAGAGTCTCTGTGGGGAGCTGGAGTCCCAACGTGGCAAAGGCTCGCTGAGATGTAGCCTGTGACACAAGGAGAGGACCCAGGACCCTGGCAGGAGAATGGACCACTCAGGGGCTGGACTCAGAAGGCGCCGGGTCCAGGCCTCAGGGTTTCACAGTCAGGAGATTTCGGGAAAAACACAGGTAACTTTTAATTTCATGAAGGAAGCATTTAAAAACACAAAGCTCCCAACTACCATTTAGTGTCATACTATGATTTTTAAAAGAAAAGACAGCTTGGCACGATTTAGAAAACCCATTTCTTAGTGGCCAGGCACGGTGGCTCATGCCTGTAATCCCAGCATTTTGGGAGGCCGAGGTGGGTGGATCACCCAAGGTCAGGAGTTCAAGACTAGCCTGGCCAACATGGCGAGACCGTGTCTCTACTAAAAATACAAAAATTAGCTGGGCATGGTGGCAGGCACCTGTAATCCCAGCTACTCGGGAGGCTAAGGCAGGAGAATCACTTGAACCCGGGAGGCGGAGGTTGCAGTGAGCCGAGATCGCGCCATTGCACTCCAGCCTGGGCGACAAGAGCCAAACTCCATCTCCAAAAAAAAAAAAAAAAAAAAAAAAAAAAAAAAAAGAAAACCCATTTCTCAAAACTGAGGACAGTTCTTTACAAAACAACATTTTGAACTTTATTATATTCTTGTTTTTTCTTTCTTTCTTCTTTTTTAATTTTTTTTAAGACAGGGTCTCGCTCTGTCACCCAGGCTGAAGCGCGGTGGCGCAATCTTGGCTCACTGCAACCTTAGCCTCCCGGGTTCAAGTGATTCTCCTCCCTCAGCCTCTCTAGTAGCTGGGACCACTGGCACACCCTACCATGCCTGGCTAATTTTTGTATTTTTAGTAAATATGGGTTTCATCATGTTGGCCAGGCTAGTCTCGAACTCTTGACCTTGGGTATCTGCCTGCTTCAGCCTCTCAAAGTGCTGGAACTACAGGCATGAGCCACCAAGCCCCACCTAAAATTCTTTGTAGAGAGAGGGTCTCGCTATGTTGCCCAGGCTGGTCTCAAACTCCTGGCCTCAAGCAATCCTCCCACTTTGGTCTCCTAAAGTGTTAGGATGATAGGCCTGAGCCACTGCATCTGGCCTTGTTTTTCTTATCTTAATGGAGATGGATGAAGAACTGCCTTGCAGTTTTGGAGAGGCTGTGAATGGTGCTGGAAGTCTCTGCTCTGGGCTTTGAAAACCCCCAGGGGCAGGACCTTGTTTGTTGCTGCATCCCAGTACCCTGCGCAGGATGGCTCACAGTGGGTGCCTTGTGGGCGTCCGCTCGCTGGATGAATGACTCTGCCTGCTTGTGAGCTATGTGGCGGCGTGTGCCACTGACCACGGTTCTTCCTTGCAGCTGAACACAGTGCTTATTTAACTGATGGCTGCCCGGAGCTCAAGTGTCTGAAATGTGATTATTGCTTTATCAGGACACCAAGTTCCTTTTCATGGCAATAATCCCCAAGCACAGCAGCCCTCACTTAAAGCCCTGTGTGTGAGAAAGGTGTCATCCTCTATGCATACTTGATGAGCGAAGCCAGGGGCTAATCGCTACTCAGCAAAAAGGGCTGTCAGTCAACATATGAATCCGTGTGGAGTTCTACTGGGAAAGCAAATCGTGACTTCCAGTCGCAACACCTTGTATATTTTGGTCATGAGGGAGCAAAAGTAAAGGAACAGGCCAGTGTGAAATGGATGGCTTATTGTAGCCAGTCATGGGACGAAACACACAGTTCTCGGTGAACAGTGGGAACCTCAGGACAAATGTAAGTGGATTCCAGCACCCAGGTGCTATGGATGGAGGTGCCTACAGGTTGGACAATGATGTAGGGCTGATGGGGTGCACACAGAGATGACAGGGGACAGATGGAGGCAGGGAGTCCTGTCCCCAGCGAGAGACACCACTGTTTACTCTCTGGCTGACACTGCACTCGTTAGACCCCTGGCCAAGTCCCTTCTGTCTGACTCCACAGGCTCTTCCCACCCCCAGTCTCCTCTGCTCACTGTGGATCTGCCTGGGCCTCCACAGAAGGGGCGCTGTAGGGAGAGGTCACCTACACTTGGGCCAGGCTGTGGCCTGGCGCTGCGTTGGCCAGGTCCATCAGAAAGCAAGGGCTTGGAGTGCCTGGCCCTCAGCCCGGGTCCTCCCACAGTGGCCACTCCAGCCCCAGTCCCAGCCCGCTTTTCCACTTGCCTCTGTGCCTTTGCACGTGCTGTTCCCTTTGCCACCTTGTGGGCTCCTTTAAGGTCCCCTCCCCTGGCCAGGGAGAGCCAGCTGCTCAGCAGGACCCAAACATTATATTTGTCCCTCTGTTCCATCACCACTTCCTCCCTCCGCTGGGTCTCCAAGGCGGGCTGACAGATCCCTGTCTCAGCCTGGCTTTGTATTGAAAGCCTGGGCACATGGGCAGAGAGAGGTTTGGGGCACCAGCCCTCCGTCCCCTCCTCTGTTCACCTCACTCCTCTGCCACCTCACTGCTTTTCCTGCTTACCCCATTTCCACCGGTGTAAGGAGAAAAGACAAACACCCAAATGCAATTTGGAGCTTTCAGAAGAAAGCTAGTGTTGATGCTAGTGTTGCAAACTGCCATCCATTCATCATCCACCCAACTGTCCAACCATCCAGAATTCTCTATTGTCTGTCCATCCATCCCTCCATCCATTCATCCATGCATCCATCCATCCATCCCTCCATCCCCCATTCATTCACCCATCAGTCTGTCCATCATCCATCCATCCAGCCAGTCACCTGCTCACCTCTATCTAAGATTAACTGAGCCTTGACCCTGCGGGGACCTTGCAGGAGTGGGCCCATCAGGAGGCAGGGAGTTAGCTGTCTGTCCTAGCAAGTATCCAGAAAGAGCCAGTTGACCGCGTCTATCAAGGAAGGACCAAACTGATCTGCGCTGCAGCTGAATTGCCTGGAAAGGCTGGTTAAAAATTTGGATCCCCAGTCCAACTCCAGACATGGGGGCCAGAATCTCCAGGGGTGGAACTTGGACACCTGCATCTCTTACAAGAGATGTTACTGGTAGTTTCTGTCTAAAAGGAGCTGCCAAAAGGCCTCACTCACCCACCCCACCCTTTCAGATGCTCGGTGAGCATCTGTGCAACAGAAAGGTAAAGAAGGTGAAGGAACTGTGAAGCCTTAACTGAGACAGGCTTGGCCCATCCTGAGCTGGGAAGCACAGGGTCCTCAGGTCTCTGCCTCCTGGCAGGTTCCCCAACCCCCTGACCCTGGGGAAGGGCTGTTCCCCAACCCCCTGACCCAGGGGAGGGGCTGCTCCCCCTTCCATCTTAAAGTCAGGGTGCTGTGTCTCACTGGGGGCAGGGTATCCTGGACTGGAGCTAGGGCTGTGTGAAGCTACAGGAGCAGATACAGCACCTCTTCCTGTGATGCCAACTTGTCTGGAAATAAGTCACGTAAAGCCTGGTGTCTATGCTGACAACAGCCACTTAGACATTACGGAACACAATGCCCAACTTGCATGAGTTTTGAAGATAAAACAAGAGATTTCAAAGAAACCCCCAGCCTGCAGCAGGCCACTGGAGGACGCATCCTGATGCCAGGGGAGCTGGGATTCTGAGGAAGTCGGGGAAGCTGGCAGGAGGGGCCTCCACGGACAGGGGCCCTGCCCAGGACGACCTCCTTATCCCGGCCCATCTCCCGGCGATACCGAGACGCAGAGGCAGAGCCCTATGCAGGCTGTGTTTCAATGCCCCTCGCAGCGACTCCTACCGCCCCCTCCTCTCGGTGGGGGACAGAGCTGTGTGTATGAAAGAAGAGCCTGACAAACCCTGACCTTCCCGGAATCTTTACCTAGAACTCCCCGATTTCAAACCCAGCAGATATCAGAGGAGAATGCGGGATCTGAAAGAGGGAGGTTGATTAAAGGGGTCCCGCTTCTCCAAGATGCACCGCTCCTGTCAAAACAAACTTTGCCATGTTTTGAAATGCTCTCGGTGTTTGAAACACGTTCATTAGCTATGACAAAGGCAGATTTCACAGGAAGGGGAGGCTGGTGTCTGCAAGCTGCCCCTGTTCCCCAGATGGTGGATTGGAAAGCAGCTGGAGAAATGTGGTCTCCTTGCCGACATCCGTCCAGCCGGCGGGACATCGAGCTGGGTGGCTGTGCCTTGGCACTGAATCCTCCACGGGACAGGCAGGGGCAGGTGGGGACAGCAGTGATGTGGAGCTGGAGCTGGCTGGGCTGGACCTGCTTCCTCCAGTCCCCGGCTGCGAACAGAAACTCTCTCAGTCTTGGTCTTCCCATCAAGAAAACAGAGGGTCCCCCCCAACCTCTGCAGACTTGGTTTCCCTCTCTGGAAAACAAGAAACGATTGTTGGAGGAGTGTTTGGTTGGTTCATGGTGAAGACTAAATGGATTCTCCTACCAGGCTGTATCTTCCACAAAGGCGGGGGCCAAGCCAGCCTTCCCAGGGAACGGCCCGGGCCCAGCACAGATCCTCATCAAATGGATGAATGAATGAATGAATGAACCAAAGAGCTGGAGTTTACATCCCTTGCTGGCCCCTTAAGGCCCTTCCCTCTCTTCCCCTCCCCTCTCAGCATCAGCTCATCTCTTCCTAACAGTTTGTGCCCCTGAAAACGCCAGGAATGTGGCAGACCTGTGACTGCCACCCAGGGGTTAGTGCTCAGAACCTTGGCTGAAACTCAGGCCTGAGGTCCATCTGCTGAGGCAGGGATTCTGGGCCCGAGGCACTGACAGATCACTCCCAGGCGTCCTGCACTGTTGGGATGGGACACAGGGTGGGGCTGGGCAGGAGGTGGCCTGGGATGCATCTGCATGGCCCTCCGTGCCTGCACTGTCGGGTGTCCCCAGGGATGCCTGGCCATGAAGGTCATCCGTCCACTCAACACATGTTCCACAGGGGTCCCCGTGCCAGGCCTGGGCGCAGACACATCACAGCATGGTGTGATCCCCTGCAAGGCAGTGCTGACACACACCATGAGAGGAGGCTCTGTCCTTCCCTGTGGGGCCCAGGCTGAGCTCCAGGTCCCCCACCAACAACCGCTGTTGGCGAGGTCAGGTGGGCTTTTCCTCGAGGAAGAAGTGCTCAGAGCCCTAGGTGTGCCTCGCACCCGAGGTCTCGCTGGGGATTCTCTCTCGACCCCTTCCCTGGGCACCCACAACCCAAACCCTCCCTGGGCCAAGCTGCAGGCTGATGCCTGAAGAAGGGCTCTTTGCTTGAGCTGATTTCCCGTGGGGCTCTGGTACCTGGCTGCTGGGTGACCAGAGGGATGTGGTCTCTCTTACTTCCCTGAGCCTCAGTTTCATCATCTGTAAAATGGGATAATAAGCCTTGTGATGATTTACAAAAAAGCAAAATGAGCAAAATGTGTGTTGTGTGTTTTTTTTTTTTTTTTTTTTTTTGAGACGGAGTCACTCGCCCAGGCAGGAGTGCAGTGGCGCCATCTCGGCTCACTGCAAACTCTCCCTCTTGGGTTCAAGCGATTCTCCTGCCTTAGCCTCCCGAGTAGCTGGGATGACAGGCGTGCACCGCCACGCCCGACTAATTTTTTCACTATATTTAGTAGAGATGAGGTTTCACCATATTGGCCAGGCTGGTCTCAAACTCCGGACCTCAAGTGATCTGCCTGCCTCAGCCTCCCAAAGTGCTAGGATCACAGGCGAGAGCCACCATGTCCGGCCAACGAGAAAGCAAAATGTTTTTTGAACTCTTTTTTTCTTCGTCGTTAACTCATCTTTCAGTGAGTTCAGTGGCTACAGAGAAACGAAGTGAGGGTGGCTCTGTTTAGAATCACAGAGCCCCACACCTGCCCTGCCTACCCACAGTGGGCCCCAAGAGGCAGTCCCACCTGTCCCCTCAACATGCCACCCGGCACAGACTGTGTCTGTCCCCTTGCAAACTGCATAATTGCATATCCCCAGCACACAGCCCAGGCCCAGGCAGTAGGCTCAAGGAAGGAGAAGGAAGGGGTTTGCGCTTCAGGGCCAGGCTAAGCCCCGGGAGACCCAGCGGGGCCCTGACCTCGAGTGCCCGACGGGGTCATCCCCAACCAGACCTGCTCCCCCAGACCCCCAAGAGGCAGCACAGGCCCTGCCTGGGCCTGGGTGTGACCAGCAGCCCTTCCCGCCCTGTCACCCGTGGCTGTCACTGAGACTGCCCTGTCACTACCGCCGAGCAGCCAGGCCTGCCTGCCCGCTCTCCCAGCCCCGTGATTTGTCTTGCAGCTGCTGCCTTGCTCGGAGCGAGACACTTGCTTGCAGCTTGTGAGCTGTGTATAGGCAAATCTTTCATTTTTCCTGCATTACGCCGGCGTGTACTGTCACTTAATTTTTATGTATGCAATCCTTCCTGACAAATATGATCTGCTGCCTGGTAATTCGTCTGACGCTCATTCTGTTCTGCGCTCTAATTACGGCTCCTATTTCTGACACCGAGGCAGCCGCTCTGCCACCGCTGGGTACCGCACCTGTCAGCCCGACCATGGCACTGACTAATGCCCTTTCGTGCCAGCCTCGTGTTAGCAAATACAGAGGTGGGGAGGGGCCCGGGAGGGGGAAGTGGGAGGAGACCAGATTTGCATAAGCCCAGCTCTTGGGTCAGCAGCCTTAGGGGAGGAGGTGGTTGCCGGGGCAACGTGGCTGCCAGCACAGCATTCCCACGTAGTAGGTGCACATGAGGTGCGGCAGATGCATAATTCATCCCCATGCACAGGGCGTGCAGTGTCCCTGGCCCCTGTGCCCCTCCTGAGTCATGATGCAATGGTAATTAGTTCAATCTCTTGCCCAACCAAACGTGTATGCAAGACTTAGTCAGCAGTCTGCAGGACCTCTTGGTGGAAGGGGCTTTGGCTTGGCACTGTCTTTGGGCTTTGGCTCGGCACTGTCACCATTATGGAAGCTGGTGGGTGCAGGCCCTCCGTTCTGGGAGCTCGTCCTGCTGAGGGACTTGCTCAGCTCCGTGCAGGCCTCAGCTCATTGGGCATCTCCCTGGGTGCTGGGCACACAGCCCAGAGGGGGGGGACAGGCCCCAGGAGGGCTCCTTCCACCCATAATGTGGCCTGGTCGGCGCTCGGAGGGCTCGGGAAGAGCCCGGCTTATGAGGGCGGCCTTCTCCCAAGTTCCAATTCCTTCTCATTAATATAATAAGTGCACCAGTCCAAGTCAATAAAATCATACTGTCGGATGAGACGCATCTCTGCCCATTCCTAATGATGCGATCCTAACCGGCTCTGACGGAGCGCCGCAGTCTTTTTTCTGCAGTGGGACAGAGAAAGGCTCGGTGCTGACTGACAGGGGACAGGAGGCAGCGGTTTTACCTCTTCTCTTTGACAGCTTCCCTTGAATTTCCTGGTCTCTTCGAAGCCCTTCAACCACATAGGTAAAGAGTCCCAAAGTGACCGAAACACTTGGTTTTTCACAAGGGAAGTCAATGTTTGAGGGAACAGGGAAAGATAAGGCTTCCTTCCAGCAACGGAGAGTCGGTGGCCTGGGTCCCCAAAGGGGGGCTCTGACAGTATCCGCCGAGGCCCCGGCCCTCGTTTCCTGGAAGCAGCGTGGGTTCTGGAAGGAGAGGCCTGCTGCCATGTGACCTTGGGAAAATCTCTCGAGCACCTGGATTTTAGATTCTTCTTCTGCTAAAGGGAAGAATCGCTGGATGCTTGGGGCTGTCAGGGGCATGAGTGGAGTGTCCCATACTCCTCGGGGGGTGGGTGCTGACACATCTTCCCTTTGGAGCTAAAGGAAGAGCTCCTGAGGCCTGGCCAGGTGGGGACGAGAGTTTCAAAACAACCCCCTCCCCGCCAACCCCGCTGGCTCAGCAGCTGCTGGGAGCCGCCAGTCTCTAGGCTCGTACATTTCTCCTTTCTATTGTGTGCAACGCGCTGAGAGTCTCACTGGAATCTGTGTGAACAGTGACACTTTCCACAGGACACTGTGACTTCCAGAAAGTGCCTCCGCTCAGACAATGCTGCTCTCTCTCACACCCCACTTGCTGCAGGCACTCGGGGGTCTGGGGATGGGAGACGTCCTGCCTTGAGCCATGGAGTGGGGTGGAAATGAGCTGGAATGGGGCGGTGTTCGAGGCGGCGGCGGGTGGCTCCTGGGGCCCAGCTTCCTCCTGGGGAAGCGGATGCTGGTGGGCGCAGCACACTGTGGGTGGGCCTGGGGGCATCTTCCTCTGCGAACGCACCTCAAAGAGCCAGGAACTAGCTCCGAGAAAGCAGGGGCCCTCGCCCACTCCATGGGCCTCTGGGAAATGTCCCCACAGATGGGCATGGTGAGACCCAGACAGCCTTGTAGTAATGCACCGAAGACCCTGCTGCTGTGTTCCACTGCGGGGGAATGGGGGGCTTTCTTGGTTCCTGTGTTCTCACTAAATGAAAAATCCTCCATCGTCCAGCATTCCAAGTTTCACATTTGGTTACATACCCAGTGTGTGGATTCTGAAGCTTGTCATTGCTTCACGTGTCCCCAAAACGCACATCTGACCAAGTCTCTTCCCGAGTTCAGCCCTTCAGAAATCCCCGCCCCCTAGGGTGGTGTTCAGCCCACTGAGCTCAGAGTTCAAAGCCCTGCCCGCCTTTCTTACTGCTCCTGCAAGGTCCCTGGTCTGTGGCAAAGCCAGACTCAGCTGCACACCGAGGCTCACCCACTCTTTCCTGGAACACTGCTCCCGCCTTCCCTGTCCCAGCAGCACCTGGTCACCCTTTATGGTCCAGCTACAATGTCACCTCCTCCCTGGCAGGCACCTGGTACCCACAGCCTCAAAACCACCGGCTTAACGGCCAAAAACTAGGAACAGCACAAATGTCCACCCCCCAGGAGGGATGGACCCAGGGTGCTGCCTGCAAACGAGACACTCACAGCAGTGGGAAGATGGCTGCCCTGTGCCACAGACACACCCCCAGCTCCAAGCAACTGGCTCAGTCAGCTCCTCCTGCAAGGGCCGGGAGGTGACCAGAGGGTGCGGGAAGCCCCAGCTGGACTCCTCTGGCCATAGCTGACTCCCTTCTGGGTCACTGTTCTGAACAGATGAGAAAACTCTGGGGCTTATAAAAGGCATCTTCCTGCCCTAACTGACCAAAGACACGTGGAGAGAATGTTTGCATCTCCCTGCATGGTCACCAGGTCTGCTGGGGCATGCTGGGGCACAGACAGGTCCCCCTTACCTAGGGAGTGGGCTGCGGTAGTCTCAGAGCTGAAGAAGCGGCCCAGACCAAGGTCACCGAGCTTCACGACGCCTGTGGCTGTGATGAACACGTTGGCAGGCTTGATGTCTGCAGGGTGAGCAGAAGGAGGTTGGTGTGAGGTAGGAGGCTTGGGGTAGGTGGGACAGGACGAGACAAAGGGGGAGCTCCAGGTGAGGTGAGGCCTAGCCCAGGTCCTGCTCCCTCAGGGCAAGGCCCTGTCCTGGCTCTGGCTGTGGGACCTCGGGAAATTGACCATTTCTGAGCCTCAGTTTCTTCACCTGTAAAATGGGTCTCCCTTCACCAGCTTCACAGAGCTGCTGTGAGGGTTAGGAGAGCAGGGGTTTCTGTGCTCCTGTTTCCTGCTCTAGAGCCGTATCCTCCAGGCTTAGACCAGTGCCTCGCACGCAGGAGGCCCTCAGGGAAAATCTGTGTAACGAATGAAGGAGGTGCTGAGTGGGGCACCCTGTGCCGTACCCCTCAGCGAGGGCGGGACCTCAAATACAGCAGACACCGAGAGATACAGGTAGAGTTAAGGAACGGAGGTGTCCAGGAAGCAGCCTACATAAAGGACCCTGCGCCCTGCCAGGCACCCACCAGGCTCCTTTCTCACAACTCGGGTGATGTCAACTACGGAAACACCCCTCAGGTGTGTCCCGCTCTCAGCCCAGCCCGCTGAGACGGCAAAGCCCCCACGAAAGGCCCCTCTGTGCGGGGCTTCCCCTGACCTCCCTCCCAGACTGCTGTGGGGAACTGGAAGTGGGGGCCCAGCGGGACCCCTGCTGGGGCTCACGTCACTTTCCACCTAGGTCCCTGACCCAGGTGCGTGTGTGTGTGGTTGCTGGACAGCCCCCCTGCCCAGGGAATACAGAGCGGTCCAACTTCCTCAAGGGGCTGCCGCTGAGGACCCTGGAGGAGCCATGGGAAGCGTCTTCCTGGGGCTCCAGGGGCACTTGGGCTCCGGGCGGCTCCTGGCGGGGGGCGCGTACCTCGGTGCATCACCCGGCGTGAATGCATGTGCTCCACGGCGCTGCACAGCTGCACAAAGTACTTCCACACTGTCCTCTCCGGGATGAGCCGCTTCTGCTTCTTAAAGTACTGCAGCGGGAGAGACAGGCAGAGGGATAGGCCTGGGTGAGCGGGCTTGGAGGTGGGTGACCACAGGGCACTGCCTCTGTCCTTTCCCCAGTGGGCAACTGGTGCCTGGCACGGGGGAGGGGGTGGGGACTGGGCAGCTGAGAAACAATAAGCCCAGAACCAAGAGTGATGTGGCCACGCCTCTCCTTCTACCTGAATGGCACTCCGCGGCCACCCCGTCCCCACCCCGAAAGCTCCGTGAGGGCTAGACAGGCCTGGTGTGTCCGGATGGCTTTGCTGCATGGACACCCACATCAAATATGCTGAAGGTGGCCCTCAACTACATGTTTCCAGAACCTCCTGGACACATCCCAGACAGGGTGCTCCTCGCAGGACTGAAATGGTATGGACTCTCCCCGTCCCCAGCCCCAACCTGGCCCAGGACGGTGGCACCCAGGACACATGTGGTGGTTAAATCACAGCTGCCCCCACCTCCTCAGAACCAGCAGATCTCAGCGCACTGGAATTCTTTTTTTTTTTTTTTTTTTTTGAGACGGAGTCTTGCCCTGTCACCCAGGCTGGAGTGCAGTGGCGTGATCTCGGCTCACTGCAACCTCCGCCTGCCAGGTTCAAGCGATTCTCCTGCCTCAGCCTCCCGAGTAGCTGGGATTACAGGCATGCGCCTTCATGCCCAGCTAATGTTTGTATTTTTAATAGAGATGAGGTTTCACCATGTTGGCCAGGGTGGTCTCAAACTCCTGACCTCATGATCCACCCGCCTCGATCTCTCAGAGTGTTGGGATTACAGGCGTGAGACACCGCGCCCAGCCCCGCACTGGAATTCTTAACAAATGCGGCCAGAACCTTGAGGAAATGGGCTTGACACGTTCAAATGGATCCCCGGGTCACTCTGCTGCACTGCCTGGGAAAACATAGTGATCCAGGAAGAAACCAAAACAAAAGGCCCCCGGCCGCACTGAGTGAGCCGTAAGTAACAGAAGGTCCCGGAGAGGGCTGGCCCAGAGCGTGTGACAGCCACGGTTCAGCTCGAGACAGGGGTGGCTCTCGGATGCCAGGCCCATGGCGGTGGGGCAGGACTTCACCAGCTACCTGCAAACCAGCTTTTCGTTCAGGGGCTTTTTGCTTCAAAGCAACCATCTTTCCCCAAAGCAGGCAGAGGTGGCGCTGTGGGCCTGATGGTCAGGGCAGCTGCTCTGGTGCTGGGAAGCTGGGAACTGACCAGGACACACTGGCCTGGGAAGGGGCGTGGGTGGAGGAAAGGACCTGGGCTGGCACTTGCAGACCACCTGCAGGGTGTGGCCACCACGCCGGCCTAAGAGGGAGGGCTGGGCCCATCTTACAGCCGGGGAAAGAAAACTGAGGGCCACACAGAAACAGGCAGAAACAACTCAACCCCAGGCCTCCCACCTAGAAAGCCCAAGCCCTTAGTCCACTTCTTTTTTTTTTTTTTGAGATGGAGTCTCCCTCTGTCACCCAGGCTGGAGTGCGGTGGCGTGATCTCAGCTCACTGCAGCTTCCACCTCCCAGGTTCAAGCAATTCTCTCGCCTCAGTCTCCCGAGTAGCTGGGGTTACAGGTGTGCGCCACCACGCCCAACTAATTTTTTGTATTTTTAGTAGAGACGGGGTTTCGCCACGTTGGCCAGGCTGGTCTCGAACTCCTGACCTCAGGTGATCTGCCTGCCTTGGCCTCCCAAAGTGCTGGGATTACAGGTGTGAGCCACCACGCCTGGCCCCCTTAGCTCACTTCTAATAACACCAGTAACCATTGATATAGGAGACTGAGCTCAGAGGTTCAGGAACATGCCCAAGGTCACCTGGCACCCAGCTGGGACCCAGGTCTGGGTGCTTCCCACAGCGGGACAGTCGCAGCCAGGAACCCCTGGCCTCGCCATAAATCCCCTCAAGGCTGTTCTGAGGTGCAATTCTGGGAGAACCTCTCTGGTGAGCCGTCCCAGGTCTCAGCACAGACCCCAACCCCGGGCCACCTCCAGGCCTGTGGCAGGCCAGGCTGGGATGTTATTCACGCTGTGACGTGAGTGAACCCTCATTACAGCATTTAAGCAGGGATGTGCATGGCCGAGAGTGGTGATTTTCTAAATGTCACGTCCTATAAGCACTGTCTGACATTTAGCAGGGAGGCGCAGAGTCTCTGGTGGGTTCTGGGACTACGGCAGCTCCTAGCTTCACTCTTCCTCGTAAATAACTCGGGCACCATGGCTGTGATGGCGCAGCTTAGCCCTTGAGGCTGCAGGCTCTCGGGACACAAGCCCTGCTGCCTGACAGCCTCTGAGGCCAGTGGGACGACCATGCGGTGGCCCCTGTTCCTCTGGAAACCCAGAGGTGGCCTGAGAGCAGGCAGAACCAGGGGAACCCAGCTCCCATCAAGCCCCAGACACTGTGCTGGTATGTTACAGATGAGGAAACTGAGGCACAGGGACAGGGACCCGCCCGAGGCCATCCAGGGGACGTGTCTTACTCGGGTGGGTCTCTGCACTGCCAGGCCTCCCCTGTTGGCAGCTGCACCGAGCCAACTCTGCAGGTGAGGGCCCCTGAGCTGGGTTGGAGGGAACAGGAGCAGGCAGGGACAGTGCGGGGAGGGATGTGGGGACTGTGGTCGGGGGAACTATGCCAGGTGAGGAGGAGGGACCCAAGGCGTGGGGGCCCAGGTGGCTGCTCAGAAACTGAGGCCACACCTATCCTAGACTCAATCCTGCTGGGTTTATGACTGACTTGAACCCTGAGCCAGTGTTGGCTCTGGGGAAGCCAAAGAAGGGGTGCAGGGGAAGGGGACACCCCCTCCCAAGCCTGGCATGGAGGAGGGATGCTGGCTAGAATGCCCCCATGCCTCCTCTTCTCTCTCTGCTGAAGGAGACTGCATCTGGCCTGGGTTCCCACAATGCTCCCTCCAAGAGTTCCCGGGGACAGGGTGGAAACTGAGGCTCAGGGAAGAGGGATTTGCCCAGCCTCAGCCCCCCATCTGCCTGTCTGACTGTAGGCCCACTCCACGGACTGACAGGCCGCAGTGTCTGGGCTCCACTGGGGCTGAGAGGGTGAGGCGTCCTCTCCGTCGGCTGCGTTCCCCTGTGGCAGTAGGGAGAGGCCTCTCCTTCACCTCCTGCTCCTCCTCCGTCCCCGCCCTCACCTCTCCTACCCGGCCTCCAGTCTTTCTTCTAGTACACAGAGCTGACCATGTTTGTTCCCTGCCATGAATCTTTGGAAGCTTCTCTGACGTTAGGGCCTGGTCCCGGATCCTGAGCCTCGAGTGAGAGGCCCCGCATGATCCGGTGGTCTCCATCTCAGCTCCCTTTTCCCTTTCCCATCCCTGCTGGACCGTTCCTGCTTCTAGACAGCCTGCCTCCCCTAACGGCTCAGCTCAGTGTCACCTCCTCCAGGAAGGCTTCCCTGACTCCCACAGGTCCTGCACATGGCTTGTTCACACTGGCTCCTAACTACTCGTTCGAGGGTCTGTCTTCCTGTTAGAATCCGGGATCCCTGAGGGCAGTAGCCATGCTGGTGACATCCCTAGTTCTTGGCACGAGGGTGACACACGGTGGATGCACGATGCTTGTGTGTTCAGCAAGGGAACGTGTGAAGGAGAAACAAGTGAAGTGGGGACGGGGGAGAGGAAGAGCTAAGACATGATCTAGCATATCTGTTCCCACCAGGGATGTGTGTGCAGATTAACATCCCTGCAAAGGCATTAATATGTCAGCGGAAATGTAAGAGCAGGTGATAACAGCTCAAGTAATGCCACTTCCCAGTGACGCCTATATTCCTAGGAGCCACATTTCAGAAGAGCACCAAGCAATTGCTCAATCCCCAGTGCCTGATGGGAAAGACAGAGAACCCACATCCAGCCCCATTTCCAAGCGCCGCTGTGAGTAGGGTAGGCGCTTGAGCGGGGTCCAGCCTCACTTGGGAGCAGACAGGCTGCATCCAGAGGAGAGAGGTGATGGGGCCACAGCAGGGCCCCAGGGACAGAGGTCCAAGCCAGTAGGGATGTGAGGACCTCCACTAAGGAACAGTGGAGTAGGGGCTGAGGGTTTGGGCCTAGGGGTCAGGCAGGCCTGGGGGCCTCCACCTAGAGGCTTAGCTGCCTTGGGCAGGAGACTAGACCTCTCTGAGCTTTGCTATCTGAGGACAGCGGGGACTCGGTGAGGGAGGTGTGAGCGTACTCTGCTGGGTGGTGGCTGGCAGGAGGTGCCGCTCTTTCGCTGAAGCTGCAGTGGTCCTGGACACCAGACTCACGGTGGACCCCGCCCTGTGCCCTGGGCGGTGGGGTGAGGCAGGTGGAGAGGTATGTAGGGGTGCGGAACACGAGCCAGCCCTGGCGCTGAGCCTGCCCATGTGGCTCGAACGATCGCTCAATCTCTTGAAGACCGCAGGCCTGGGCGTCAGCTGGAACATGGAAATGGAGTTCCCCTCTAGGGCTGGGGAAGTCATCTTGGACCATGTCCACCAAAGGGTCCCAGGCCAGGAACAGACCTGGGCCACAGGCATGGCTCTGTCCCCACAATGCTGGGTATCCTCAAGCAAGTCTCTTAACCTCTCTGGGTTCAGTTTTCTCCTTCTGTAAAATGAGGTAGTGGGATCTACAAGACACTTTCTCAAGAGCTGGGGTCGGAGCAAACAGGGTGCTGCCCCCGCTCCTTCTGTGAGACAGGACAAGTGGTTCATGTGCCTGTGGACAGGCTGGGGCACGGGGAGTGGCCAGAGGGGTTCTTTCTGCCCATGGCTGGCCCCCTCCCAGCCACCATCCTGTCTTGGCGTCACCTCTGCCTTACTTTTGCACACAGGCTCTTTTGAGCTGGGCTTCCCTGAGGCCAATGGAAAGAAAGAGGCCTCCAGCAACAGCAGCTGGGGATGGACCCTGAGAGGCCCTCACCAGACCGCAGCTAAGGCCTGTGGGCATCCGCAGGGGCACCCAGGGTCCCCAGGCGGCCGCCTCTGGCTAAGGGCAGAGCATTGTGGGACTGGGCTGAAGGCAGACTGCCACCTCCGGCTCCAGAGCTGCGCAGCCCCAGCAGCCCCACCCGCCAGGCGCTCACCTTGATCATCTGTGAGAGGTCCCCCGCGTCGGCCAACTCCAGCACAATGTTCAGCTCGTTGTCTTCGATAAACGAGTCCAAATACTTGATGATATTTGGGTGGTTCAGTTGCTGCATGAGGAGAGAAAGGGGGGAGGGGACACCAGTGAAGACGGGACAGACCCAGCGCCTGCCCACCACCGGCACCCTGCTGGCACCCGGTCGGTCACTGAGGCCCTGGCATTTGCTAGAGAAGTGGGTCCCAGGGAAAGAAAGGCCTGTGCTGGGGAGTCAGGAAGGCCTGGGTGACATGGGAAAGCCGCCTGGCCTCCCCGAGGGTCAGATTCCTCATCTGCAAAACTGAAGTCATGTTCCTCATCTGCAAAACTGAAGTCATGTTTGAAGCATAGTTGTGAAGACGACATGGGTCAATACTCTTGCAATGCGTAACAGGGCAGCTGCACAGAGCTACGTGAGACTCAGCATGGGCTTGTGGAAAGGACTCTCCCCCTCCTCCTCACCAACCAGACCCTGAGGGTGGCATTGGGCCCTACCTCTCTGTCCCTGTGCCCTGTGCTCAGACACGGCCAGCCTGCAGGTGCTCCTCAGAAGGATCGTCTCCTCCCTTCATCCTTCCCACTCTCTCAATCCCTGACCTATCTCTTGTGAAACCATTTTTTTACAAAAATATTTTTTGTAGAGGTAGGATCTCACTATGTCGCCCAGGCTGAAACTGAACTTATAGGCTCAAGTGATCCTCCCACCTCACCCTCCAGAGCAGCTGGGACTACGGCTGCACGCCACCATGCCTGGCCCTTGTGAAATCTTGAAAAAAATCCCTGGAGGCATGAGAGCCACCCAGTTGATTTGCTCATGCTGAGACCCTGCCTCTGTCCTTCACTCCATAGCCTGCATGTTTGCTGCAGTGGAGCACAGAGCTGGAGCATGGAGCAGGACAGAATGCTGCCCCCCTGGCTGGAAGTCAGGACCTGCCAGGTTAAGAGGAGTCCCTAGCATCTGTTCATAACAAAGCTGACTGTTTATATCGAAGTGACTCCAGGATCTGAGAGAGCAGAGGGGACTCTGCTCTCTCAGATCCTGCCCTGGTGTGGGTGTCATCAGACTAGTCCAGACACCAGCCGACCACCAGAGGCCGATAGTGAGCACATTTCCCAAAAGGCCGGGAAGTGGCTGGGAGAAGGATGCACTGTGCCCATCCGTGGATTCTAAAATGAGGGGACCCTGGGCAGATGTTACAGAGCCATGTAAGCCCCTATTCATTAATTCATTCCCCAAGCCAGCCCCCATGTGTGGACCCTGGGGGGCCACAGCAGGCTCAGCCACTGGCCCCAGCTCAGGTCCTTGGGGGCCAGAGTGGGCTCAGCCACTAGCCCCAGCTCCTCCCCATGTGTCCGTCCTCTCACCAGGTCCCCCCAGAGACTGAAATCTCTCTGCTATGGTGCCCACTGCCTGTCCGAGTCCTCAAGCCCCTGCTCTGGACCAAGGTCTGACCCTAAGGTGGGTGTGCTGGCCCCTGCCTGCCCTCAGCCAGGGCTCAGTGAACATCCAGACACCACTCTAAGGAACCAGGCACACTGCATAGCTCAGGATACAGGTGTGGCACATTCAATCCTGGTTCCCAGGGGTGGCTGGGAGGGAGCCCTGTTGCCATCTTAGCAGTAGGCTCCCCTGTGGAAGCATCTTGGTCAGTAACAAATGTAGGTGATTTACACAGGGTGATTGGACTTCAGAAGGTGGCACACAAAGCAATCCTAAGCAAAAAGAACAAACCTGGAGGCATCACATTACTGGACTTCAAACTATATTACAAGGCTATGGTAACCAAAACAGCATGGTGCTGGTACAAAAATAGATACACAGACCAATGGAATAGAATACAGAACCCAGAAATAAAGCAGCACACCTATAACCACCTGATCTTCAACAAAGTTGACAAAAATAAGCAAAGGGAAAGGACTCCCTACTCACTTAACTGGCTAGCTATATGCAGAAGAATGAAATGGAACCCCTATCTTTCACCATATGTAAAAATTAACTCAAGATTGATTAAAGACTTAAATGTAAGGCCTCAAACTATAAAAATCCTAGAATAAAACCTAGGAAATACCTTTCTCAACGTTAGCTTTGACAAAGAATTTATGACCAAGTCCTTAAAAACAATTGCAACAAAACCAAAAACTGACAAGTGGGCCATCATTAAATGAAAGAGCTTCTGCATGGCAAAAGAAGTGATCAACAGAGTAAACAGACAATTGACAGAATGGGAGAAAACATTCATAAACTATGCATCTGACAAAGGACTAATGTCCAGAATCTATAAGGAACTTAAATCAATAAGAAAACAAACAAAAAAACAACAGTAAAAAGTGAGCAGAGGAGGCTGGGCATGGTGGCTCACGCCTGTAATCCCAGCACTTTGGGAGGCTGAGGTGGGCAGATCACTTGAGATCAGGAGTTCGAGACCAGCCTGGCCAACATGGCAAAACCCTATTTCTCCTAAAAATACAAAAATTAGCCAGGCATGGTGGTGGGCACCTGTAGTCACAGCTACTCGGGAGGCTGAGGCAGGAGAATCGCTTGAACCTGGGAGGCAGAAGTTGCAGTGAGCTGAGACTGCGCTACTATACTCCAGTTTGGGTGACACAGCGAGATTCTATCTAAATAAAAATAAAAAATAAGTAAACAGGCTGGGTGCGGTGGTTCACGTCTGTAATCCTAACACTTTGGAAGGCCGAGGTGGGCGGATCACCTGAGGTCAGGGGTTCAAGACCAGCCTGGCCAACATGATGAAACCCCATCTCTACTAAAATACAAAAATTAGTCGATCATGATGGCGGGTGCCTATAATCCCAGCGACTCAGGAGGCTGAGACAGGAGAATCACTTGAACCTGGGAGACAGTGGTTGCAGTGAGCCAAGGTCATGCCACGGCACTCCAGCCTGGGTGGCTGAGTGAGACTCTGTCTCAAAATAAATAAATAAAAATAAAATAAAAAGTGGGCGGAGGACATGAACAGTAATTCTTCAAAAGAAGACATACAAGCAATTAACAAACACGAAAAAATGCCCAACATCACTAATCATCAGAGAAATGCAAATCAAAACCACAATAGGCTGAGTGCAGGGGCTTATGCCTATAATGCCAGCACTTCGGGAGGCCGAAGTGGAAGGACTGCTTGAGCCCAGGAGTTTGAGAACAGCCTGGGCAATATAGTGAGACCTTGTCACTAAAAAAAAAAAAAAAAAAAAAAATTAGCTGGGCTTTGTGAGCAGGCCAGTAGCCCAAGCTACTCGGGAGGTTAAGGTGGGAAGATCACTTGATCGTGGGAGGTTGATGCTGCAGTGAGCCGTGATCACGCTACTGCACTCCAGCTTAGATGACAGGGTGTGCCCCACTCTCAAAAAAAAAAAAAAAAAAAAATTACAATGAGATACCACTTCACATCAGTCAGAATGGCAAGTACTACAAAGTCAAAAAATAACCGATGTTGGTGAGGTTGCGAAGTAAAGGGAACACTTATATGCTGTTGGTAGGAATGTAAATTTGTTCAGACACCATGGAACGAAGTCTGGAAATTTCTCAAAGTACTAAAAATAGAACTACCATTTGACCCAGCAATCCCATTACTGAGTGTATACCCAAAGGAATATAAATTGTTCTACCAAAAAGACACACGGGCTTGTATGTTCATCACAGCACTATTCATAATAGCAAAGACATGGAATCAATCTAGGTGCCCAGAAATGGTGGGCTGGATAAAGAAAATGTGGTACATGTATACCATGGAATATCATGCAGCCACAAAAAAGAATAAAAGTCATGTCCTTTGCAGCAACATAGATGCAGCATGAGGCCATTATCCTAAGAGAATTAACATAGAAACACATCTATACTGCATGTTCTCACTTTTATAAGTGAGAGCTAAATCTTGGGTACACATGAACATAAAGATGGAAACAGTAGACACACTGGGCTCTACAAGAGGGGGCGGGAGTGGGGCAACGGCTGAAAAACTTCCTATTGGGTACGATGTTCACTATCTGCGTGACAGGATCAGAGGCTCAAATCTCAGCATCACACAATACGCTCTCGTAACAAACCTGCATGTGTACCCTCTGAATCTAAAATAAAAACGGAAATTTTAAAAAGGTGGGCCAGATGTGGTGGCTCATGTCTGTAATCCCAGCACCTTGGGAGGCCGAGGTGGGTGGATCACCTGAGGTCAGGCGTTCAAGACCAGCCTGGCCAACATGGCGAAACCCCGTCTCTAAAAAAATACAAAAGTTAGCCGGGTGTGGTGGTGCACACCTGCTATTCCAGCTACTCGGAGGTTGTAGTGAGCTGACATCGCGCCACTGCACTCCTGGGTGACAAAGCAAGACCCTGTATCAAAAAAAAAAGAAAGAAAGAAAGAAAAAAGAAATGGGAAAATCCTCTTGCCCAGATTTTGTGTTGAGAAGGCCATCCTGCGCGAACACTGGCCATCGCATCGCTGCCCTCAGCACACATCACGCTCCACAGACATGTTTTTCAGTTACCAAAAAAAGTGTCAAAGCAAGTGAATGGAAAGTTGAAAGTGCTTTCCAATCTCTAAGACACGACCTACGGCGTGGGCAAGCTGCTACTAGGATAAATGGGAACACCCTGCTCCTTCACCCTCCTCTTGAACTTCACCTCATTATGTTACCAGGAAATCTCACACCCTCTCAGGGAGGACTCCCCAAAAACTGCCCAGGTCATCAGCAGTCCAGGCATGACAGTTTCTCCGGCAAGGGAGAAATGAGAGGGGTTGGGTAGGAAGTAAAGCCCCATCAAGGAGGCGCTGGTTCCTGGGGAGGGGAGGAGGGAGGCTCCTCCCCCATTTCCCTGCAGGTCTGAGGGCAGGGGGTTAAGGAAGGGCTCCCTTAAATGCCCAGGTAGTCGACAAAGGCACAGGCAGAAAGAGGCTCTGGACATCCATTGGGCTAAATCCTCAAGGTCCAGAGAGGGGAACGGATCAGCCACGGGTCCACAGCAGCAGGGGCCGAGCTGAGTCTAGAACCTGGTCCACACGGAGTCCACTTCACAGCCTGTGGCCTCTTGGTGGGCCCAGGTGGGTCTGGAAGGGGACACTTGGGCCAGGGACAGGGAAGGTGCTGCAAAGACGCAATGTGGTTGGGCCTTGCCTGGCTGTGGTGGTGGCCAGAGGGAAGGGAGGGAGAGCTGAAAGTAAGGGTCCCCATCCTTTGAATCTGCCATCAGGGGCTCTGCTACAAGCTCCAGGTCCTCCCGGATGTAACAGAGTTGTCTGTCTATGATCTGTCTTCCCCACTGAGCTGCATCCTGGTGTCCAGCATGCAGTGGTGCTCGGAAATTGCACGGAATGAATGAACACACTCCTGTATTCCACACGACCCGCCTTCTTGTGCCATGCTTGGCAGTGGTGCTGACAAGCCCCCGCACTTGAGCGGTTTTGGGTTTGGGTTCTTGGCATGAATGATATAATATGTCACCCAGTCACCCCTCCGAGAACCACGTTTCCTTTTGTTTTTTGAAGGAAGCACCTTGGGCCCCGGCACATCCTGTTGACTTCCCATGGGCTACCCGGGGAGTGGGACCCATGTTCTGGAAAGTGGCTGGCGTTGGCGGGCAGAGGTGGTCACCATGACAAGCGGGCTGCCTTGGACGGCGAGCGCACCACACACCAGCGCCGCCCTGAGCTCGTCAGATGTGTTTCCTCACAGACTCCTCCAGCACGCCTGTTGTCATCATGCCCCCTTTACAGATGAGGACACTGAGGTCCTGAGAGGCCCACGGCTGGCCCGCAGCCACACACAGCTAGTGAGCGAGGGGTGTGTCCTCTGAATCCAGGCTTGACGCCTTTGGCTGCACCGCAGCCCTGGGGAAGGGGCAGAATCCCCTCCGCAGCCAGGTGGGCTTACGCCAGGCTCAGGCTCCGGCTCCTGCAAGGCAGCTGCGATGGCACATCTGTGTGACCAGGGACCGGACCAGGCTGTGCTCAGCATGCTCACCTGTGGGTTCCCTCACTCGGGGAGAAAGGCACACAAGGTGGGGAGAGGGCAATGGGTGATCAGGACAAACATTCCTCAGGGCTGGGGAAGTGGCAGCAAGTTGACCATTACTTAAACATTTAAACAATGCTTTCGAGGGATATTTTTTGACCTATAATAGTTAGCAGTAAGGACATCTCCTGTCTCCAGCCTTGACTCCATCACCCACTGTGGCCGGGGGCCACCAGAGCAGGCACTCACAACTCACACCCAGCCATGGCCCCCCAGCTTGCAGCCACTTCAGGGGTTCCCTTTGGTTCTGAGTGTGTATCTGGCCCTGCTGCCATGTTCAGCTTTCTGCCTCCCCAACCTCCCATAATCCATGCTGCTGCAGTGCCTGGAAGCAGGCTCACTTCGGCCTTCCAGATTCTGGGATGGTGCCCTGGCCTCTGTAAGATCTGCTCAGGAAGTGGGTTTCCCCGGGGCTCCTGGCCCACCAGTCAATCTGCATCACCCTGGAAGGTCACCATCTGCTTCCCCACCAGCCTGGAAGTCCCCAAGGGCAGGGCCAAGGCCTGAGAAAACAGGGTAGGGTGTGGCAGAATAAACGGCTAATCTGAAATTCTGCAGCTGTGGCTTCAGCAGGCATCCCTGCCACCAGCAATCCCACTTTGCTGGAAACTGCCGAGCAAATCCAGCATGTTTCATTGGGGGCCAGGCGCAGTGGCTCCCGCCTGTAATCCCAGCACTTTGGAAGGCTGGGATGAGAGGACTGCTTGAGGCCTCAGGAGTTTGAGACCAGCCTGGGAAATATAAGGAGACCTCATCCCTACAAAAAATTAAAAGTGTGGCCGGGCGCGGTGGCTCACACCTGTAATCCCAGCACTTTGGGAGGCTAAGGTGGATGGATCGCCTGAGGTCAGGAGTTCGAGACCAGGCTGGCCAACATGGTGAAACCCTGTCTCTACTAAAAATACGAAAATTAGCTGGGTATGGTGGCGGGTGTCTGTAATCCCAGGAGACTGAGACAGGAGAATTGCTTGAACTGAGAAGGTGGGGACTGCAGTGAGCAGAGATTGTGCCACCTCACTCCAGCCTGGGCAATAAGAGTGAAACTCCGTCTCAAAAAAATAAAATAAAATAAAATAAAAAATAAAAATTAGCCAGGTATGGTGGAATGCACCTGTGGTCCCAGTTACTTGGAAGACTGAGGTGGGAGGATTGCTTGAGCCCAGGAGCTTGAGGCTGCAGTGAGCTATGATCATGCCACTGCACTCCAGTGCAAGCAAAAGACTTTGCCTCTTAAACAACAACAACAACAAAACCAAAGAAAAAGGCTGAGAGACGGAAAGAGGATGAGAAAGAGAAAAAGAGGGAGGCAGACATGGAGACAGAGGCAGAGCCAGACAAGCTGCAGTCTGGATGTGACCCCCACACTGAACTCCTCCCCTGGCTGGCCAAGCCTGGTCCACAGAACACTGGGAGGCAGGGTCAGGGCTGCCCTGGGGGGAAGGATTTCTATGCCGGGTACTGCCATGTATAAGCAGGAGGGGCGTCCAGCAAGGAGGAAAGTCTGTATGCAGCAACCCCAAGGGCTGGGCAGAGTGATGAGGCAGGGGCCGCTCCTGTCTGGCCATGAGAAAACTCACCAGCTGCTGCCCCAAGAAAGCCATCGTCTGTGAACTTAGCAGGGGCTGTGGATTCCTGGCACCCAAGGGCTGTGATGGACATGATGTGGCCCAGCCGGGGCCCCAGAACCTCCCCGAGGAGGCGAGGCTCCCGCTCAGCCCCGGGCACTCACCTTCAAGAGGCCGATCTCCTTGACGCAGTCCTGCCTCGCCTTGGCGTCCATCATCTCAAAGATCTTGGGCGGGAGGAAAAAGAGAAACAGAGTGGTTACAATCTGTGTCCAGAGCCCCTGTAGGGGGCTACGGGGTCTGCTTTCCAGTCCCAGCTCTCCCACCTCCTCACCGAGGGACCCCCCTGCGCCCCAGCCCCTGTAGTGTTTGCTCACTGTGGGTCCCCCCAGCACTGTCCACCACAAAACCCATCGTGGCACTAAAGAATCAAGACAGGGAGCCCAGGTGAGCCCCTCCCCAGAAGATCGAGAGAGAGGGCCAGGCATGGAGGCTCACACCTGTGATCCCAGCACTTTGGGAGGCTGACGTGGGTGGATCACTTGAGGTCAGGAGTTTGAGACCAGCCTGGTCAACATGGTGAAACCCTGTCTCTACTAAAAATATAAAAATTAGCCGGGTGTGGTGGTGCATGCCTGTAGTCCCAGCTACTCAAGAGACTGAGGCAGGAGAATCGCTTGAACCCGGGAGGCGGAAGTTGCAGTGAGCTGATCACACCACGGCACTCCAGCCTGGGTGACAGACTGAGACTTTGTCTCAAAAAAAAAAAACAAAAAAAAAAGGATCAGGAGAGAACTTCGTCTTTTTTGGACAGAGGACCCTGCTGCTCCTCCAGTGCCCGGAAGCTACTGGTGTTCTCTCCCAATTTCCCCGACGCCATTCTCTCTCCCGGGCCTCCTCTGCCCAGGCTCTCAATCTCATTCTTTAAGGACAAGTAAGCAAATCAAGGGGCTTGGGAAGCTTTGCTGGAGGATTTGAAGCCATTTCCTCTGGCAAAGCCGTGTTCAGATGGGCCCAGCAGCTCCTGTGGACATGGCTCCTGTCCTGACTTTGCCGCTTGATCTACTTCCTCCATTTAGGAGGGACGCAGAAGGCAGGAAGCCCAGAACTGTGGAGCAAGCGCAGGCGCAAGGATGAGTGGACATGGTCTGAACCTCAGCTCCCCCGTGACACGCTGGGGCCCTGGGGTGTTCTGAGAGATTTTCCTCATCTGGGAGACGAAATGACAGTCCCCACCCACGAGACTGTTGAAAGGCTCCACGTGCTCCCTGCATGACCCAGTACACAGCAGGCGCTCAATGCATGCTTGTTTTTCTTTTCCTTTGTGATTCACAGTGAACAGGAGTCTACCTGGTTCTCCCCGTAACCCAGTGAGTTGGGTGCTGTTTCCCTCGTTCATAGAGGAGGGGAGAGAAGGGACTGGCCCGGGCACCCCGTCCAGATGCAGAGACGGCCTCCCGAGATGCAGGTTTGACCCCACGGGTCATCAGCTCACCTGCACCTTCTTCAGAGCCACCGTCTTCCTGTCCAGCAGGCAGGTGGCCTTGTACACCTCGCTGAACTGTCCTCGGCCTATCTTCTTTTCGATCTGGAAGTCCGCCAGCGAGCAGCGAAAAGACAGGGTGTTGGGGTGCCTCTGGAAGAGGGGACAGAGGGTCTCCGTGAGCAGCCAGGCTGGAGCAGAGGCCTGGGGACGACCCCTAGAGCCCCAGCACCCCAACAGCACCCTCTAAGGTGGAGGAGGGACTCTGCTGCCAACCCTGCTCTCAGAGCCTCCCAGGCGCCTCCCCGGGGGCTTTCTGCGCAGGGTCCCCTGGTTCCCCTCAAGGACCCCCACTGCAGGTGAAAAACTGAGGCTGTTCACGCTCCCCACTGCCCTTATCACCACCTTCATTATCTGACTGCTTGTTTGCTGTCACTGAATCCCATCCCCGGGGGTTAGCTCCGTGGGACCAGGGGCCTTGCCCATCTCATCCTCTCCTGAATCCTTGATGCCCAAATTGGGGTCCGGCAAGCTGGGTGCAGCTCAGGTCTCCCCAGCCTATGGCCACCATGCAAAATGCCCCAGGTCATCGTAAGAAATGGTAAGTTCCCCTCCTGGGGCAGCCGTTCCCCATCTCGGACAAGAAAACCCAGGTTAATATTTGTAGCTTTGGCCAGATGTGGTGGCTCATGCCTGTGATCCCAGCACATTGGGAGGCTGAGGCAGGACGATCACCTGAGGTCAGGAGTTCGAGACCAGCCTGGCCAACATGGCAAAACTCCATCTCCACTAAAAATATAAAAATTAGCTGGGTGTGGTGGCACATGCCTGTAATTCCAGCTACTTGGGAGACTGAGGCACGAGAATTGCTTGAACCCAGGAGGCAGAGGTTGCAGTGAGCAGAGATTATGCTACTGCACTCCAGCCTGGGTGATGGAGACTCTGTCCCCCCACTCAAAAAAATGTGCAGCCTTACACTCTGAGCCCATCCTTTAAAGAAACTAGTTTTGTAGGGTGCCGTGAAGAAATCAGAGCTCCACAAAGATTCTGCAGGGGCCAGCGTTGGAACACATGATCCTGTGCTAGGACCTGCCCAGGGATGGAGCCTCCAGGTGAGGCCGCAGTGGCCAGGAGGGCACTGGGACATCTGTGCAGTGAGCTCTCAGGAAAAGGCAGGAGGCGGCGCCAACACCGGGTCAGGGAAGGAGGAGACAGACAAGGGGAGAGGATGCCACATCTCTGGGCTGCCCTATGGTGAGATGGGCCCTGTTGTGTCTCCATTTGCCCGATGAGGAAACTGAGGCCCAGAGGGCCCAGCCATGCCCACATCACCCGGCTCCATGCCCCTGCCCCAACTGAAGCAGGAGCAAGCAGTTCAACTTTCTAGCATGAAATGGGTCTTTGCTGAGGGTCACACTGAGCTGGGTGCTGCACCGAGGTGTCTTTAGGAGTCAGCACCCTGGCGGAAGGCAACAAGACCAAACCGAGAACTACAGGACTGGCCTTTCTGACAGCTGCTTCCCCACCCGGAAACACCAGGAACTGCTGGCTGGGCCACCTGGGTCTCAGCCTGAGATGGCTGCGGAGCAGGGGCACGTTTCCTGGGCAGGTCTAAGCTGGGTCCATCGACTTCTCCGTCCTTCTCCCAGGGTGTCTGAGGGGAACCTGGTTATGTCGTGTTCCCTACTCTGGGACCCTGAATCATGACTTAATGAAAAATAGGAACTCACTGGAAAAGCAGGGAAAAAAGTAAAGTGAAAATGTTTCTTCCAGGCCGGGTGTGGTGGCTCACGCCTGTAATCCCAGCACTTCGGGAGGCCGAGGTGGGCGGATATCACTTGAGGTCAGGAGTTTGAGACCAACCTGGCCAAAAAATGTTTGTAAAAATACAAAAATTAGCTGGGTGTGGTGGTGTGTGCCTGTAAATCCCAGCCACTAGGGAGGCCGAGGCAGGAGAACTGCTTGAACCTGGAAGGCGGAGGTTGCAGTTGGCTGAGATCGTGCTACTGCACTCCAGCCCGGGCGACAGTGAGATTCCATCTCAAAAACAAGAAAATGTCTCTTCCAGATTTGGCTGAGGGAACTCTACAGAACACCCTCCTGTGGGAGTGACTGATGGGAGTCCAGGCCTCACAGCACACAGCAAGGTGAGGGCTGGGCCAACCTTGACTTTGAAGCCTCGAGGCCTAATTACCTCTCATGGCAGGTCCTGCTGGGGGACCGGACCTGGAGGGCTGCTGGAAGAGGAAGATGATGATTTTATCCACCAAGTGCCAGTGTCTGTTGGGTAAATACACCTGTACACGGAGCGCAAACCTAAGAAGAGCAGGCATCCCTGAGTGCCTACTGCATGCTGGGCTCTGTGCAGACACCACCCATGAGCCAACTCTTTGGGTACTCAGAACAACCCTGTAAGTAGGCCTCACTGCTGTCCCCATTTCAGGAATCTGAGGCTTGGAGGGGTAGCAGTGACCTGTTCTGATCAGTCAGAAAAGAATAGCAGAGCTGGGGTGTGACCCCAGGACTGGGGACTGTGGTGCCCAAGCCCTTGCTCCATATTGGATAGGCTCTCAGCTCAGATCTCTTCTCGGCTTTTTGCTCAAGACCCCCTGAGCAGCCAGAACTGCCACTTCCTGCTCCAGCCTCCATTCTTTCAGTCACCTGAGCCCTGACCCATGCCCCGCCACCAGCCTCTTCAAAAGGGGGCCCCTGTCTAGTCCCTTCCACGTCCTCTGCACTGAGGCTCTGACCTGCCCAGAGCAACTGCTTGGAGCATATTTGTGGAATGACACATGGAATGCGCCCGACACGACCTGGCGCACAGTGGGACTCTGTGACTCAGACGCTATCACCTCTAGGAATGCAGCTGAAATCACACACCCTCAGAAACAGCCAGGGCAGCTTTCTGAGCACTCAGAGGACTCGCACGTACTCATAAAAATAACCATGAGGTGTTGTGCATTAGACGCCTACTATGTGCCAATTTCCAGCTGCTTAGACAGCTCTATGTCTCCAAACTCCTAACAGCTTCGTGAAGCAAGGGTTATGAATCCCATCTCTCAAACCAGGAAACAGGCTGGAACTTCCTGTCAGATCTAGAGGCAGCTGCACCGCCAGTGATGGGGGTGGGCTCCCTCCCCTCCTGGGCCTCAGTTTCCCCCAGACACAGTGAAGGGTTTAAAGGAAGTGATCCCAGAGGGTCTCTGCCCTGGGAAGACCGGGCTTCTCACTGTGACTAGTGGGAGTCTGGCCAGGGTTCCCAACACTGCCCGTCCTGGGAGGCTACACTGTGCAGCTCCACAGTGGGGTCAAAGCTCCCAGTGGATGTGGGTGGAGGTGGCTGAGGCTCCAGCTGCTCACATGCATATGGATGACCCAGATTTGCATTTCTTGTCACAGCCCATCCAACCCAATTAGAGGCCAGCTTCTCTGGTGGGGCAGCTTCCTAGATGGCAGCACGTGTGTTGGGGGCATGGTCCAGCAGGCTCTGGGACACCACTGCACTCCCAGGGCTGCCATGGGCCCCTGTCCCCAGGGTGGCCTCTGCTCAGGTGTGGGGCATCTCAGGACACCAGTCTCCTGGGGGCAGCTGCCTGGGTGGCAGAGTCCTGGCCCTGGTGCACCTGGGGGTTCTCAGCAGAAGGGAAAGGGTGAACTGTGTTCTTGGCCTGGAAGGCCTGGCTGCTCTCTGTTGCCACCTCCAAGACCTCCCTCCCCTCCGGGGTCAGTCCCCCGCAAGTTCCACTTTTGCCCCTGCAGCCAAGCGATCCTGGGCTGGTCATCCACACATAGGGACACTGGCTCCAGGATTTCTCTGAGAACCCCGGGAGATGATGTTGGTGATAAGTGTCTGTGTGGCTCTAAACTGCGAGACAGGCATGGGGGCTGGCCCCAGAACAGTGTGCCCAGGGTGGCCCCAAATGTGATCACTGCTGACTAATGACCAACCACCCCAATGGTCTTTCAGAAAACTGCTTTTTTTTTTTCTGAGACAGAGTTTTGCTCTTGTTGCCCAGGCTGGAGCACTGTGGCGCAATCTCGGCTCATTGCAATCTCCGCCTCCCAGGTTCAAGCGATTCTCCTGCCTCAGCCTTCTGAGTAGCTGGGATTACAGGCGCCCACCACCACACCTGGCTATATTTTTTGTATTTTTGGTAGAGATAGGGTTTCACCACGTTGGCCAGGCTGATCTTGAATGCCTGACCTCAGGTGATCCACCACCCTCAGCCTCCCAAAGTGCTGGGATTACAGGCGCGAGCCACCACACCCAGCCCAGAAAACTGGTTTTTGTTGCTCACTGTCCCTGCTCTGTGTGAAACCCTGTTCTGGCTTCCGGGGAAAATAACACCCCCAACCGCACCCCAGGGCACAAGTTGGCAGAGGGGTAACCACTGCCTGGCTCTGATGTTGAGACTGCAATGCTGGCGCATGGAGACGGGCTCAAACCTCAATTCTGCCACTTCCTGCCTGTGGGCCTGGGGTGAGTCTTCTGGGCCTCAGTTTCCTCTTCCGTATAGTTGAAATCATAACAGTACCCCCTTCAGGGGGCTGCTGGGGGTTAAATGGATGAGTGAATGCAAGCCCTTGGAAGAGGGCCTGGCACTAGGTGCTGGGACATGTCATTCTCCAGCTGCTGTGGTGACGGTGATTGTGCTGCTATCTGTCAAATGGGCCTGGGGCAGCATCTGCTTCCCTGGGGAGCAGTGGACAAGCCCGCAGGTTCTCGGCTGTTGATATCATCACCCTGCCGTTCCCACCCCTCAGAGGTCTGCCGACCCAGGGGCTGGCAGTAACCTTGGGGGCTGCAGTTAGGCAGTGGGGCTGACATGCACCTGTGGACGGGTAAAAGACACAACCTTGCGACTCTGTCACCCAGGACCATTTGTCAAGGGACCGTGCTAGGCAAGAGTGGCCCTCAGCCTCCCTTCCAGGGCTGCGCTGTGGGGCAACACCATAGAGACCACTTCTGACTCCTCAGGCCCCTCTACCAGGGTGCGGGGGCCCTCTGCTCTCCCACAAAGGCAGAGGAGACGGGTCGAGGGGCTGGGGGCCAGGAAGGCTGACCCTGCGGCATCACCACTCACTGTGCTGCCTGTCACCGTGAGCACGAGGCAGGAGGCCTGAGCTGCCTGGGGCAGGCACATGGGATTTGAGAGGAGGATGGAGGAACCGCTGGAACAAGGGCCCTGGGGAGCAGCAGGAAACTGGTGAGCAGGAGCCAATGAGACGGTTGAGGTCTCGGAGCCACCACCATCCCAATCCCACCTCCCAAGAAATGTCACTGGCTTTCTCAGGAAGAGGCAAGGCATGACTGGGAGACTGGGGGGCGGGGAGAATGTCTCAGACCACTATAGCTACCCCCACCCAGAAAGCTCTGACAAACCCACGCTCTCTTCTCCAAGTCAGATCAAATTAGGCCACAAACACCCCCCACCCTGCGCTAATTTGAGTTTAAAATGTTTGAACCACAATCAGCCTCAGCCATAGACAAATCTTTTTTTTTTTTTTAAACAGGAGCATAAAATTACATGCTATAAAGAATAAAAATGCATTCGCCCAATTAATTTTCTGAAATCTCATTAAAAAATTTAGCCTGACTAAGTCAGACTTCTGACCTGAATTTTAATCATCTTTACACTGGATGGGTCTTTTTTCCCTGATATTTGCAATGCATCATTAATTTTAAGGCAACCGTTTCTATGATTTTAAAAAGCACACTTCATCAGGATGACATTTCTTATAAATGAATTTCACCTTTAAAGACATCTGACACCGTGGGTAAGGAACTTCTAATGGATTTGGTAGATGCGTATATAGTGATATATTTTAAATCTGTGTTGCACAAAAGGGCACGATTTACAAAGAGTCCACATTGTCAGACTTCTGAGGCCAGTCCAGCTCAGCTCCTCACGATCTGGCTAACTTCAGACCCAAAGCCAGTCGTCCCTTTTGAAGACCTAGCTGCCCAAAGGGGCACTGTGGGATCCCGCGTGCCTGGACCCAATCCCAACTCTGCCCCCTGACGGCGCGATGGCAGATTATGACATCAGCTTCCTTCCCTGCAAAATGGAGCATTCAGTAAGCAACTCCTCTGAATCGGCAGGAGTACTAAATAAGATGAGTCCCAGGCACTGGGCTGTTTGTACAACCACCACCATTACTGGCTCAGCTTAGACGTCTGCACCGCACTCCGTGGGCCATTGGCTCATGGGATCAGTGAGCCAATGCCCATTATATGGAAGATTCCTAATAACAAAACCCAAAACGATCTAAATCACTGTGGTTCCCCCAGGACAATTCTCATTAACTGAGTTTGGAAAAGGCTAAGCTTAAACATACGAAAGATGATCTGGAACCAGCTCCGATGACTCACAAGCAAAGACATGAAGGACGAAACCACAAAGAGATCCAGCTGCCACCCCTGATGCCCCCTCTCCCTCATCCCTTCCACTACCAAGTGCAGCTGCTTGCCCCTGTAAGTCTCTGGAACCCTCTCTCCCCATGTCCAGCCCCCAGTGCTGCAGCCCCATGAGGCATCATCTCACCTGGTGAAGAAGGGGTCTCCTCACCTTCCTATTTTCACCTTCCTTGAGCCTTGAGCACAAGCCACCAGTGATCTATCTAGAACCCAACCCAAGCACCCCCTTGCCATCTGAAAACCCATAATGGACTCATTTGCTACAGATTCAATTTCAAATGAGATAGCATGGATTTGAGACCTTCATAAACACCATTCTTTTACCTTATCTAAGCATGGGTATTTCAACACCTTCTCTAACCTGATTGACCATGCACCTCCAGGTCTGGGGCCTCTGTCCCACCCCAAACTCCTTATCATCCATCTAGCAGAACTGGCCTCCCCATTCTGTGGGCTCTCCCAGCATCTGTCCATCCCTCCCAGGGAGCTTCCACGCAGAACTTCTCAGTAGACTGGGAGCCCCCCAAAGGCAGGCACTGGGCACCTCCCATGGCAGAAACAAAACAAACGCTTGCTGAATTGACAACAGTTAGCAGACACTGAATTTTTATTTTTATTTTTATTTTTTGCGATGGAGTCTCACTCTGTTGCCCAGGCTGGAGTACAATGGTGCAATCTCGGCTCACTGCAACCTCTGCCTCCCGAGTTGAAGCGATTCTCATGCCTCGGCCTCCCGAGTAGCTGAGATTACAGGTGAGTACCACCACACTCAGCTAATTTTTGTATTTTTAGTAGAGACGGGGATTCACCATGTTGGCCAGGCTGGTCTTGAACTCCAGACCTCAGGTGATCCACCCACCTTGGCCTCCCAAAGTGCTGGGATTACAGGCATGAGGCACCATGCCTGGCTCCACTAACTTAATTTTAATAGCCATTGATATTTGGTCATTAAACCTTAACCAACTAGCACCACTGCTTTGGGAAGGTTTTGACAAAGATTTTGGCCTGTGCAATGCACACCTAGAAAGAGCTGACCCATCCCCTGCAAAGTTCTCTTGGAAGAGCGCCCAAATATAACTGAACTTGGCACATCCCAAGCGGGTTTGCAAAGACTTTCCAGATAGAAGACACATTAGCTGGGGCTTTCTCAGGCAAGAATACCTTTCCCTCTCTTAGAAATTCACGTGATTCATAGTGTGTCAGCTGAGGCTTACACTTCATTCCCAATGAAAGCTCTCTGCAGCAAATTGGTAAAATTTAAGAAGCCTGAGGCCTTTTAAGCGTCTTTCCTCGATTCCATTCATTCATTCATTAGAAACCTCTATAAAAGCAAGCATGTTCAGCTTTCCTAAGTATATATGAATTTCATATATGGTTCTGCCGCGTTCAGCAAATATTTTTTCATTGCTGCTGGCTCTCAAGGCTAGAAAGCTTCCTGAAAAGAACAAGCCACTAGCCTCAGGCATAGAAGGTTAACAAAAACCACAGTTCGGGTGTTCGCAGTTTCTTTCTTTCTACACTGGGGGTATTATCCAGCTTGGAGGTCTTTAGCTATGAAAACAGAAATGATTTTTAAAATATAAGATCCATGACATAACATTTCCTCAATACCCACGACATGAGGTGCCGTGTTGGATGTTTACAGTAACTATCTCGCTTAGTCTTCCCAGCCGCCTCATGAGGGAGACAGCATTATTATCCCATTTTATAGATGAGGAAACTGAGGCTCAGAGAGGTCGCTTTCCCAGTCTCACCGGCTAATGAGAGATGGAGAGCTGGGTATGGAACCAGCATCAAAGCATTCTGAGCCCAGCTCCTTCCTCTGAGGACGGTTTCAGGGAAGCGACGGTGCCTCCTGCTATTAAGGAAAATGCCTGGCCCATTAATTCAAGGTGTTTCTATGTCCTAAAACAGACGAGACACGGCCAGGATGTCTCCCCAGACAGTGTTACTCCAGGGCTTCAGGAGCCGAGGAGAAAGTCCTCTATTCCCATCCCAACCTGGAGCTGGTGCAGCACATGGGCGGCCTTGCGTCCCCATTCTGCAAACCCAGCCAGACGCTGGTGGGACTGGGGGCATCGTTGCCCGACAGCCGCTGCCCAGAGCAGCCCAGCTCTGAGTAATCGTATCTAATTACACTTAACTATGTCATTACCCTCTCCAACATGTGCGACGAGACGTCGTGAACGCCGCCACCGCAGCCCACCGCCTCTTCGCCTTGTTCGTGAAATAATTACGGGGCCCTCTCCTCTGCCAAATGAGGTTGTAATTAACCCTAATTGCTCGAAATGCAACTGGCTAATTCTGGGAGATTAATCAAGGGGGATTCAATTGTTAGTGAATGACTTAATATGACAAATTGCTACATTACTCGAGGAGGCCCTGCTGCCCCCAGCCATCAGCACCATGTCCTGGTAGACTCTGGACCCACAGTGTCCTGGGGCTTCCCAGCTTTCTGGGATCTGCCTCCCCAAATTCTACCTAGGAAATGGGCCCTTGCATGAGTAAAAATAGCATAGATGCCCCTTGGACCCTCTGCATGCTTGTGTGTATGCATATACACACCCCCCCACCAGATACACACACAAACGCAGCGTCCACTAGCTCACGTGTCGCCTCTGTGTGAATCTGCAGCATCATTGCCCTCCGTGGGCTGATGGAGCTGTCCACCACGGAGCATGGCTTGGTGATAATGCAAGCACAGGAGGAGGATTTCAGACCTATCTGCCTCCTTAGCCCAGAAGTTTTGTGCAGTGCATAACCTGTACAACTATACATGGCGACCTTGCCATTGAGGTCAAACATCAGCCAATCTGAAGTCTTCCAAGAGGGATTGGGCAATTAGAAGCTATGATCAAGACCTCCATGGCTCAGGAGGGTGGCTATCTCTGAGCCTCCCCTGACTTTAGGTCTCACATCCTTTGGACCAAAAGCCACCACCACATAAGAGAACTACTCATCATTCTAAGCTGGTCACAGAACCTTACAGGATCTGGCTTAGGTCAACCTGCCCAGACAAGCTCTCTGTCCTCTCCAGGCCTTTGCATGCCACTTCCGTGAGGAAGCCTCTCTGGCCCCGGATCAGGTGCCTTGCTGGGCTCCCTAGGCCCGCAAGGTTCTTCTGCTCAGTTCCTTATCTTTCTCTCCCATGAGGCTGTGTGCTCCCTAACAGCAGACCTGAGTGTGTCTTGCACACAGCCCCATCCTACGTGGGTACACCGCACACGCATCCACAGTTCCTTAACTCAGCGAGCATGCAGGGCCTCTCTGTGCCTGGTGTGCGATGGTCGCACCAGCGAAGCCCCGCTCCAGGGGAGCTCTCTGTCTAGAAAGTGAGGCAGACCCAGGAACTAGTGCCCCAGTGAGATGTGATCACGGCCATCACCCAGGTGTGTGGACAAGGTGTGCGGGCAGCCCAGAGCAGAGAGCAGGGTGGAGGTGGGGGTCTCCCCAGAGGGAGCAGCATTTGCACTGACTTGGAAGAGGGGTCAGGGAGGGAGTGCCAGGCCCGAGCAGCATGGGGTGCACAAGGCAGTTCAGAAACCTAGAAGTCACCTTCAGAAAAGCTCCTGAAGGCTGCCCGGCTCTCCAAGGTATCTACAGAGAGCGTGAGGCAGGCATTAGGAAGCCAGTGTTCTCCCAAACGCTGCTGGTTCTAGAAGAGGCTGAAAGGGACTGAAACACAGTTAAGACCAAAATGGGAGGCAATGTTGGCTCACTGTAAGAAAGAATTTTCTGACCCTCAGCACAGTCGGCCCATTGCTCTGAGTCCCTCGCTGTCCTCAGGGCCTCCACGGTACCCTCTGTACCCTCCCAACCATGCTGATCCCTGAGATAAAGCTGTTCCATCCATTGGAACACCCAGGGGCATGGTTAGGGTCCAGGGTCCCAGCCCAGAGTTTGGCAGAGGAGGCTTCTCTGAGTATTACTGAATTCAATGATGAGCTCACTAGATATGGTAGTGAGCTCCCCATCACTGGAAGCATTCAAGAAGAGGTTCTGTTTCAGGAAGCTGAAGGGTTTCCACCAGTAGGAGTTTGGACAAACGAGGCTCAGGGATCTGTATTCCTTGGGGACTCTTCAGTGTGCTGCAGACAAAGGTAAGGGGCTTACCTGTGGGTCAGGAGGGTGCGCAGGCCCCAGAGTGTGGCACAGGTTGTTGGAACTCCCTCCGTGGGGCATGTGGCCGGGCTGTCCTGCCATCCTGCATGCCAGCCTCACAAGGGCACGAGCTGCAACAGAAAACAGCGGCCTGTTCACTTTCTCTGAGACCCTCAGAAGGAGGAGGGACTTTTGCTCACTCCATTTTACAGACGCGTGAGCTGAGGTGCAAAGCCGTTTAGTAATTTGCCCACGGCCACCCAGCTCTGAAGTGGCAGGGCTACAACTTGACATCCCCGGGTGACACAGTCTCCCTCTGTTAGACTGTCCTAAGTCACTAGGATTATTCCCACTGGAAGAAGATCCAGGCAGGTAAACGTTCTTCAGCAGCCTCCAAGACCAGGAAGGAAGACACTGGATTCAACCCCACATTTGCTGGAGTCCAAAGGCTTGTTCTTTCCACAGCACTGCCCCTGCTTCTTGAGGAGCAGTTCTGTACCCCTATCCCCCATTGTCACCCTCACCTATACCCACGCTGGCAGCCTGGGTGCTCAGAAGAGAAAGGCCTTGATCAGGCTGCAGACAGCGGCTCTGGGAAGGAGCCCATGTCCTTGTCCTGGCTGGGCCCTGGCACACCACACGTGTGACACAGGGAAGGCCAGGGTCAAGAGGTTCTATTTGCCGTCCTACTTAGACCTCTGTGCAAAGGAACAGCCCCCCTCAGCCTCCAGGGCTTGTGCTGCCCTGGGAGAGTCAGAGATGCTGGTCACAGGTAGTCACAGCAGCCACAGGTCCCTGGTTAAGCACTCACTATGTGCCCAGTCCTGAGCTCAAGGCCATCTGAGCATCTCCTCCAATATTTTAGCCTCTGGCCTCCACCATCAGACAAGTGCTTCCGGGGCAGGGTCTGAGGTTATGCGCACAGAAGCTGCATGACCTAGCCACCGGGATCCTTCCTGATGCCAGGAGAAAAGCCCTCCTCCTCCCTGGGAGGAGAGATCTGCGCTCGCCTCGCAAGCATTTCTGCAGCAGCACCTCCTGTGTGCCAGGGCTCCCACATGGCGTGCATGAAAGGCACTAGATCACGCAAGTGGTGAGGCCCCCGTTCCTGGCCGCTGCTCCTTCTCCTCGACAAGCCCTGGATGTCCCGAGGACACCTCTCGTGTGACCACATCCTAGGCAGAACCCTTTGAGGCCTGGCCTAGGCTCCCAGAGCAGCTCCGCTGTACCCTGGAGAGTCAGAAGTCCTGAGGAACGGAGGGCCCCCCCGCAGTGGCCCTTATTCAACAGCTAAGGGAGCGAGCATGAAAGCCAGTCCCCTGTATCAGGTCGGGGCCCTCCAAGCTGTGACTTGCATCCCAAAGCCCCTGGTGTGGTCAGCGGGTTTTGTCTGAGATAGAACCTTTGGTCCGTCTCCTGCCCATTTCTGGCCTCGCCCTCCCTCCTCCTTGAGTGGCTCCCCCAGTGGCACTTCATAAATCCCATGCCTACATATCCCCATCTCAGGTTTGGCTTCTGGAGGACCCAGCCGAAGATGTCATCTCTCTCCAGACGGACCCCACCTTCTGCTGTCTCACCTGGTCACCTACGCCCCAGTCAAATTCCAAACCAAGAGTCTTCCCCGAGTCTGCTGGGCCAGCAGCCCTGCCACTCCCTCCCGGGTAGACCCACGTCCCCATTAACACGGGGGTGTTCCAGGAGGTGGGAAAGGCGTCCACACCAGCCGGGCTGTCACAGCCAGCTCCGAGAGGTCCGGCCACGGTGTCTCAGGGTGCAAGTCACTCTTCCTTCCTCCCCACTATAGTCTGTTTCCAGCTACAGTGGCTGACCAACCGGACCTCTCAGGCTCAAAGGATGTCCACCAAACCCTAACTCGCCCGCCGAGCTGGGCCTCCCAAGTTGTGCCCTCAAAGGCACCCTGAGGCTCCCCAGAACTTGCAGGCTGGCTCCCAGCACCCTTCTCCCTCTATATCCTTAGGGTGGCCCAGCTCCCTTCCCTGCCCCACACCTTCCACAGGCTGTTCTGGGATAAATCTGCTCTCTCAAGATAGATTACAGGACGTGAGACCGCAGGGAAGTGGATGGTATGGACTGCAGAACACGCCCAACTCAGGGTCGGGGGGCCCTCGCTGGCTGCAAGTCCTGCCAAGCCTGGCTCATGCAGTCTCCTGCTTGGGCAGCTGCAGAAACTCAACCAACTTTGACCCACAGACTCGGCCATTTGATGTGGCTCGTCCCAGTGTGGACAGATCCATCAGTAGGTCTCTTGCTGTCTTTTTACTCTGTGCACACAGAGCACTGTCAGATCAGTGTCACATGGAGGGGCATTATGGGTGCACCTGCCTCTTCCCTCCCTACCCCTGCCTCTGCCTCCGCACAGGCCTCGTCTCCCACCGGGGTCTCCCAGCGCTCAGTGCCCTCCCTGCCAAGCCCTCACATGCAGATGGGACCATGGCACCCTCAGTGTCTCCACCATTTGTGCTGAGCTCCTGTACTGGAGCGCAGGTGACATCCCCAGGTGACACAGTGGAAGACCCAGGGTATGAAGAGCCCCAGGACAAACAGATAAACACGAAGCACCTTCCCCAGGCATCTTTGTTAGGGGGAAACACAAGAGGGAGCAGAATGTAAAATGCGCATGAATTTGAAGATAAAACAGAGCCTCCTGCAGGCTCTGCAGCTGCACCCCCAGAACCCCCAAGGTGACATGTTCACCGTCCTCTGCCCTTAGGGAGACCTCCAGGGAAAGGGTGGAGAACTGTCTTCAGTGAGAAGGTTCCATCTTTATCTCAGAAGGCACCAGGCTTGGCCCACAGGCCACCCCTGCGAGACCCACACACACATCGGCTTACCTGCCCACCTGCCCTGGGGCCTCCCACGTACAGGAAACCTTGGCAGTGAAATCTTGACCCTGTCACTCACCAGCTGAGACCTCGGGCAAATCCCACTGCGGGGGAGCCTAGCAGGTGCCTGGGAATGTCACTCCTGCCCTCCCCACGTGGCGCTGACCGCATTCTCCAACAGCTGTGGCCAGAGGCCATGGTCTGCACACTCTCAGGAGCTCACCTAAGGCCTCATACAGGCAGGGCTCCAGGAACAGTGCAAGGGGGACCAGGAATAAGAGCGAATAATTGCAGGGCCCTGATCATGCTGGGCCCTGTCCTACACTCTTCACCTCTATTAGCCCATCTAATTTTGTCAACAACCCCATGAGGTAAGGTCTATTATGGTCCCATTTTCCAGATGAGAAAACTGAGGCACGAAAAGGTTAAGAGATTTGCTCGGGTCCCATGGATCACAGGCAAGAGGAGCCAGGACTTGAACCGACAACTGCATCTTTGTCCAAAACTATGGCACTGCACTCCCTACAGGTCTTACACGGCAACACCATCAGCTTTCCAGTCGGCTCCACCCAGAATGGGCCCTCTCTCCACCTGAGAATGGGGCCTGTGCTGCTGATGCACAGGGGTGGATCTCAGGGCTGGCGGATCACAAGAGCCCATTTTCCCCACGGGGTCCCCAGGGGCTGGAGCCCCCGGAGACTCTGCCCCACTGACCACAGAAAGCTGATGCAGCACCACTGTCTATACTCCCTTTGCTGCCAAACCCCAGTCATTACAAGCTGCTCTGTCCAGAACCTAACGGAACCTCCAGGGAGGAGCCAGTGGGTGTTGATGTTCCTTGTTCTAGGAAAGCAGCAGCCACGGAGGACTCTGCAAGCCCCTGCTCACTGACAGCCAGAGAGGGTCCCTGCTGAGGGGAAGGAGGCAGGAAGGTGCGGGGGAAGGGAGGAAGGGAGAATGGAAGGGATGAGGGTTCATGTGAACCAGGTCTTTCCCATTCACCCTTGGGGCTGTTAGTAGACCCATTTTATAGATGGGGAAACCGAGACTCAGAGAGAAGAGGCTCGATGCCATTAGGCTAATAAGCTGCAGAGAAAGGATTCAAATCCAGATCTCAGTGACTCTAAACCCCGTCTTTGTTCCAAGGAACCCACTGCCTCTTGGGGCTCTCCATGGGTGTTGGATTTTAGGGCAGTTTGTTTTATTGGTCCACTCCCCAACAGAAACCCAAGTCCTTTGCTCTGGAAATTCCTGCCAGAAACTGCTTCTTAGGGGGTTCAGATGCAGAAAGATCCAGGCAAAGGGTATGCAGAAGGACGAGCCACAGGGAGCAGGGAAAAGACCCTTAGCACATGCGTGCAGGCACCTCCGGGTAACACTGGGGACTGCCTGTCCCCGGGATCCCGCGGCTCCTGCCAAGCTGCAGAACAATGAGGTAGTGGCTGCCAAGCCCAAGTCAGGGGCCAAAAATCCATGGAATGCAAGACCCAGAGCCGCAGGCCACACTGAACACCACCTCAAAGAGGGCTTTTCTTCTGCCTCAAGCAAGGGCCCTACATTTGCAAGGCACTGTGGATAGCTGCACAGTGAGGCTTCCCAGCTCCGCTTCCTGGCTTTGGACAACAATAGGCTGCCGCCTGCTGTGTGTCCCCAGGCACCTAGGGACCAGATTGGGAGGAGCCTCAGGGTTCAGTGAGGCTGGTGGGGAGCTGGAATGCGGGGGTCCAGGTCCTGGCCTGGTTTCATCTAACCATGCTGTGTCTCAGTTTCTTCATCTGGAAAATGGGCTAACGGTCAGATCTTCCTCTTAGGGTCACAGTAAACTCCTTAGCACAGAGCCTGGCACATGGGAAGGGACCTCTGAGGCTTTAGCTGTGAGGCTACTTAGTTATTGAAGCTACCCTCGCTGTACAATGGAGAAGTGATCACCTCCATGTGACAGACACGGGGACTGAGGCAGGGACTTGCCCAGGGTCGCCCCTGCCCTGGGTAACGCAGCTGGTAAGTGACAGAGCTGGGGCTGCTGGACCCAAGATGGCTGCTCAATGTCCTACGCTGCATGGCCTCTTTAGGACTGCTCTGGAGCAAACATCTTCATCATCTTCGTGAGCTGTGGTTGACGAAGCAAAGCCCACCGCTGTGCCGCGCCCTGCCCGGCCATGGATGAGGCTCTCACTAACGTGGGCTGTGACCCTAGGGAGACATGAGTGCTTGGGTTTAATCCAGGCACCCGCTGGAAGGGATCGGCTGCTGTAATGGGCTGGCTCTGAGGTTCCGAGTGGCCTTTCTGACCAAGGCTGTCATGTGGCCCTTGCCTCTGAATTTTTGGAAACTTCACCTAGGGGAAGTCCCTCCTGTGCCCCCTGCTAAATGCCACACTTCATGGAGACTGGTGGCTCATCGTGGCCCGGCCAGTGAAGCACGACCTCAGACACCAGGAGGGCTCAGAGCGTCCAAGGACCCCGCTTGGAGCAGGTTCGGGGGCACGAGCTTGCAAGGATCCATGTGTACTGGGGTCCACGGAAGTGCATTCATATACTGGCTCTTAACCTCTCCTTGCTCTGATCCCGCAGGCGGTAACAGTGTGTGTCCTGCCTGCCTCTTCTGCTCCTGTGTGTGCACATGCACAGGCATGATCAGGGGTCAGCTAATGCCCACCAGGCTCTGAGCACAGGCATGGTCTCGTTCTGTCCACTGAAGCAGAGGGTAGAGGCGGCAAAGGAAGTTGCGGCTCCCAGACTGACAGGTGTTGCCAAGCCCAGGGAGAACCACACTCCTGGCCTTAGAGGTCAGCCTCGGCCAGACACTGTACTTCCCCGCAGTTTCCGAGCGAGGTCCCTCCTCTGGGCCTCCAGCTGAGGGGACAGCTCCACAGGTTGTTTTCCCTAAAGCAGGAAGCCGTCCCTATGGCTTCGTACTCAGGCACACACAGCTTTCTCTCTGCCCCGAGCGAATGGTACTGGCAGCACCGGTGCCAGCACCAGGGGTGATGTCTGTTGGTCCAGCTGGCTCCTGGTGGCAGGGGCCTAGGATGGATGCCCACTGCCTGGGGCCTTCAGTCGGCCTGCAGAGGCTCCACTGACTGACACGTGCCCCAGGGAGCTGGAGACTGGAGGCTCGGCAAGGACAGCTCACTGCACCTGGCCACTGGCTGGGTCAAGGCTGGACCAACTTCAACATCAGCCAACATCCACGGGTGAGACGGCATCTCCCAAGAAACCTGCAAAGTGCCATCACCCTTGTTTGGCTGATGAGGAAACTAAGGCTCCAAGGAGAAACATGGTTTTTGCCAAAGTTGAGTCCACACAGTGGAGAGAGCTGCCATTTGAACCTGCTCCTCAGACCAGCCAGACTGAGCAATCACAGAAAGAAACTCAGCACAAGCCCAGGGGCTGTAGGGAATGCCACGCCCAGGCAGACTGGCTGGCAGGGAGGACTACAATAACAGCCCCCACCAACAGAGCGTGTACCACACATGCGCCAGGCAGGTGCCCGTTCACCCTTACAGACACCTAGGCGGGCACCGCTATGATCCACATTGTTCAGAGGAGAAACCAAAGTTCAGACAGGTTAAGTGGCGGGTGCCAGGTCACACAGCAGGCGGCAGGCAGAACTGACACTCGAAACCAAGTCTGCCTTGGTCCAAACTGCCTTGGAAGAGGGTGTGAATAAATGACTGAATGAATGAATTCTGGCCCAGAGCTGTGGCTCTGGCGGCTGGGCCCTTCCCCAGCCCTGGCCCCCCTTCTTGTCTGGTCTCAGGATAAGCAGACGTTGCCCATTCATCACTTGACAGGAAGCAGCCTGATCTCAGGCCAGAGTCATGGGGGCCTGTCGAGCTGGAGGGGACAAGCCACAGATGGTGTCTGGTTTCCGGCTGGGTCCTGTGTTCCTTCACGCTCGCCCCAGCCCTCCACCCGCAAAGCCATGCATCCTGCCCAGATTCTGCAGCTCCATGACCAGTGGAAGCCTGGCTTCTCTAAGGTGCAGGGACGCAGGACCATGAGCCACTCGTGGAAGGTGGCCATGCAGACAGGTTCCCCGCTGCCCCCTTCCTCAGGGTGGTGGGGCCTCCCCCAGGGTGGGCCTGCAGGATCAGGTGGCCAGCTGATTGGGGGCCACGCGGTGCCCAGCCAGAAACAGGGCCGCTCTAGCATCCCCCAGGACCCACACCTGGTCTTCATCCAGTCCCACCCATTATTTCTCCAAATGTCTTCACTCACTCCGGGGCCTCCACCCTGTGCTGGCCTCGTCCCTACAGTCACCTTCAGCCTCCAACTCCCCTCCAGCCTCCACACTCCCCTCCAGCCCAACCTCCGGCCCGCCATGGAAAAGTTTTGCTAACACACAAGCCTGAACCTGCAGATCTCTCCCGAAACTCCACAGCACACACTGGAGGAAGCCATTCCCTGACCACTTGGCACAAGCCTGCCCTCATGCATTTGCCCCCAATATCCCCCAGGTCCTGTATGCAGCCATATTAAATGACAAGCCCCCCTCCCCAGCGACACAGCACCTGGTCCTTCCACGTCATTCCACGCACCAGCCCTGGACTAAAGACCCATCAGTGCCTCTCAATGGGCAAAGTCCCACTCATCCGCCAGGACCGGGTCTCTGGGCCCTCCTTCATCTCAGCACTTCTTTTTTCTTTTTTTTTTTTTTGAGACGGAGTCTTGCTCTGTCACCCAGGCTGGAGTGCAGTGGTGCGATCTCTGCTCACTGCAACCTCCACCTCCTGGGTTCAAGCGATTCTCCTGTCATTTGAACCTGCTTCTCAGAGCAGCCACACCAAGCAATTACAGAAAGAAACTCAGCGCAAGCCCAGGGGCTGGACGGACCACCACACCCAGGCAGACTGGCTGGCAGGGAGGACCTAACACACTAGTCAGGCTCCCGAGCAGCTGAGATTACAAGCGCACACCACCATGCCCAGCTAATGTTTGTATTTTTAGTAGAGACGGGGTTTCGCCATGGTGGTCAGGCTGGTCTCGAACTCCTTAACCTCAGGTGATCCTCCTACCTTGGCCTCTCAAAGTGCTGGGATTACAGGTGTGAGCAACCACGCCCGGCCATAGTCTTGTTGGCACTTCTTATGGGACCTTGGGGAAGTCCTGTCCCCTCCCTGAGCCTTAAACGTCCCCATCCACAAAGAGGAACAGCCCGAACTTGCAGGGAGGCTGCGAGGACTCTGTGAGTTACACAGTGGGCATCCAGGGGGCACTAAGGCCCCTTCTTCCCTCTCCCATCTGGTGGCATCTACACAGGTTTCTCCCTAAAGGTGGGCTGTTATGGGCACAAACTGCTTCCTTTGTCACCATGTCTGCCTCCTCGGCCAGCCTTTAAGGGCAGGGACTGACCTTTGTGGTCATCTCTAAACCTCCAGTGCCTCACCCAAGGCCTGGTGTAAAGTGGGCACCTGGGGGGGGGGGGGTTGGCAGAATGAATCTCTGACCAGTAGGTGGAGGGGGCTCTTCCCATCCTCCTGCAACCCCAAGAAACCTCTGCTGAAGGCTCAGCATCCCTGTGGTCACAGATCAGCCAAAAGTCACCGGCGATTCAAAACCAACTGGGCCACACACTGCAGGGTTCCCAGCGCCTTTTTGAAAATCGAGGAGCACTGCAATCACCTTTCATCTTCTCCTCGGGTAATAAAATCCAATTCTGGAAGAAGAAAATGCAGGAGCCGTAAACATCTTGTCTCTCAGTTAAAGGAGCAACAAGGCATTTTGGCTTCTGCCCAGAAGGTTCTTGACTCTGGGGCCTAGTCAGGGCTGGGCCCGCTCCCAGCCTCCCTGAAGACGAAGCTGAGATCTGTTGAGTGCTTCCCCTGTGTCGGGTACTGCAGGCAGCAGCTCAGCATATCCCTGCTGCGAGGTCTGTGAGCCCTCCACTTTTACAGATGAAGAAACTGAGGTGCAGGGAAGTTAAATGGCTTGTCAAGCTCATGCAGCTGAGAAGCAGCATGGCCCGTTGCTGAACTCAGATTCAACCCTCTCCAAAGTCTGCATTTTAATCGTTTGCCTAAGGTGATCCTCTGGAGATCACAATGCAGCTGGGGAAAGCTGCAGTCTCACTCCAGGAGTCCTCCCAGGCCCGCTAGCAGGTCCTTCATCCCGGAGACCCCTGCCTGATTGGGGAAATGATCTTGCTCTCACCTCCAGGCCTTGGCAGGCTCTGCTCCTCCTGCCTGGAATGAGCTGCCTCCCAGCAAACTTCTCTCCTGGGCATCTCTTCCAGGCAGCCTTCCTGGACTCACTCAGTCACTCCCAGCTCCACAGCCTGCTCACCCGTGCTGTCTCTGTCTAATCCATGTGTCTTCTCTCCTTGAACATGGAAATTTCCTTGGGGGTAGAGACTAAACAGCCCCAGCAGGTGGCAGAGGAGAGGCTGGGTAAGGGGTTGCTGACTTAGTACAGAAACACCTGAGGCCAGGAGGGAGAAGCCTGGCCCCCCAGGCCAACTCACGCCAGGGCAGGCCCCTGGGGAGAGCCTAGGGCTTAAGGGAAGGGATGAATTTCAAAGCAGAGACTCCTGTATCGTATGCTGTCTCAAACCGCAGCTATACCCTGCTGACTGACAGTGGAAGGAGGACCAAGCGGAACAGCCCCGTGGCTGGAGGGCTTCGGCGTTCCCCATCCAGTGGCCTCCATGCAGGGAAAGCTTTCAAGCCCCTGGTCTCCCCTAATTTTGTCTCCTTCCTACAGGCAGGAAGGGGCAGACAAAACCCACCGTGGAGAAAGAAAAATTGCTTTTTCTGCTTCCCTGGAAACTCAGAAGTTCTGGCCAAGTGCGGGGATTACTGAACGTAAAACCAGCCATCAGCAGCCACCCCGTCCCAGGCTAGTGGCAAAGGTCCTGCCAGGCTGGTGGGACTGGCCAAATGGGCAGTGGTGGGTGGCAGAGGTGCAGCCAGGTCGAGGTCCCTGGAGCCCCAGCCCTGGAGGTCCCTAGGGCCTGGTTCCCCATCCGTCACTGGACACACCCCTGAGAGCAAGCGGTTCCCATAGCAGGAGGCAGAGAAAGTCTGGGTACCTTTTGAAGTGGCTCCTGAGAAGCTCCAGGGAAGGTCTGCTCAGCTCTGAGTTGAGGACGGACATGAGGTGCCGGTGCCTCCAGGGAGCCGGGTGGCCTCTCTGGGCTGGGCTGGGTGCAGGAAGAAGGGCCTCTGTCTCTGCATGGGACTTCCCCTTCCCAAGACTCCAGTCCCCAGACAGCCAAAAGGAAACTCCCCCACCACGCGCTGCTCTAAAAATAGCTCCGGCTGCCACCTCCAAGGCGAATGGAACTTGTCACAGCCACCACGGAGCCCCCTGCTCACCAGGGACTGGAATCTGATGGCAGTGCCACCCGATGAGACCAGTGTGGGCTCAGGGAGGGATAAGGGTCCTTTCCTTTGGTCCTTGTGCTCGCTCCTCACCTATCCACACTGGGGCCCAGCAAAATGCTGAAAAGCCTAACTGTTCTTGCTGTTCGTTTATTTATTTGAGATGGAGTTTCACTCTTGTTGCCCAGGCTGGCATGCAGCGGTACGATCTTGGCTAACCGCAACCTCCGCCTCCCAGGTTCAAGTGATTCTCCTGCCTCAGCCTCCCGAGTAGTTGGGATTACAGGCGCCCGCCACCACGTCCGGCTAATTTTCTATTTTTAGTAGAGATGGGGTTTCTCCATGTTGGTCAGGCTGGTCTCGAACTCCTGACCTCAGGTATCTGCTGGCCTTGGCCTCCCAAAGTGCTGAGATTACAGGTGTGAGCCACCGTGCCCAGGTCTTGCTGTCCCTTTAAAAGCTTAACCTTTTCTATTCTCTCCTTTGTAAACTGGGCCCAAATCCTTGGTTGCCCATGAGATGAGAGCCCTGGCAGGTGGCAGTCCTGGTTCAAGTTCTGGCTTAGCCACATCCCAGCTGTGTACACCTGCGTTCTCATGGGTAAAACAGGGACAAGGGTAGTATCTACCGCCCAGGGTGCTGGCGGGTTACACAACATCGCACGAGTCAAAAGAGCTTAGGGCCAGGCTGGGCACACAGCAGATACCCCATCAATGGGGTTATTATTTGATTGTTATTGCATCCTTATTCGGGCCCTGCATTCTCTAAAACAAGGGTGCGGATCCAGGATCAGAGGACGCGGAGTTTTCCTGTCTTGCCTTTGGGACCCCAAAACGACGCAGACACAGCTCCTGCTCTTACAGGTCCCCAGGAGCAGGCCCTGGAACTGCTATCCACAAGCTAGAAAGAGTATGAAGCTGCCCAGGAAAAGGACCCATGGCTGCTGCTTCTGGCTGGGCCAGGTTACGGGGAACTTTGGACAACAGGTAGAAAACCTGAGGTGGCCCAGAAGAACCAGTAGGGTTTGGACTAAAGGGGAAGGGGATTCCCAGTAGAAGACACCGTGGGTTCAAGGGCACGGAGGCCAGAAAGACCCCTGCCCCACCACCCAGTCTGTGAGAGGAATCTGAGCTCTGCAGGCCAGCCACAGCCTTTGGTCCCCAAGAGGGGCTCTCCGTGGCCAGCGCCTGCTTCCTTCTTCAGAACGTGCCACTTCTGCCCTGGGCAAACCACCCTTGTGCCCCATCTGCAGCTCCAGCGCCACCGGGACTGACACAGGCATACAGCAGCTGAGGCCCTGGAGGACGCGCGAGTGAGATCCTGGCACCGAGGCTCCGCCACCTGCCACACACCTTCCCGCCAGCCTGCCCCAACTGTCAGGCATATGCCAGGTACCAGCACCCTTGGGGGGCTGAGGCTGGGCCCAGGCCAGCCGTCCACAGGCCCTGGGGGCTAGACTCCCAGTCAGGACCTGGTGCATGCGGCACCCCTTGGGGAGGTGGCCACAGATCCATGTCCCCTAAAACCCTGCAAGTGGGCGTTGCCAGCATCAATTCACAGAGAAGGCTCCAGACAGGCCAGGCCGGGGCCTCCTGAGAGTCACCGCGAGCCCCCAGCACAATCTCCATGCAGCTGTGCACAGCTCAGTGCATCGGAGTGGCGGCGTCTTCTTTGCCCAGTCCTACCACCTGTACGGTGTGACGGGGCTGGCACAAAACCACAGCACCTGGGGCCACGCCACGGCAACCCCTGCACCTTCCAGTGTTGCTCTCCTGACCAGGATCCTCGCTGAACCCTGGAGTTGGGCTTAGGAAGTGTGTGGCCATTTTTAGCTCTGCAGGAGCGGCTTGTGCTCTGAGCTGTGCTGTGTGAGCTCCGGTGGCCCAGGAGTCAGAGCCCGGACTCCTGTAGGGCTGCATGGTCTTGGGAAAGTCACAGGCTATCTCTAGGCCTCAGTTTCCCCACCTGCAACATGGGTGGGCTGGACTCCACAGTCTAGAAGGGCTCTTCTTGTGTAGATGTTTCTTGTATGGCTGACAGAGGATCTGTGCCTCACTGGGTTGCTCTGAAATTAAGCTGGGGAGCCTGCGTCTCATCACGTGCTCATTTCTGGGCACTAGAAAATCAGACCTTTTCGGTCTGGAATTGCTAAAGGAATTTGTTCTTGGACCCTGGATCAGTTCTGAGCCCTCCAGCCCCTGTACACTGCCCTCCTCATGCACAGTAGCCACAGCCACATGGGGCTGTGGCTTGGATGCCTCCTGGGCTCCCTAACACACAGCCATGGAGGTGTGTGTATGGAGGCATGCACCCAGGGCATCCATCAGTGTCAGGTGCTGGGCCGGATCCTTCAGGGATAGTGGCAGCCTGTGTGCTCACAAAACAACCCTGGAAGGCAGCCAGTGTATCCATTTGACAGACGAGGAAACTGAGGCTCAGGGAGTCCTAGCTGCAGAGGCAGAGCTTGGATGGGAATACAGGCCTGAGTCCCGACCTGGACACCCTCAGCAGTGTGTCCAGAGCACCCTCCCTTCAGTGAAGGAGCAGATGGAGTGTGTGTGTGTGTATGTGTGTGTGTGTTGGTGGGGGCGGGGTCCAATCAAAGTGCTTAACTAGGTCAGGCGTGGTGGCTCACACCTGTAATCCTAGCACTTTGGGAGGCTGAGATGGAAGGACCACTTAAGCCCAGGAGTTCGAGGCTGTGGAGAGCTAGTATTGTGCCATTGCACTCCACCTGGGTGAAAGAGCAAGACCCTGTTTCTAAAAAAACAAAAAACAAAACACCAACAAAAAAACCCCAAAGTGCTTAACTGCATTGCTGAATCACAGAAGAGGCCATTAATTTCAACATGGGGCAATGAAGGGGGCTCCAGGGAGGCAATGTCCTGGATCTGGGAAGAGCAGGCCAGGCAGTGGGGAGGTGGAGCGGGAGCCGGCACAGGCTCAGGGGTCTGAGAGCCCCGAGTGCAAATCTGGTGCTGCCTCCGTCTGGCCATGTGAGCTTGGGCCAGTCCCAGGGTCATCCCTTTGTAGTTCCCTCTTCTATAAACTGGGAGCCACAGTAGGACCCATCTTGTGGGGTTGCTGTGAGGACCGAGTGAGGTATTTTACATGCAGGTAAAATACCAGCCCAGGACTATCAGGGCCAAGGTATGCAGAAGAGCTTAATAAATGTGAGTACTGGGCTGAGCAGGGTGGCTCACACCTATAACCCCAGCACTTTGGGAGGCTGAGGTGAGTGAGTCACTTGAGGTCAGGAGTTCAAGACCAGCCTGGCCAACATGGTGAAATCCCATCTCTACTAAAAATACAAAAAATTAGCTGGGCGTGGTGGTGGGCACCTGTAATCCTAGCTGCTCGGGAGGCTGAGGCAGGAGAATGGCGTGAACCCGGGAGGCGGAGGTTGCAGTGAATTGAGGTCAAGCCACTGCACTCCAGCCTGGGTGATGGAGTGAGACTCTGTCTCAATCAATCAATTAATCAATGAATCAACGTGGGTACTGCTACCATTATAATTCCTGTTATCATAAACAACCAGCACTCATGCAACAGCAATATCCCTGCAACAAGTATTTCCAGAAACCCCCTTTCCCAGGAACTCCAGCCTTATGGACACCAGGCCTTTGGGCCTGTAGAACTAGAAGGAGGTGTCCAGGGCCTCTGGGGACCTCGCTTTTGAGAGGGCGAATGAGGCCGCACGGCTCCTGCTGCATCCTCCCAGGAGCTGGGAGGTGATGGCAAAGCATTTTACAAAGTTACCAGGACAATGAAACTGAGCTGGCCCCCTCCCTCACTGTCTCCATAAAATAAATCTTGGCCCGCGGCTGGCGAGAGGCCCTATATATTTACATGACGATTGTGCCTCATGATCACAGGGCTCACGGTTCCAGCAGCAGCATGTGGCAGAGATGACAGGGGTCCTAGGAGAGTCACTATTTTCCAGTGACTTTTATTGTCCATTATATCCCGGCGTTTACAGGGCTCTGCTCCAGGCCTGGCAGGAATATCGCATGCCGTGGGGCTGGCCGACCTTAATATTTCAGTCTCGGTCCTGCAGATCCATCCTCATGTCTCATCCATCCAACTAAGTCTTTGTGTGCTTTTGAGACACCAGGGAGCTCCACGGCCTCTGGTGGATGGGGCTGGGGGTCTACAGGCACAGGTACTCCCACCCAAGCCATTGGCTTAGTTCCGGTCTGCTGTTTCAGCCTCGAGGGACACTCCTAACTCTGTGGCAGTTCTTGGGTGAGCAAGGGGCTGTGCAAAGGAGAGGGCTATGGGGGTGCACTAAGCTGGCTTCTGGCTCACGAGGGCAGCTTGTTACATCTTAGGGATTTTGTGAGACAGCTGATATCACACTGGTTGCTTGAAATCAGCCATGGTGGGAATCTTTACACCACGGGAACTGGCAAATGCTACAAGTCAGGGGTGTGTACAAATCTCCCTCGTCCCGGAACTGTTTGTTGAACACTCACCAGCGCACCCAGGGAAGGAATAACCCAGAGGGCACCTGAGCACCCAAAAGGACACAGGCTCAAGAGACAGGTGTGAATCCTGACTTCCTCAGCCACCTTCAGTGTGACCTTCAGTAAGTAATTTCACTTTCTGAGCCTCAGCTTCCTTATCTGTAAAATGGGCCATACCTAAGCTCCTGGGGTTGCTGTGAAGATGAGAACGCCTTATGGAAATTTCCCTGGGTGACACTCAGTATGTAATAGGTAACTTTTATCATTCATTCATTCAACACTTACTGAGTACCTACTCCATACCAGACTCTGTCTTGGTGACAGGGATACAGAAATGCCCCAGAGGGTGACATGACACATTTCTTCTGGGCGGTTTTTTTTTTTTCTTTTTTGAGACAGTGTCACTCTGTCACCTAGGCTGGAGTGCAATGGTGTGATCTTGGCTCACTGCAACTTCTACCTCCCAGGTTCAAGTGATTCTCCTGCCTTACCCTCCCAAGTATCCGGGGTTACACCTGTATGCCACTACACCCAGCAAATTTTTGTATTTTTAGTAAAGATGGGGTTTTACCATGTTGGCCAGGTTGGTCTCAAACTCCTGACCTCAGGTGATTCACCCACCTCGGCCTCCCAAAGTACTGGGATCATAGGCGTGAGCCACCGCACCCGGCCTGGGCAATTTTTGATGGTCTACAGAGCGACTTTTGTCCACACTATCATAGGAAGCCTCATGAAAACCTTGAAAGGTGGGAAGAGTGGGAACCATGCTCATTTTTGAGATGAGGAGATGGGGGCTCAGGAGTGGCCAGGACTTGCCCAAGGCCCCTACCAGGGAGTAGCAAGGTTGGGCTTGGCCCTGCATCTGCCTATGTTGTGCTCCAGGCCCACCTTGACACCCATCTCTGAATTCCCAGGCCCAACCAGGCTGGCCCCTGCTGGTGCCAGGGTAACCTGAAAGTGAGCCTGCACAAAGGACAGGAAGACCTGGGGGCCCCAATCCGGAGTTCGTCTTGTCTCCATGACCTCCTGGCCCTTAGGTTTTTCCCCTAGGGATCCCCATCACTAGGCCAAGAGGGCTGCACCCTGGATGCTCCCGACCCTGATGTCCAAGGGTCTGTCCCCAGGCTTCCTGGCGTGGCCAGCTGTCCCTCTGTCCCCTGTCCCCCGCAGCCAGGGAGGACTTGGACATATCAACACCTGCTGTGCCTCAGCTGGATCCCAGGTGAGCCAGGGCCTCTCGGGCAGGAAGGAAGAGGGGCGTGAAGTAGGGTAGGGCTTCTGTACCTCATCTCACCCTCAGGCGCCCATTTCACAGATGAGAAAACTGAAGCTCAGACAGGGGAAGTCCCTACCCGTGTCAGCAGCTTCGGAGACAGATTCGCACACTAGGCTGGCAGCTTCTGAAGCTCATGGCTGGGGAGCCCAGCAGAAATCTGAAGGGGACCAGGCTCCTCAGGTCTGACACCCTGGAGTCTGCAGATGGGACTCCAAGTGGCTCAGGCGCACCGCAAGGAAACAGCAGAGCGAGAAAAATGCAGGCCAGTCTGATGACTCAAATCACCTCTGACATGAGGAGGTGGGCGGAAGCATGCAGCATCTCGGGTGGGTTTCACCTTGCTTCTTAGAAGGATGTGTCACCAGATTCTGTTTAATCAGCACTCACCGACCTTCGTCAGGGGTGGCACCTCTCAGCTGCCTTGTCTCTGTGGTAATCACAAATCACAGACTGGCAGGTGGGGCCACCTCCCTGTCAACAGGGGACACCTTCTCATTTCACAGCTGGGGAACCTGAGGCTGGGGGATTGGTTCAGGGACACACAGCAGGGACTCAAGTCTTCCAACTCCTTTGTCAAGAGGTTAATTTTTCTGTTTGTAGAGACAGGAAAGGAGGATCCTATAGAGCTTTAAAAGAAAGAGAAGGGAAAAAAAGAACTAACAGCTGAATAGAATTGCAACGAGGCCCCCGGCCAGCCCGAAGAGGTTTCAGACATTCTGTGCAGTTGGAATTCTTGTGGGCTGAAGGGTCACGCGATTTCCTTTGCAAAAGGCAGTGTTGAAAAAGTCTGACTGAGGGGGAGGGTGGGGAAGGGGGGAACTGTCCACGAGACTAGGAGTCATGAGTTTCAGCCTTGGCTGCCCCAATGACTTGCTGAGTGACCACAGCACAGTCCCTTGCCCTCTCTGGGCCTCAGTTTATCTGTATTTATTTACTATGTACCCAGCATCGTCCTATGCACTTGAGTGATGTTAACTTACTTTAATCCTCATAACAGCCTTGTGATACAGGTCAATTATTATCTCCGTTTTACAGAAGGGGAAAACTGAGGCCTACAGTATGCTGCCCAACAGAGGTGGAAAAACTGGGATCTGAACCCAGGTTGTGTGGCTCCAGAACCCACACTCCTAGCTGCTGGTGGCCTGGCCCTATCGTCTGCGGCTGGCCCTGGCTGCTGTCTCGTGTCCTTCCTGTCCTAACAGGCTTTGCATCTGTGGCTTGGACACCGTGGAGCCAGTGGGCCCGTGTTTGGAGATCCTGAACCATCCTCCTCCATCTCAGCTGTTGCTCCGATCTGCTGCCTCTTCCGTGAACTCTGATTTCTTCAGTTCACTCGGTAGCCTTTAGAAAGTATAGCCTGGGAGACTCTCGGGAGGCTCCCTGGGTCACGGCAGCCATCGACCCAGCTCTTTGAGCCTTGCTGAGAGCCTCAAGTCCAAGCAGGAACAGACGACCCCACGCTGATGTCCGTTTGGAGTTTTACATGCAGGTCGGCCTCTGGGACTGCAGGAGGGAGCCTGCCATTCAGGCATCCAAGAAAAGAGTGAGAAAAACATCTATTCATGGCCAAACAGAGCCCGCTCTGTGGAAACGGTGCTACCAATGCGACAAGCAGACCAGCTGTGCGAGGGCTTCCCGAAAAGCCTGACCTCAGAGCATCCGCATGGAGGGCTCAAAGACTTGAGTGGTCACCAAGCCTGTAAAATATGCCTCGACATTCAACCGTGCCATTCCTGAGGGAATACGGTTCTGACCCAAAACCTGGGTTTGCCTTCCAAAACAAAATTCTTCAGACAACAGACATTTTTTGGCTTAAACAATCTGCTGGTCTGTTTTGCTCCACTCTCTATCTAAAGGAAGGAATACTCATGCTAACAAGAGCCACGAAATCATGTGCCACTACTCATGATTTCACCTACTGCACCACATATTTGGGTCCATCAGCTCACCTCATGACGTGGGCATTCCTGCCTTCATTTTGCAGATGAGAGTCAGAGTCGTGCCAATGGGAAGGCCTAGGAGACAGCAGAGGCAGGGGCTTGAACACTGGTGCCAGCCTGGAGTTGGGGATGAATCTCGGCAGAAGCAGGGTTTAGTAGAAACCCTGCCTGTACTAAAAATACAAAAATTAGCCGGGTGTGGTGGCGCATGTCTGTAATCCCAGCTACTTGGGAGGCTGAGACACGAGAATCACTTGAACTAGAGAGGCGGAGGTTGCAGTGAGCCGAGATGGCACCACTGCACTCCACACTGGGCGAAGAGTGAGACTGTCTCAAAAATAAATAAATAAATAAAATAAAATACTGGATGTATTATTAAGGGAAGCTCCCACCAGACATACAAGCAAGAGCAGAGCAAGTTCCACCAGGCAGTGCACGTGGTCTCGGACCCCAGACACACACATTCTTCCCTCCGCAGGCGTCGGGAGAATTCCTGCAGGGGCAGGTGTAGAAGGACAGGGCCCAGCTGCAGTCAGAACGACTCCATAGAGACCATGTCAGTCCTGCCCTTTCAGACACCGGAACCCATTAACCAGGAATTTTGTGCTGAACGCCCAGAAAAATCCCCAGAGCTCTGTTCATAGTTTTGGGTCAACATTGGATAATCATTAAACAAACGTGTGTGTGGTTGCTGCCACACTCCCATTCTATTCCTGGGAGCAGGAGAGACCCGAGTCCACTCACTCGAGGCCTCACATTTCAACAGATTCCCAAGGACTCCGCCAGTCCACACCCAGTATTTTATTTTATTTTATTTTATTTATTTATTTTTGAGACAGAGTCTCGCTCTTCTCCTGGCGTGGAGTGCAGTGGTGCCATCTCAGCTCACTGCAACCTCCGCCTCCCTAGTTCAAGCGATTCTCATGTCTCAGCCTCCCAAGTAGCTAGGATTACAGATGTGTACCACCACACCCGGCTAATTTTTGTATTTTTAGTACAGACAGGGTTTAAACATGTTGGCCAGGCTAGTGTCAAACTCCCAACCTCAGGTGATCCTCCCACCTCAGCCTCCCAAAGTGCTGAGATTACAGGCGGGAGCCACTGCGCCTGGCCCACATCCAGTATTTTAAAGATGGGGAAACCAAGCCACACAGCAGAGGTGTGACAGGCCTCCAGACATTCCATTATTTGCTCACTCAATGGACACACAAGTGCTGGGCACCGACTGTGTGCCAGGCAAGGGGGACCAATCTCCATCCTCAATGGGGCTCTTAGGCATCACATAAACTACAACCAGTGTGCCCGCTGCTTTGCAAAGCAGGGTGTGGAAACACAGGGAAATGTGTGTGCAGTCTACCTGGGGCACGGGGTTTTTCCTCAGAACGAGAAGCAGTTCTGAGTGGAGGAATAGGGGCAGCGCACTGCAGGCAGAGGGCATGGCACGTGCAAAGGCCTGGAGGCGAGGCAAGCCCTGTGCGAGTTGTGGGATAGAGGCCGGAATGACAGCAGTGGCATCAAGGTTGCAGAGGGGAGGCTCAGGAAGTAGGATCCACAGGGCACCGCCACGGCCTGCACATGGCTGGTAAGGGGTGCAGAGCCAGGGCTGGCCCAGCTCTCCAGGCTCCCTTCCAGGGCTCCCTGCACACTACCCTTCCTCCCGCGATACCAAGTCTAGGTGGGTTTTACTCAATGGGTTATGTGAGCAATCAATGCCTGAGATGCAGCTTAGCAGTATCTGTCCTCTGTCCAATGCTACAGGCGCACACTCAACTTCCCCAGCCCTGCCCGGTCGTCTCAGCTAACTGTGTCTTCAGGACGTGGGGAAGGAAACACCTATAGAATCTCCTTCCCAAGAGGCCCCACTGAGGCTCCATTGCAGAAGTGGCATGAAATTTATATTCCTGGCCCCAAGACGCTCTCTCTCATTCAGTATTGACTGAGCACCTACCACGTGCCAGGCCCTGGGCTAGGCACGGGAAGGGTTCGCCTTGTCATCCCCAGCTTTCCTGAGAGGCACAGGGCTGGAACTGTGCCTCCCGCTTCACAGAAGAGAAGTGGGGCTCAGGGGGGCTCTGGGACTCTCTTGCTTGAGATCACTTGGCAGCGAGTTGTCAGGGCGGAAACGTCTGATCACAGGACCTTTGCCAAAATAGATAAAGGCCCTTGGGGGAACAGGAGAGGCTGGATTCCCTCCTTCCTGCCCCACAGGCTGCCCTTTGTCCACAAAGCGGGGGAGGCCGTGCTGGTGGGCGCTGCCAGGAATGGCTGGGCCCTGTCATTACTGGGAGGGTCCGCTCTCCCACCCAAAAGAGCAAAGCCAAAGCTGGCGGCCTGTGCTGGGCGCTGAGACGTTCTCAGCCCTCAGTAGTCCTGGCTGGTGCAGCCAAAGGACTAAACGCTGCAAGCCTGTTTTCATAAAACATCGTGCTGAAGACCAAGATCTATTCAGCACTCGTCTTTGGGGCCTGTATGAAAGCACAGGAACGAATCTGGGATGCAGAAAGTCAGGGGGTGCCCCGGCCACCCCCGAGATCTACGCCCCCTGCCTACACGACGCTCTGCCGATCGTTGCCTAGGCACAGGACAGCACTGTGGTGACAGCATTCCCCCGCCAGACTCTGCGCCTTGGTCTCCTGTCTCCTCCTGGGAATGAGGGCAGGCTCCCTGGATCTGCCCTCCTCATCCCTTACGCTCCCTGAGTAATGCTCCCCCCAAACCCTTGTCTATCTGGAACTGGGGCATAGGCCCTTACTTGGAGATGCTAATCAAGTTACACTGGGGTCACATGGTAAGATTAGGGTGGCCCAAATTCAATGATGGGTGTCTTTCTATGAGGGATGGACACAGAGACAGACGCACAAGGAAGAAGGCCATGTGGTGACAGAGGCGAGCATCGGAGGGACATGTAGACAAGCCACGGAACACGGAACATGGAACACGGAACAAGGAGGGTGGCTGGCACCTGCCAGAAGTCAGAAAAAGGCATGGCAGGTGCTGTGTGAGAGCCTCCGTGGGAACTGAGCCTGCCGCCAGCCTGATTTCAGGCATCGGGCCTCCAGGATTCTCCACGAGAGAATGAATTTCTATTGTTTTCAAGCACCCAGTCTGCAGTCACTTGTTATAATATCCCTAGCAAACCAACACGACCCACCACACACCAGGGCAGAGCCGGGGGCTCATGCGTGGCCATGACTCAGAGGTTCTCGAGGCATCAAAGTCTCCCCCGGGCTCCACTTCTGTGTCTGGGTGCAGAAGCACATCCATGGCTCCCGGGCCTGGGGGTGTCACAGGCCTGGACAGCTTCTCCCACATTTTGAAGACAGACATAGGTTGCCAGATTTTTCCGGCATCTAAAATAAAATGTCCACCTAGTATCACCATCTTTCATAAAAGAAAGGACAGGCTGGGTGTGGTGGCTCACGCCTGTAATCCCAGCACTTTGGGAGGCAGAGGTAGGCAGATCACCTGAGGACAGGAGTTCGAGATCAGCCTGGCTAGCATGGTAAAACCCTGTCTCTACTAAATACAAAATTAGCTGGGCGTGGTGGCACACACCTGGAATCCCAGGTACTCAGGAGGCTGAAGCAGGAGAATTGCTTCAACTCTGGAGGTGGAGGTTGCAGTGAGCTGGGATCGCACCACTGCACTCCAGTCTGGGCAACAGAGCGAGACTCCATCTCCAAAAAAAGAAAGAGAAAGAAAGGACAGCTGACATGGAAAGTAGCTATGCCAAGCCAGGCCTTTCTGTTCTTATGTCACCATGGGTCTGCGGAAGACTTCACATGGCCTGGGTCTGGGATTTGGGAACCAGTGGACTCAGGCCACTGTGCTAGGTGACTTTTTCAACCCTGGCTGAGCAGAAGCATGGCTGGCCTCCACTCTCCTATGAGTACAAAAAGGGGGTCTCCCTCTCAGAAACGTGACCACTATATTCCAGTGAACATGAGGGTAATTCTAGTGAACTCCCTCTGAGTACTGGGTGATCTCCCAGTCTGAGGAAGGAGACCCCTAGGCCAGTCACGAGGCAGCCTGCTAGTGGGTTGCCTCGCTTTTTCACAAGTGAAAAGCAGGAGACATAGCAGGGAAGCTCTGATCTTTCTCAAGAAAAACAAAGCAGGCCGGGTGCAGTGGCTCACGCCTGTAATCCCAGCGCTTTGTGAGGCTGAGGTGGATCACCTGAGGTCAGGAGTTCGAGACCAGCCTGGTCAACATGGAGAAACCCCATCTCCACAAAAAATACAAAAATTAGCTGGCTGCGGTGGCATGCACCTGCAGTACCAGCTGCTTGGGAGGCTGAGGTGGGAGGATCCCTTGAGCCCAGGAAGTCAAGGCTGCATTGAGCCGAGATCATGCCACTGCACTTCAGCCTGGGCAACAGAGCAAGACCCTGTCTCAAGAAAAGAAAAAAGGAAGAGAAAAAAGCAAAGCAAAGAGCGAAATTATACACAATGTGCAGACGTCAAGGCTGAGGACCCCAGCTCTCTCTGCAGGGTCCTCTCATAAACCCGTGCCTGGCCACAGAGCGAGGGGCCACATGCCTGGTGCTCCAGGAATATCTTTCCAAACGTGTGGCCCTGGAGGCCTGATGACCCAATGGACTGGCCACCTCGTGCTTGGAAAACGTCACACCCATGTCTGCCCCACGGTACCCAGTGACGGGCCAGCAGCCCGGGGAAACATTCACATGAGCGTGAGGAATGTTTCTTCTCCAGCGACTCCAGGCACTGCTGCCATCTCGGACGGAGGGCGCTCCGATGGTGGGGATACCCTCTCCTGGAGTGCTCGGCCGGGACAGTCTCGGCGTGAGTGGCAAGCCTCACTTGGATGATCAGGTCTGATGCCGTAGCCTTCCAGGCCCCGATTTCAACTCCCCTCCCTCCCGTTCTGCACGCCCAGACCGGGGGCAGGGTGGGCCTCAGTTCTCAGGAAGCCAGGAAACACACTCTTTTCTGGGCTAAATGCCCAGATTCCTCGAGCAGTCACAGGACACACTTTTTCTGAGCTGATCCAAAGCCACAAGCATGGACTGGAAGTTTCTTTGGGCGGTGTGAACCTGCAGGGACACAGCCAGGCACACCTGGAATTCCAGGCTCAAAACTGGTCAGTGAGAGAGGCCCAAGCTAATCCTGGGCAGGCAGGGGCTCCAATCTGCCCTGGCACTGTGACCCAGGGACAGGCCTGCCCTCTGTGGGCCTCCATTCCTTTTTCGAGAAAACCAGGGTTAACCCATTCTGCCATCATTTGCCAAGCATTTCTTGAGAAGCTCGTGAAGCCATGTACTGTCCGAGGGGTTGGGGACACAGGAGTGGGCGAGACAGAGAACGCCTTCCCCTGCCACAGGTTCTGCGTGGTCGGGAGGCAGACACAGACACGACAGTGAACAGACATGGTCATTTCAGACAGTGATATGTGCCTCGAGGGAAACGCAGCCAGGGAGTGACTGGGTGGTGCCAATAAAGGGCTGGGCTTCAAAGAGGCGCTGGGGCCATCGGACCAGATCATGCAGCAAATTCCTTGGCACATAATCAGCACTCAACAGATAAAGGGGTTCTCCTGTCCTCCCACTGCACAGGTGGGACAAGTGAAGTCAGAAAGAGAAAGGCTGGGCCAGGCGCAGTGGCTCACGCCTGTAATCCCAGCACTTTGGAAGGCCGAGGCGGGAGAATCGCTTGAGGTCAGAAGTTCGAGATCAGTCTGGCCAACATGGTGAAATCCCTGCCTGTACTAGAAATACAAAAATTAGCCAGGCGCGGTGCTGTGCGCCTGCAGTCCCAGCTACTCGGGTGGCGGAGGCAGGAGAATCACTTGAACCCGGGTGGCAGAGGTTGCAGTGAGCCAAGATCGTGCCACTGCACTCCAGCCTGGGCGAGAGAGTGAGACTCCGTCTCAAAAAAAAAAAGGCAGGGGGAAAGAGAAAGGCTGGAGCAGGCTGCAAAGGGACTAGGCTGGTATCAGACCCAATCTAGCCCCATGTTTCTCATGGGTCCAAGGGGGAGCTCCCTGCCCTGTTTGCCCCCATAAAGACCCTCTTGCTCTTTCTTGGTGGGAAAATGATGCCTCCAATATCACAAGCCAGGCTATCCCACCAAGACAGGTCGAAGCCACCCATCCTCCACCTGTTCCAGCAGGCAAGTGTCCTCTCCAGGCCAGGCCAGAATTGAAATACGGGACACTCCACCTATTTGCTGGGAAACTTTGCCCAAACTGATCACCTCTCTAAGCCTCATTTTTGTGATGAGAAAACCAGGAAGGAGATCTACTTAATATGAGATTGTGTAGGCAAAGTGCCCTGGTACACAGGAGGTCCGAGATTGTGCTTAGTCCCCCAGCCCTGGTCTCCACTGATCCTTCCCCGCACTGAGGCAGGGGCTGGGGCAAGTGCTCTAGGTGACGGGAGCTCTCAAGGGAGTGGGGAGTCAGATGTGCTATGAAGACTTCTTTGCTGGGCATCTTAGCCAAGACCCGCAGCCTCTCTGAGTCTCAGTCTCCCCAGCTGTAAAATGCATCAACCAACACACATGAAGTTATCCAGCTGGTATCTGACACACTTGCCTGCCCACCCTCATGTACCCATTTGACCTAAAATTATTCTGACCGCATCCCAAGTGGGCACTAAGTCCTATGGTGAGCTAGGGGTGGGGATGGGTGGCTGAGCCCCTTGTTGGTGGGCAGAACCCAGTCTCCTCTAGAATCCCCCTGCAGCTACCTGGGTCTGCAAGGGAGTGAGGGCTTGTGGGCTAGCCTGGGCTCACCTTCCTAAGCAAGCTCTCCTCCATGGAAAAGAGTGCCCAGACAGACCCTGGGAATGGCCCTCCTCACTGCCTGGGACACTCCTGCTCACCTAGGGGAACCTACAAGCCCAGCCCACTCCCTCAACGCATACGAAGTGCCACAGATAGAAACAGTCACATATCGCTTAACGACACTCTGAGAAATGCAGCATTAGACGATTTTGTCACTGTGTGAACGTCTTGGAGTTGACTTACACAAACCCAGACAGTCTTGCCTCCCCCACACCTAGGCGATCGGGTGTCACCTGTCGCTCCTGGGCTACACACCTGTACCGCATGGTCCTGTACCGAGTACTGCAGGCGACAGTAATGAAATGGTCAGTATTTGTGGGTCTAAACGTGGAAAAGGTACAGTCAAAAGATGGCATTATAATCTAACGGGACCAACGTCACATAGGCAGTCTGCTGCTGACCACAGTGTCCTCATGTGGTGGTACATACTGTATTAAAACTCAAAGACGGCCAGGCGTGGTGGCTCACGCCTGTAATCCCAGCACTTTGGGAGGCCAAGGCAGGTGGATCATGAGGTCAGGAGATCAAGACCATCCTGGCTAACACGGTGAAACCCCATCCCTACCAAAAATACAAAAAAATTAGCCGGGCGTAGTGGCGGGCACCTGTAGTCCCAGCTACTCGGGAGGCTGAGGCAGGAGAATGGCGTGAACCCGGGGGGCGGTGTTTGCAGTCAGCAGTAATCGCGCCATTGCACTCCAGCCTGGGCGATAGATAGAGTGAGACTCCGTCTCGAAAACAAAACAAAACAAAACAAAACAAAACAAAACAACAAAAACTCAAAGACGCCCCTTCTCACAGCTTCACCTCAGACTTCTCCAGACCCAAATAAACAAATAAATGCAGGGAGGATCAAAATTCAGTCACAGGGACAACACAGTGCACTCCCCACAGCACACACGGAGCAGGGCTCTTGCAGATTCACGAGGCAGCCTTGAAATCGGGGATACAAATGAATTCCGCAGCTGCCGCCACCTGCCTGGATGGGGCCTGTGGGTGCGTTCCCGTGAACGCGGGCCTCTCTTGTCCCCAGGAATCAAAACAGTTTCTCTGACAGGGAAGAGAGTAAATGACATGCAGAAATCAGAATTTAGGAAAGACAACACTTTCTTTCCTCTCCCCAGGCATTGCTGGGAGCTTCACAGATTTTATCATTTATTCTCACCAGTCGGCAGGCATCGGCCTGGTTTTTCACAGGAAAGCTGAGAGAGGCCGAGGGTGCTGAGGTGAGAGCCCCCACTGCCCCAACAACCAGCAGGAAAGGGTGGGAGCGGGTGGTGGAACAGGAGAAAGAGCTGAGCATTCTTTGTTTTGTTTTTGAGATGCAGTTTCACTCTGTTGCCCAGGTTGGAGTGCAATGGCGTGATCTCGGCTCACTGCAACCTCCACCTCCCATGTTCAAGAGATTCTCCTGCCTCCACCTCCCAAATAGCTGGGATTACAGGCATGTGCCACCATGCCTGGCTAATTTCTGTTATTTTTAGCAGAGATGGGGTTTCACCATGTTGGCCAGGCTGGTTTCAAACTCCTGGCCTCATGTGATCCACCTGCCTTGGCCTCCCAAAGTGCTGGAATTTCAGGTGTGAGGCACCATGCCCGGCCAAGCCAAGGACTCTTTTTGGGTGGAAGTGCGGCCTCAGGTAGCTGAGAGGCTCGGGAATCTCCAGAGTGGCATCAACACCTGGGCCTCCCCACTGGCCTCTAAGTCCTCCCAGCCTTAGCACTGTCATTTTCCACATGAGCCACCAGAAACGTATTCCTAAGCCCCCATCTCCCCTTCCTTACCCACCTTCAAGGTTTCCAGGTTGCCATCCCTCCTGAGCTTAGCACTTAAGACCCCTTGACCCATCGAACCCAAGTGACATCTGTCCTCCACCATGTCAGCTCCACAGAGCCACTTATGGGTTCCTGCAACCGCTGTTTCCCACCTCTGCACCCTGCTCACGCAGTGTCCCCATGCTCTAACTGCAGGCCCTCGCCAGCTGGCCAACTCCTACTGATATGAAGGGTGGCTCTGATGAACAAGCCACAATAGCAGTAGGAGGAGGAATTATTGTTTTAAAAGCTAATAGTTAATATGTACATATCAATAATAACATACTGTGGCCGGGCGCGGTGGCTCAAGCCTGTAATCCCAGCACTTTGGGAGGCCGAGACGGGCGGATCACGAGGTCAGGAGATCGAGACCATCCTGGCTAACACGGTGAAACCCCGTCTCTACTAAAAAATACAAAAAAAAAAAACTAGCTGGGCAAGGTGGCGGCGCCTGTAGTCCCAGCTACCTGGGAGGCTGAGGCAGGAGAATGGCGTAAACCCGGGAGGCGGAGCTTGCAGTGAGCTGAGATCCGGCCACAGCACTCCAGCCTGGGTGACAGAGCGAGACTCTGTCTCAAAAAACAAAAACAAATAAAAAATAAAAAAAATAACATACTGTTAGGATTCGCGTGTGTGGAGGAGGGGCTGCGAAGATTCAGGCTCAAGCACTGGCCCCTCTGCACACACTCCAGCCACACATAGACAACCACTGCTCTGGCCACTGTCTGCCCTGAGTCCACAGGGATTCAACGGCCCCTTCGATGTGCCACAGGGGCTCATTATTGCTTCGTGATTTTTCTTCTTCCACTCTTGCTCTCAGGCTGACCCGATGGCTTCTGTGGGCCTCGGCCTCACCCTGCCCCCAAGACAGATCCAGGTATGGAGGGCCAGGGTCAGAGGAGAGTCAAGGGCAAAAAGCACATTGCCCTCCTTGACTGGTGAGAGACTAAGACCAGGGCCCCAGTCGCCCATCCGGAGATCACTCCTGAGACTCCGGAGCCACGGAAGCTCCTGAGGAGCATTTTTCCTGACTCGCAGCCCTGAATTCTTTGCTCCCCGATCCAGGGGTCTCCAGGTGGGAGCTCAGGCTGTGGACACCAGGTACCCGGCACTGTTCCAGGCTGCTCCCCACTTCTCCCCACTCTCCCCAGGACAGCCCCATTCCCCTCATCTTTCCTGAAGTTCACAGCACCCTTCCAGCCCCCCAAGCCTCCACGGGCCACACTCTGCTTCAGGGGGCCACTCCCCTGCTCAAAACCTTTCCAAACACCTCCCGCAGGATCAAACCCAACTGTCCTTTAAAGGATCGCTGTAGCAGGCGCAATGGGTGTGTGAGTCACAGAGCCGGTTCCATTTGTCCCACTGACCTATCTGTCCCCAAAAAAGGCTTGGGTTTTGGACACAGTGGTCTCGGCATCTCAGTCGTCCCCATGGCCACAGGCCTGAGGAACAAACCAAGGGTGCATTCTCCCTCCCCTCACTACCGTCACCGAGGCCTTTGCCAGGCCAGGCTCTGGGCTGAGCGCTGAGACCACAGAGGAAAGTGGGTCTGTCCCAGCCCTGGAGGGGATCCTGGGGCAGGGGACTGGCCACTAGTGGGCCTCACACGGTTGGGGGGGCCGTGCCAGGGAAGATGCAGAAAGGGCTATGGAGGCACCAAGCAGGGGTTTCTAAGCAGTGTGCTGAGGTCAGAGGAGACTCCCCAGAGGCAGTGATGTTTGAGAACAGAGAAGGAAAGCATGATAGACCCAGAGAGCCTGGAGCTCCGCCCGGCAGAGGACAGGGCCCGGCAGGCGGGGGCAGGCAGCCGGAGTTGGCATTTCTGAATGCCGACCCCATTACCCATGGGTTCTGGGCTCCCCGACTGTCATCAACAGGGTCACCCCTCCACAGTGCTGGGAGCGAAGATGAGGAAACCAAGATTCAGGCAGGTGAAACTATGACTCAAAGATCTCCAGCAAGTTAGTGACATGGATGAAATGGCCCTGGTTTAAATAAGTGGGCACCTAGATCTCATCCCTAGACATTTAAAGGTATGTTTTTAAAAGCATTCACTGGAGGATTCCAACTGTCGGCTCTTTGGGGGCCGCAGAGCCTTCATCAATCCTTCCTTCTGTTATATGTGGAATTCCTTCTGTGTGCTGTGCACAGTCTCACCCTCCTGGAGTTTCCTGGGACGGAAGTGTGGTGAGGCACACGACGAACTAATCATGAGAACGAAGCAGGGTTGGTGCCCCTGGGGTCCCTGCTCAGGTTAAGAATTGTACTAAGTTAGGTCTGGTCCTTTTCACACCCATCTCTTCATTCCTGTGCACACAGCAGACACTACTAATCAATGCCAGTCTCCAAAGCCTTCTCAACACGGCATCTCGGGCAGCCCCTATCCATCTATTGAGCCGGAACTGGAGAGGACAATGATTGCCAGCCCTGCTGCAAATGGACATGCAGGATGGCAAGCACAGTGTGTCAGACCAGTCAGCTCCCCACCTCCCTCCCTCATCCTCAGGATCCCAGACCCCTGAAATTCTATCAGATGTCCAGGTGGAATACATGGCATTCAGCACTGTCCTCGACCAGCATTCTTATATGAAAGCAAAAACCCTCCAGATGTCTGCTCACTTTCCCAGGGAATTAGGTGGTGATGCTGGGACAGGCTGCTGACAGGTACCTGGACTGTGAGTCCTCGTTCTGCTGCTTCCTGGAGCCTCAAGGAGGGGCACTGCTGGTCCTCCACGAAAATGGACAGACTGAGGTTCAAACTTCAGTGCTACTGCTTATGAGCTGTGTGACTCAAAGCTTAAGTGTCTACACTCTCTGGGCCTCTGCTGTTTCATCTAAAAATGAGGACAGAGATATCAGTCCCCAAATTTTGGCCAGCGCAGTGCCAGGCATCTGTGAGCAGCCCGTAAATCCTGGGTCCCCTCCTTCCCTTCTTCTGAAGTCAAGGAGCTATGGTGCACAGGTGTCAAGCTCCGTTCACATCTGCCACTGGGGCCATCACGTGCCCTGCCACTGCGAGGCTCACACGGGACATGAGCAGGAAGCAGACAGGATGGGCCCTGTGGCCTCTATCCTCCATGGCCAAGGATCTTTACCACCCAAGGAAGCATCCATTTGTAAGAATTTTCTCTCCCTCTCTCTTTTCTTTCTCTTCCCCTCTACGCAAAACCCCCTGGCGGCCAATCCTGCCTCTGTCCCCAAGGCAGTTCCAAAGGGCCCATCTCATCCTGCAGAAGTGATGGCAGTAATTCCATTAATGGGAAGCAAGATGAATGGTACCCTGTGCCCAAAGTGTATGAGGAAAGATGGAATGGGGGGGCCCTGGGGGGAAGGAAAGTGTTGCTGGAATTCACCCTCCGCTGGGGCCTTATTAGGTCCTGAAAGAGCTGCCGCACTCGCTAAAACCTGCTTCTGCCAGCAGAAGCCTCATTTTACAAATATACAACAAAAAACCCGTAAATGGGAAGAAAACCCTGAAGATTACACTCCCCTGCTGCAGCAAGGCTGCGAGCCGTGGCTCAGAACTGAAGTCTTTAGCCTCCTCAACTCCTGCTTTAAATAAATGGCCTAAATGCCAGCTCACCATTTCGTGAATACGGAGCACGGCTATTTCTTTGCTGTTTAAGGACTGCTTGCCAACGGTGGGATGGGATAGCTTTGGAAACATTTTGTTATAAAAGGTTTGCCTGTTCCAGATGCTATAAAACCCCATCACCCTGGCTGTCGGTCCCAGGAAGGGTGGATACGGGCCCGTCTCCTGTCACAGACACATGTGCCCTGAGCCCGCTGTCATTTCTTAGGTCTTCTCCTGCCCTGAGAATCGGTGGCATTTTGAAGGCAATTTCGCTGTGGAATGAGTGTCCATTTCCACAAGTATGCAAAGGGTTCCGTCCCCGCCCCCGTTCGGGATCAAGTCCTGAATTGTTCTTTAGGCCTCAGTTTATCCAAATGCAGGATGTTGGGGAGGCCCAAGCTAGTCCGAAGACCGCCATGGATGATGGCAGACAGAGCAGGTGGATGTGGAATAAGGCTGCCCGGGGCTGTATGACCTCGGCAAACCACACAGCCTCTCTGAGCCTCCACTTCCTCATCTGTCACATGAAACTCACAGCCTTGGAGCAACGAGTCAACAAAATCCTGGCTCATGCAGAAACGGTCATTTTTCAGGCCAATTTAGCACCAACAATCTGTCTCTATTCTTCTCTGCAGAGCCCTCCTGCAGCACCCAGCATGGCCCTGACACATGGTAGGTGTCCGCTGAGAGTCTACTGCTTCGAGCAGAACCTGTGGTTTTTCTGCTGCCAAGAACTAAAAAAACATCCATTCACACCAGGACAGAGTGGTTCCGAGAGTGTGGTCTGGAAGCCACGGGCGTGGGTTCAAATCCTGACTTGGCAGTGGACACACTGGGCACTCTTGGGCAAATGATGCAGCCTCACTCAGCCTCCCTTTCCTCCCCTGTAAAATGAATTAATAGGACCTGCCTCTCAAGGTCACCGAGACAAGTCGATGCGATCACATGTGACCAGGGCCTGGCCCAGGCAGGGCCCCATGACCAGCAGCGTTAGGGGGCGCGGTTCTGAGTCTTAGGAGAGCCTGGGGAAAACTCCCACATTGCAACTAGAAAAACTGATTTCTCAAAGACACCTTGAAGCAAAGCCAAGCCCGATGAGGCCTTCCCAGGACCCTGGGAGTGCTGGAACCTCACACAAAAGGCAGCATGTTAAATCCCCAGGGATCGCCCTTTAATGGAAGGAAGACATTGAAGGAACTCCATTCTTTGTGGCAGCCATGGGCCACCATGCTGGCCCAGCTACCTCTCCTCAGTGCTGCCTGGCCAGGAACCCTGCACCTGTTTCTTGTTTAGGAACCAAAACACCAGCCTTGTGCAGGCAGGGACTTCATGCCTGGGGCTCGTTACCGTATCTCAACAGAGCGCTTGGCTGTGTTGGATAAAATGAATGAACAAAGAAAACAAGGAAGAGATGAATTCCTTAGAGAGGGCAATTCTGGGCTGAGAGCCCGCCAACATGCCCTGACCTGGGGAGGTGCTCCTGAGCGTCACAGGGGCCACCAAGCTCCGATCTCACCCCACACCATGTTGTTTATCATCAACACAGAGGATCAAATGCCACTTCTGGGCCTGGCGTGGAACTGAGGACTATACACCCTTACCACAATGGATCGGGAAAACTGCCTCAGAGACAGGAACTGCTATTACCCCTTGCTCCACAAATGGGAAAACGGAGACCTGAGTGGGTGGTGACAAGCCCAAGAGACACGGTGAGCACAAGGTGGGTGTGACTCGCGGCCAGGTGTGCCTAACTCTGCCGCTGCCACCTGTCTCTCTGGGCATAAATACAGCCACAGAGCTGGCCAGGCCTTGCAGGAGAAAAGCTGGAGCCGTGGCCCTGAGATCTGCTTCCTGCCAAGAACAACGGTAACTGCTCAGGGTCAGGAGCGGACAGGCAGCAGCCCTGAGGTCTGGCCCCTGTCCTGCCCCCACACAGATGCAGCAGACAGTGGGGGCAAGAGGCCCAGCCCGGGAGGGACCTCAGCCAGCCAGTGTGCCTGGGATTCACATGCAAAGAGCACTAACTTTGGGGCCAGGGCCTGGGTTCAAATCTCAGTTTCCAAACTGTGTGGCTTATGGCTTTGGACTGGCAGCTTCATTCTCCGAGCCTTAGTTAACTTCATCTGAAAAATGGGATCAGCTCAAAGCCCACGAGGATTAATGAAGGCAACACACAGAAAGTACTTGGCCAGGTCTCTGGTGCACAGTGGGGGTACTAAGTAAGTACCCCTCACCTGAGCCTCCTCGTCCATGTGTTCAGAGTAATCAGACGTCACCCCCTGTGGCTGCTGAGCCTCCCCATTTCAGGGCTGGGAACAGCGTGATGGCTGGTGGAATCTGAGCTCCTTGCCCTCTCTGATCTCTGGGGCATCGCATGTTTGGCACTGTTCCCGTGTGAGAAGGTTGGCAACTGCGTCACTTGATTTCTGACCCTTGTCACTCAAGGAACGGAAGTCAGAGGGGATGGGTTTGTTAGTGCAAAAATCTCTGGCAATGGCGTAAGAGATTAAGTCAGGGAGGGCTGACCACGGTGTGTCTTTGGCACCAGAGGCTCAGGATGAGGAAGGAGAGCCCCTGGCTGGCCAACTATCCCGCTGGGGCGGCAGTGTGCAGACAGTGCTTAAAACAGAACTTTCCCTTCAAATCAGATCTGCCCCCAGCCCCATGGAGAGAACCAATAAAAGGCCCCTGCTCTGTGTGAAATGTGTGTGTGGGTGCTACCCCTCCCATCAGGCTGGCTTCATGTCCAGGTGACCCAGCCCTGCCCTAAGAAGGGAGCCCCAAGCGTAGGGCTTCATGCTGCGCTTTCACTGTCCTGAAACGCTTCATGTCATCTTTGAGTTTGTGTTAAGTGGAGTCTAGTGGAATAATGGAGCACGTGCTGGCAGCACAGAGTCTCAGCTGCCTCCCCAGGATGGGTACTCAGCTGCCTGCTCCCCCACCCGCTACCTGCAGCAGGGGCTCAGATGCAGGCAGGAGGGTCGGGGGCAGGTGCGTCTGCACCCGTGAGGTCTGCACTCACCCTGAAAGTATCTTGTACCCAGGGGGTGAGACAATAAATAGCAAACAAAACACATCATGACAGATGGAAAGAGAGATTGCAAAGGAAAGGAAAAAACTTTTTTCTTGTTTTTTACTGTTTTTTGAACAAGGGAACTTGCATTTTCATTTTGCACTGGGCCTCACAAATTTTGTAGCTGGCCCTGTGTTCCATTTCCGTGGCCTTCTGACTTGTCCCTTCCCACTCTGGGGACCTAGGGACACCCCTAGGCCTCTGCAGAATGGGAAGACACCATTAGGTCTAAGACCATCAATTCCCAAGAGGCTTCTCGGACACTCAGCCCCCGCCCTGTGGGTCTTGTGCGGTGAATTTCTATGGGGGGCCATTTATTGCCGTCTTGTGTGCCAGGCCCCACTCCAGGTGCTGAGGATGTCTGATCAACCTTTCGAGACCTCTGTGCTGGAGGGGATCCAGGTCACAGAGCAGTAAGGCAACAGACAGAACCAACAGCAGCAGATGTGGGGGGACGGAGCACACAGGAGGATGGGGGCATGGAAGGAATGGCCACTGCAGCTGGCACATTCCAGGTGGCTTGCAAAGGCAGGGATGCTGCGGGTGGCTCTAGGAGACTCCTCTATAAAAGGGGAACACCTTGCCTTAACCGGCTGGACGGTGGGAGACTGAAAGGGCTGTCAGTTGATTCCTCCCAGGGCACTGCAGGGAGAGGGAGAAGCTGAGGCAAAGGCTCAGGGGCCACAGAACACTCGTATGGGGGACAGTCTGCAGTAAACTCTCTTAACGACTCTGCAAAACCAACAACAAAGAGAAGGGCAGAGGCTCAAGAACCACGTTTCCTGAGCACCTACTATGTGCCAGGCACTGGGATGCAGTGGCCCTTCCACACTACTCCCTGCCCCTCCTAGGCTAGATATTCATTCCTTGTGCCTTCCAACCCCATCTGACATTTTACAGACATCACCTTCCTTTCCTGTGATTTAGAAAGTTCACTGAGGCAGGCGGATCACTTGAGGCCAGGAGTTCGAGACGAGCCTGGTCAACATGGTGCAACCCGCCTCTACTAAAAATACAAAAACAAAAATTAGCCAGGCGTGGTGGTGGGTGCCTATAATCCCAGCTACTCGGGAGGCTGAGGCAGGAGAATTGCTTGAACCTGGGAGGCAGAGGTTGCGGTGAGCCAAGATCATGCCACTACACTCCAGCCTGGGTGACAAGAGTAAAACTCCGTCTCAATAAAAAAAGAAAAAAAAAGTCCAGTTAGTACCAAGCAAGGGGTAACCCAGGCAGGGGTGGGGGGTTTTCGGATATGACCTGTCACCCCTAGAGCGGCACGGCACAGTAATTAAGAGCTAGAATGCAGAATGGGGTCAGCCTGGATTTGCTCCTGAGCCACTCGCTGGCTGTGGGGTCTGGGGTGGACCACTGCCTTGGCTGGGCCTCAGTGTCCCCTCTGTAACTTGGGGTTCATAAGAGTCCGCCCCTCTGGGGATGCTGTGATGATTAAATGACATGGTATCAGTGAAGGGTATGGCACTCAGCAAGTGCTCAGTAAATGTCAGCCATTGTTTTTGTCATAAAACTCCAAACATCACATCAGAAACCCAGGCGTCCTGTGACGCTTCTCAGGATCATAGGAATCTGCTCCCTCCTTTCCGCATCTGCCGAGACTCTGCTCTGAGCCTCCTCTCCCCCCCACTGTCATGTCGCATCAGTCCATAAATATTTAAACTACATGTCATCAGATTATTATAACATATGATCTATAGCACTGATGTGCTGCAGTTCTGTGTATTTGGGCTTCATTTTCAGAATATCGAGACATAAAATATTTATGTATTTAGCCAACTACGCGATCTCACATTCTGTCTCAAAATGCTGGGTGGTGGCAAGACGCTGAACTGAGACACAACGTGTGAAGTGGATGCCTTGTTCTCACGTCGGTTCCTGGGGCATCTGGATTGTTTCTGGTTCATTCTGGGGATGTCACCACGTGGCCTGTGAACAGGGGCTGACTGGGTATATCACACCAAGCAGAGAGAGGGCTAGGACCAAAGACCCCATCAAACCACCACAAGTGTCCAAACAACTACGGACGGTGCCATTTGCATTTCTGTGCCTCCACGAGTCTGCACACAGTAGGTGGTCGTTAAATGTCCACTGGGAAGTGAATGCATTCACCTGCAGCACACAGCACACCCTATGGGCTGGCACACAGTAGGGACTCAGTCATATTTGTTCTGTTTCATTCCACCCCCAGTGCCCAGCACCAGGCCAAGTACATCAGCAAACAATGCTGGATGAATGGCAAATGAAGGAATAAATGTGTGACCAGATAAACTACTTAATTAGCTAATAAATGAATGAGCGATAACGACTCCCTATCTGATGGTCCAAATTACACTGTGTAAGACCCTCCTCCTAAGAAATAAAGGCTCTCCAGTAACCTGTACTGGGTATGAAAAGGGGTTTTTCTGGGTAATTAAATATCTCAATTGCTAACATTAACACATCACAGTGACCATATGTCCTGACTGTGTAATTTCAAAGATGCCACCCCATAAGCCATTTGAGCATCCAGGGACTTCGCACAGCAGACAGCATCTTCCAAACCGCCTCTCCTGTCCCTGAATGGCACTAAATACTTCTACAGATCACTGCCCCTTTGGGAGTTTGGGAAGTGGGGCCATGATGTATATCACCTACAGGTGATCAATGTCTGAAGACACAGAACACCATAAAGGTCTGTATGAGTGAAAGGTGTTAGCTCAGAGTACAAGCACTTTCTCTGCACACTTCCCTAGGAAGATGGGGCAGGCACCTCATCTGATTCCTGCGTGTTTCCCCAGGGGCCAAGAAGGCGTGTGGTGCTCAGCCATCCTTTGCTGCATGGCACTGTGAAACCCGGTCACGAGGCTTCCTCATTTCAGGGTCCTGGTGCCCAGCCTAGGGGCAGCCCAGCACCCGGTGTGCCCATTACCCCTTGGAGAAAACCACAGAATGTTTCCCAAATGCCACACTGTCACCACCAGGCTGGCTCCAAGAGCAGGCGGCTCCCACACTTGTCCCAGCTTCTGCACAGACAAAAACCCAGTCCTCATTTCCTCTTGGGTTAGGTAAGGAGGCTGGCATTTTAAACAAACACAAAAGGCCACTACATTCCCGGGGGAGATGAACAAAGGCAATGTACACATACTGACTCAGTCCGGCACGCTGCACCCACTCGAGGTCCTGGTGTAACTGAATCCAGGCGGACTCGACCGGTCCTGCCAAACCCAGGGGCGGGTTCCCTCTCCTCTGCTCCCTTCTGTGTGCCATGTGGTGCCCAGTGATCCTGCCATCTGGGCATCCACCCTGGTGGCCCGCCAAGGCCACATCAGCTACAGAATCTTTCCTCTTTCAATGCTGGGTTTCCTGCTTTCTAAGATGGGGTAGACTCTGGGGTCCTGCTCATTTGCTGAAAAGTCATGTCTGTGCTCAGAGGTGGCGTGCTTAGCCTTTCCTCAAAGCAATCCCCAGAAGACATGCCCTCTAAACAAAATAAGTGCGTGCTTGGTAGAAAATGCAGCTTTAAGACACAGCACTGACCCATTCCAACCCAAAGCCCTCCTATGCAGACATGTGGGAGCTGCCTCTGCAGGGAAGGGGCATTGGAAGGAGAGCCTGTAACTCTGGGAGGTAGAGCCCTTCTGGGCTTAGGTTCCTCCTCATTGGAATAATTCAAGGATGAGCATTTCTCTAAGAAACCTCTTTTCCCAGGGAAGGGCCAGCTCAGCTCAACTCAGCCCTGCGCAGCCCACTGAGGGGAGTGAGGAACGTTTGCTAACAGATTCGTTCACTCCATATAAACATTCTCCAAAGATCTTACCGCGTGTCCACTTAAAACTTCCCACTCACTCAATAAATATTAATTGAGCTCCTCCTATGTGCCAGGCACGATGCTGGGCATAGAGAACACAGTTGTGGTCCACAGACCCAGTCCCACCCCCTCCTGGAGTGCATGTTCAGTCTGTGATGCAGGTTACAACTATGCGATGACAAGACGGATGTTCAGGGGCCCTGGCATGGTACCTAGGTGCACGCTGTTCCTTTCAGCTGCCTGGGGGTCCTCACCCAGGCCCTGACCTGGGCAGCTCCCAGCCCACATCCTGGTCACTTCCGGAGGGCAGCCTCTGTCCTCTGATTTTCAGCTCAGACCCCCAGGCTGTGGGTGTCCTCACAGCACTCAGGCTGATGCTCGTCAAGCACCACAGATCCTGGACTCTCTGGGTCTCTGCTTCCTCATCTATAAATTGGGCATAATGGTACCCACATCACAGCATCACTGGGAGGATGAAGCACATTCCCTCAGGTTAAGGGTTAGATTAGAACATGAGCCACGGCAAGTGCCTGATAAGGCGATCTACCGACGGGAGCAAAGGCCGAGGAAGCAGAAGGAAGTTCCACAGCCCCGGCTCTCACCTCCCGGCTCCACCTGCCTCCCCACCCTGGGGTCTACCTGCCCTTCACCCCAGCCCTCTCAGGCCTCTGGCAAACCCCACGTCTCCCTCCAGGTGGGTTCACACACCCCCCACTGCTGCAAGTTCTCCTACTTCCCCAGAGAGTGCATTCCAAAAGATGCCACCTGCAAATCGATCAAGAGCACCTAAGAAGGGATTGTGACAGCCTCTGTCCCCACCAGGTGGTGAGAGGCCAATGGGTGGGGCCGTTAGAGGGTCTTTGTGCGGGCTCCCAGCACAATGCCTGACACAGGACTTCTATCCGGACATACGTCTTGAAGGAATGAGAGAATGTGCCACACACCAGCCAGCACAAGCGTCTCTGGTTAGCAGAAGAGAGTCCCCCTAGCCCACACGACAGTGGAAGGTCTGTGTTTCTGCATCAAAACTTTTCACCGCAGTCCAGGCCCAGGTGTCACAACCAGAGCCTTAGCCTGAAAGTTGGGACAGTGATCTGATTTAGGCTACACAGCAGCAGGTTGCATGTGGGACCTGAGGCTGGTCATGATGTCTCTCCGGGCCTCAGTGTCCCCATGTGTAGAAGGAGAGGGTTTCATGCTTTTATTTATTTATTTTTTTAAGCAAGAGAAACTTGTCTTTTTTTTTTTTGAGACGGAGTCTCGCTCTATTGCCCAGGCTGGAGTGCAGTGGCGCCATCTCGGCTCACTGCAACCTCTGCCTCCCGGGTTCAAGTGATTCTCCTGCCTCAGTTTCCCAAGTAGCTGGGATTACAGGCACCCATCACCATGCCCAGCCAATTTTTGTATTTTTAGTAAAGACGGGGTTTCACCATGTTGGTCAGGCTGGTCTCAAACTCCTGACCTCATGATCTGCCCGCCTCGGCCTCCCAAAGTGCTGAGATTACAGGCGTGAGCCACTGTGCCTGGCCAAAACTTTTCTGTTTAACATTTTTCTCAGATAAATTTAACCATTTTAAAGCAAACCGCTCGATGGGATTTATTACAATCACAATGTTGTGCAACCACCACCTTCATCTGGTTCCAAAACATCTGTGTCACCCCAATAAAAACCCATGTCCCTTAAGCAGTTGCTTCCCAGTATCCCCCCTCTCAGAGGCCCTGGTAACCACCAATCTGCTTTCGGTCTCTGTGGATTTATCTATTCTGGCTATTTCATGTATCTTAAAATGACTCCTATGCAAAACCTCCTTATGTAAAACAGGCAACAGGAAGGTGGGTTTGCCCCCTTCGCCTCCCCGGAGCTCACATTCCTCATTCTTAGTGGCCTTTCAGGGAAAGCTCTGATGCCAGGCACCATTCTTTGCAGAATTCTTTTTTTTTTTTTTTTTCTTTTTTTTGAGACAGAGTCTCACTCTGTTGCCCAGGCTGGAGTGTAGTGGCGTGATCTCGGCTCACTGCAGCCTCCGTCTCCCGGGTTCAAGTGATTCTCAGCCTCAGGCTCCCAAGTAGCTGGGATTAAAGGTGCACGCCACCACGCTCAGGTAATTTTTCGTATTTTTAGTAGTGATGGGGTTTTGCCATGTTGGCCGGGCTGGTCTCAAACTCCTGACCTCAAGTGATCTGCCCACCTCGGCCTCTCAAAGTGCTGGGATTACAGGCATGAGCCACCAGGACCGTCCTGTCTTTGTGACTTTTAGATTACCTTTTCTGTCACATGGTACAACCTCTTAGCAGAATTCTAATCCTAAAGTTGAATTTCTAAGGTACATCACCCCCAGGGGTGCCTGAGGATCACATGGCTGGTGCCTGGTGTCACTGGCTTGTTTTCCGGATGAGGGTGTAGAGGCTGGGCCCCCATGAAGCCCTCCTTGCATGAGATGACTGCAGAGGAGTGAACCTCCAGAGCCTGGTGACACCTTCTCCTGCCACACAGACTACAGCTGGGTCTAGGCTGTGATGAGCTGGCACAGAAGCTGCCCCAGAGGGATGGCCACTTCCAGAGGACAAGGATCTCTCCACCGGCTCAGGAAAATGAGCGGGAAACTCAAACGGCTTTGCAGGGGGCGGGTGCACAAAATGTGCAGGACTCCCTCAGGCCTTGCTATGCAGACCTTTTCAGGAGGACTGCTGGGTGAAGAGGGCTGCTCACTTCTACCCCACAGCCAGGCCTGTGCCAGCCGCTCCTGTCAGCGCAGTCCTCTGCAGGGCTGACGCTGTGTAAATAATTAACAAAACATCTGCCTTGCTTCACAACACACCGTGGTTGACACAGCTCTCAGGGCCTTCAGAGACCTCCAACACCACACCGAGGACTTATGGCCTTGCCTTGTGGGGGCAGGTGGGGACAAGAGCAGATACTGAGAGGCAAACATTTTCCTGAGGTGCCACAGGGCCACCCTGGTGCTTAAATCCTGCCTCTTTGCAAACCGCACTGTCTCCTTCCCTTCCGTTTTGGGAGCCATGATCCTAGGAAGGTGCCCTGGTGGAATCCAGAGGGGTCCCCGGCACCCACTTCCGGCCTTGTTTAGGGCCTCAATACAGGGGCATTGGGGACATTCTGGGCCACGGACCACGGGTCCTGGCTGAGTGACCCTGGCTGGGTCATTGGTCATTAAAGCTTTTCCATGTCTCTCATGTAATCTCGGGGAATGGGCATCAAGTGCTTACAGGTGCTGAGCATCTGAAATGCATTATTTCACTTAGTTCCTCCCCCAAACTTTCTGAGGTCATAATATTGTCCTTGTTTTCCAGACGAGGACACTGAGGTTCAGAGCAGTGGGCAACGTGCTCATGAGAGGCAGGTCTGGGACTCCAGCCTCACTCACTCCATCAGGTGCCCGAGCCCAGGCTCTCAATGCGGTTGCAGGGGAGCGCCTTGCTCTCTCTGAGCCTCAGGTTCCATTCTGTGAAACAAATGGCTGGCGAGAGTCCTTCCGACTCCAAAAGTCCACAGTAAATAAACACAGTGCTCATCTCAACCCCAGTGGGTGTGTGCGAAGCTCTCTGGATTGGGAGCCCAGTGAATTCCTCATCAGCAGCTTGGATTCATTAGAGCTGAAGGTCATGTGCATCCATCCTTTTGCAGGTGTCTTCCCAACAAGCCCAAGTTTCAAAGACGTTGAGGACAAGGAACAAGAGAGGGCAGGCATTTGAGAAGGGGCCTGTGGACTAATTCCCATACTGCCACTCACCTGCAGTAAGAACATGGAGTTCTTCTTAAAGGGATCTCTGTTCACCCGGGTCAACATGACCCACCCCGCAAACCTCAGCCTAACTCTGAAGCATGAGGGTTAAACAATTCGGGGAAAATGCAGGCACTGCAGGCTCTGAATGGCAACTTCCCTCCCCCTTCCTCTGTCCAAATTCCTTCACACTCTATGGAATTCCCACATAAAGCCCCTTTTTTCTTTTCTATGAGGTCACCATCACGCAGATGTCTAAGAGAAAGAAAGAACGGCTCCGTGCAGATCCAGGCCACTGCAACTGAATGCATTTCAGATCTTGGCCACCCCATCTTTCAATTCCCATGCCCCTCCCCCCCACTTGCCCAGCCACAGCTACAGTGGCGGTGGCCAGTTAGGTCTGGTGGGGTGCTGTGATCCTGCCCTTGCTGAAGGCCTGGCTAGAAGACCTGTGCCTTTACCACCAGACCACCTGAGAAGTCATCTGTGGAAAAATCCAGAACTGGAGACAATGGCGCAGCCCGTGTATGCGGGTCTGTGTCCACAGAAGCAAGTCCTGTTAGAGGGACAGATGTCAAAATGCTAGCTCCCACTCCAAGTTCAAGTTCCCAAAGTTAACGTCACAGGAAATTACACCACCAACTGATTTGCCCCGATGTCGGCTCCTCCGTCTGGAAGTCGAGTCTGAGAAGGCCATTGGTTTAGTTCAGCTTTGGCCAAAGGAAGGGACCAGCTCAGACAGGAATGAGGGAAAGTGCTGGCCTGATTTTTTTTCTTTTTAAACTAACATTTTCCCCAAAAGTTATCTTGCCATTACCCAAGAGTCATAAGTGAAAAGACAGCCAAATACCAAAAAGCCACTGAGGCCCTCAACAGTGTCTGCTCATTTCAAAGCCATCTCACAGACAGCCAGGAGGTACCCAGGCCACCGCAGACCACCCCTCACTCAAAACACTCCTGCTCCCCAGAGCTCCATGTTCCATGTAAAGTTCCATGGCATGTGCACGCCACTTCCTAAGAATGATGTCAGCAAAAAAAAAAAAAAGATAAAAACGTGGAAACAAGGACTATTTTTACCTCCCCAAATCACAGGCCAGACGGGAGAAAAATCCATCAATGCCAGAAATGTGGCTGAGCCTTCGCACAAGATCTATTATTTCACACCTTAAATTAACGCATCTCAAAGCAATTTGCAAATGTTCGTCAATTTGCAGAACATACATGGAAGGGAGAGAAATACCTTTTCCTTTCAACACCGAAGGACACTGGTGGGGGGCACAACACGGCCCAAACCACACAGGTCCTCACACACAACATTCATTTCAAGCACACGTAGTAGAAGCTGTGATCAAAATGGAAATGAGCAGGGAAAAAAAGGTAGGCAGGGGACTTAAATGACAAGTGACAAGAAGCCTACCTAAAAGTAATCACACTGTCAGATATTTAGGACTGTGAGTCAGGCCCGTGAAGGTGACTTCGAGGGGTCAGAACGCCGGACTCTTCCTGCGAGCAGTGTCCCAGCCTCATCTCCACACAAGTCTGGCAGTGGCTACTCGTATTTAATCTTGGATGATTCATCAGGGCCCTCCACTCTCCACCCTCCAACTCCCTTGCTTGGTCTAGCCTGAGAAGAGGAAGGAAATATTCTTCTCTTTTTGACAACTGTTTTGACACTTCCCCTGTGAAAAGTATCTGGGGCACTTAAAGAAAAGAAAATGTGAATGGCGGCCCTTTCTCTCCAGTAGCTCTGGCCCTGGGCGAGGAAGGCCAGCAGTACCTTCCGGAAGACCTCTCCCAGGTCTCGCGCAACCCAGCCCTGCAGGAACCTAGCCTGTCTTAACCTACTTGGCTTTGCAGCATGCAACAGAAGCAAAGCATGACCAAGGCAGCCAGATGTGGTTTAAGGTGAGGAACTCTGGAATCAGAGACGTGGGTTCAAATCCCGAATCTGCCATTTGCAGGTTTATGACCTTGCCCAAGTTACTTAACCTCCCTCTCTGTAAGATCAGGAAAATGACACTGAACCTCAGCGCAGGCCAGGCACTCAGCCCAGTGCCTGCCACCTTCCTAGTACAGTGGGGAGACCACGGGCTTGGCTCAGACAAGCCTGGGTTCAAATCCAGCTCTGCTGTGTATTGGCACACGGTCTTTGGCGCATTCTCTCATCTCTCTGTGTCCCAGTTTCCTCATCTGTAAATGGGCATCATGATGGCTCCCATCTCAGTGTTGGTGAGTAGACTGGGGGAAATACGGCACCAGACCTAGCACACAGTATATTCTCAATAAATGGGGACATGGCCGGGCATGGTGGCTCATGCCTGTAACTCCAGCACTTGGGAGGCTGAGTTGAGCGGATCACCTGAGGTCAGGAGTTTGAGACCAGCTTGGTTGGCCAACACGGTCAAACCCCATCTCTACTAAAAATACAAAAATTATCTGGGCGCAGTGGCATGTGCCTGTAATCCCAGCTACTCAGGAGGCTGAGGCAGGAGGATCACTTGAACCCAGGAGGCAGAGGGTGCAGTGAGCTGAGATTGCGCCACTGTACTCCAGCCTGGGCAACAGAGACGCTGTCTCAAAAATAAATAAATAAGTAAAAGTAAATGGGGACCATCTGTCATGGTGCTACTTTAATGAAATTATGCAGGTCATGTCTCTGAACCTCGGTTTCCTCGTTTGTGAAATGGGGATAATAAACCCTATCTACGATGAGAAGAAAACGAACGGATGTGTGTTAAAATATTCAGCACTAGGTCTGTGCACCTCAGCCAGTCAAATACCATATCCCAAGTGCAGTGGAAAGAGGAAAGGCTGTGAGGTTGGGCAGGTGACTTAGGATTCTGCCCCCACCTCCTCTCAGCTGCCCCAGGACACAGGCTTCAACCCCGTGTGCCTCAGTTTCCTTGTGCACAAACCAAAAGCATTTTCTGTCACAGAAGAGCACTGGGAGATTCACACCCCCTAGAACGGCTCCCAGCACACAGTCCCTTCTGTTCCGTAAATGGGAACTTCCTCCCCATTTCCCTCCTCTGCCCTTGTTCAAACCCACCAGAAATGCCACCAGTTAAAGCCGGGCACTCCATTTCTGGAAACCCAAACAGCTCTAAATCCAGACCAACCTGGGTCTAAGGCCTTCAGTCTGAGACTTTATTTTGTGGAGATACAAACTACTTTTTAGTCATTTCCGAAGCAGACGGGACGGCAGAGGCTGACAAACCACAGGGACCATTTTAAATCCTGGGCCTTTTCTTCTGGGAAGTTAGGCAAGAACCTTCCCAAATGTTTGCCCATCAGGCTCTCTGCCAGGGAGTGACTCATTCCACGGCTCCCCACAGGCATATTTTATTTGGGGGTGGGGGATGCAGGGAGGGCTTGGCCTTGATGGGGGAAGGAGAGGGGGCATTTCCAGCAAACCCAGAAGGTGTTTTCTTTTTTTCGTTTTCAGGACAAAAAAGAGAAAGAATGTGGGTCTTTTTTGCTTCCTTCCAGGTTTTGTTTGCTAAAAGAAGACGTCCAAAGTTCACTCGGTAAGCTCAAACTCGCTGAGTCCAAACTCGTTGAGTCCGGGACAGGCGCTTCCAGCCGGCTCTGCGTCCCTTTCAATGAAATTCTTCTTCCATTAACGACACGGTTTTTAAACGTGCCTTCAAGACCTGCCTGCACGTACTGTACACCAAACTAAGGCGACATTTTCCCCCAGAAAAGGCAAGCTGAATTTGGAAAAGTCAGAGCAAGTAGGGAGCTCTGGAGTTTCTAAAGTTTGCCTTCAAGCAATTAAGACTTTCAACTGCAAAGATTTTCAACAGTTAGAGAGTGCGCACACACACACAAAAGCCTGTCAGTCAAAACTGCAAGGACAGACCTCCAAAGCTGGTGTCCCAAGCCCGCTGTGATCAATTTGTTACCGTCCTGGGACTCACACTTGGAGCCTAGGCGAGGTATAAATAAATCAAAAGATCCATCTACTTAGCAGGGCGGGCAGAGAGGCACCCAAATACACAGGCAAGTATAAGGTCAGCCCCCCCCGGCCTGGCTGGAGAGAGTCAAGAACAAAGACAGGGGAGACCGGAGGGTATTTAGGAAAACACCGTCCTCGGGTGCCCGGCCGAGGCCCACCACAGCCTCCGCTCGCCCAGCCTGTGTGTGCAGAGAGGGTCCTGCCAGTGGCCCTGCCACAGCCTGGTTTTGAGACCTTCGCCTCTGTCAGGCCCAGCCAGGCTCTGAGTCTGTCCTCCGGGCCCCTGGTTCACCAGATCAGGCCCAGTCCCGACCCCCAGCCCATGCCAGGCCGCTTCTCTCTTCACCGGCTCCCTGGCTTGGGGGCCATCACTGTGCAAAGGCCTGGTGGATGCAAAGGGGGCCCTCAACCTCAGTAATAAACACGCTCGCGCGGTCCTGCACACTCATTATACTCACAACCACACAGGCACACTTTCGCCCTCCTGGGCTCACTCATGTGCGTGCACACAAATCACTTTGGAATGCACACACGTGCACACACACACTCCCTGAGACCCGCACGTACTCCCTGCGGCGTCCGGCACACTCCTCCGCCCGTCGTCCCCACTCGGGAAGTGGGTAGCGGGGAGCCATGCCCGCGTCCCCGCACGCACTCACCCCAACAACGCCACCAGACGCTCCGGGGTGCACACGCACACCCGCCGGGGACGCGCACACCCCGGGACACGCGGACACGCCGCCACCCCCGCCCGCCCTGCCGCCGACACGCTTAGCCCCGCGCGGCCACACGCGCGCCCGCCTCCCGCTCTCCCCCGCGGAGCCCCGGGCGCGCGCCCGCCCTCGGCCCGGCTGGGGGTGACGGCCCAGGCGCCCGGCCCCCGCCCCTCCCCGGCCCGCGGGGCCCCATCGGCCCGACCCCAGCCCCAGGCTACTCACCGGCGCGCGGGCGGGCTCGGCTGCCGCGGGGGGACCGGTGCGCGGGCCCGCGGGCGGCT